>NW_024870972.1:6705000-7040000 GCF_019054845.1 Dipodomys spectabilis | reverse complement strand
TCCTTCCATTTGTGGGTGGCAGTCCTGGCATTCGAACTCCAGGCCTGGGTAGTTTACTTTGGATGCAAACCATTGGAATGACACAGTGAAGATTTCAGATTGTTACAATTACAAAAAAGAACAACAAGAAGAAACGAAACCCAGGAGCCAGGGGCTCTTGCCTGTAATCCTAGCTCCTCAGGAGGCTGAAAGGTAGAGAATGCCAATTTGAATTCAAGCAGGGCAGGAAAGTCCGCGACACTCTTATTTCTAAGAGATCACAGGAAAGGAAAACATGAATGGGGCTGCGGCTCAAGGGCAGAACACTACACTTGAGCAAAAGAAGCTCAGGGACAGGGCCTAGCTCATAATACAAACCCAGAACTGCCCCCTCCCCCCCAAAAGGAGGCAACAACTCCATGTTTCTGTGTATGGATGATGATGGATGGATAATGGATATTCAGCAGGTTGCCCATGCCCAGGCCCCCAACCTTGGCAAGCAGGGAAAAGCCCTCAGAGAGTACTAAGTCTGAGCCAGCAGCTTGAACAAAGCATCCTTCTTTGTCATTTAATAACTGAAATCTTATGTTCTGGCTGAGCTGTCCCATCGGGACACATAGCAGACGGTCACTGCCTCCAAGGAGACCACAGTTCCTAGATTATAGGAGTTGTCAAAGGTTCTGGCTCCATATACTCTCTCTATCTGTAGGATGTGAGCCTAGACCTCTGGGGCCTGGTGGCTATCACTAATTAATCATTCCTCATTGCTAAGTCATAGGCTGGTCCCAAATCTTGGCAAAGATATGAAATTGTAAGCTATTTCTATGCCAAAAGAGGTATGCCAATAAATCCCACTCTCATAACACCTGTTAGAAGTGAGCTTTGGGCTGCGATGTGGCTTAGTGGTAGAGTGCTTACCTAGTGTGCACTAAGTCCTGGGTTCGATTCCTCAGTACCACAGAAAGAGAAAAAGCCAAAAGTGGCACTGTGGCTTAATTGATAGAGTGCTAGCCTTGAGCAAATAAGCTCAGGAACATGCACAGAACCTGAGTTCAAGCCCCAAGACTGTCAAAAAATGAGCCTGGTGAGACATATTTTTCTGGGACTCAGAGGAGGGCCAAGGATATAGGTAAGCAGTAGGGTAGAGGGCAGGTGCTGGTGGCTCATCCCTGTAAGCTACTCAGTAGGCTGAGGTCTGTGGATCCCCATTGCAAGCAGGAAAGTCTATATGAGACACTATTCTCCAATTAAAAACCCAAGAAGCCAGAAGTAGAGCTGTGGTTCAAGTAGTAGAGGGCTAGACTTGAGCACAAAAGCTCAATGGCCTGGATGACATGAATTCAAACCCTAGGACTGGCACTCACCCACACACACACACACACACACACACACACACACACACACACACACACACACACACACACACACACACCATGATAGAGCATTTGCCAGTCAGCCTGCACAAGTTCCATTTCTAGAAACTCAATATTTAAAAAGAGGGAGAAGGGAAGGAAAGACTGGCTCCAGGAGGTGATATAACCAGGGCCAAAATTCCACAGGACTTCTAAGATGTGAATACTGGACAGAGAGCCTCAGGCAGAAGTTACAGCATGGGCAAAGGTCCTGAGGTATGCTGTAGAGCAGGTGGTATGGTTGGAATGAAGGTTCTGTGGCTACAGAAAAAGTCTGGCAAGACGTTCAATGCTGGGTCAATGTTTGTACTTGAGTCACAGGGCAGAGGGTGGGGTCCCAGAATTAGGCCCAAGGGGAAGATCAACTTGACTTTTCACCATGGACCCCAGGTATTTCCTGTGGCTGGAAGCCTATTTTTTTTACAGCTCCTGACCCTCAGACCTCCTTTGCATGGAGGAGTCAGGGCAAACGCAGGGAAGGACCTTTGCTTAAGAAAAGCTTCTAGCCCAATGCCAGCAGTGGCTCAACCCCTGTAAATCCTAGCTACTCAGGAAACTGAAATCAGAGATCATGGGTCAAGCGAGGTCAGGGGAAGAAAGTTAGTGAAACTCTTCTCGCTGATTAACTACCAAAAGCCAGAAGTGGAGCTTTGGGTCAATGGTAGAGTGCTAAATTTGAGGGAAAAAGTTAAGAGACCAGAGCCCAGACTCTGAGTTCAAGCCCCAGTACTGGCACGAAATAATAAAGAAAAGCTTTCAGGAGCTCCTAGTACACTGTGATGAAAGGCCAGATCAGCCGGCCACTGGTGACTTATGCCTGTCTTCCTAGCTCCTCAGGAGGCTGAGATGTGATGATTGCGGTTCCAAGCCAGCCCGGGGAGGAAAGTCTTGGAGACTCTGACCTCCAAGGAACCTCCAGAAAACCAGAAGGGCTCTGTAGCTCAAGTGGTAAGCTGAAAAGCTGGGGGACAGTGTCCAGGCCTAGAGTTCAAGCCCTATGACCAACCTTTGGCCTGCTTGGACCTCATTCTGTGGCTCTCGGCAGAGTACCTTCCAGTGGGCCCCTGAGGGTCTCCCAATATCTAGGTGTCATACAAGTCTTGAGAGCAGTCTGTTTGGAGGCCATTGGCTACAGAGCAGGCCACAATACCAGAGAAGAGTCGAGTCTTGGGGCATGGAGAACATCAGAATGGCATGTCATGGGTGCAATGTGGATCTGAGCAGTAGTAAATCGATGTCTCAGAACATGGTTCTGGGCCAGGAGGGGCAAGAGCTGCAACATGTCACACCAGGTAATGCTCGCTCTTGGTCTATGGTGGAACAGATCTGCTCTGGCATAAGCATTCAGGGTGAGCAAAAGTCAGCTGGGCCATGGTCACTTCCCCCAATTGAACTCTAGAGGATTATGGCAAGGGGCCACATGTCCCCCATCTGGCCACCAGGAAGCAGGAGTCTCCCTCCATAGGGATTATCCCTGCCAGTTGTGTTTACTCTTGCTTCCCTCGGGCCACCATCATGCTTCAAAGCCACCTTGGACAGGAAAGTCCTTGAGACTCTTACCTACAATTAACCATCAAAAAGCAAGTGGGGCTGTGGCTCAAATGGCAGAGCATTAGCCTTGAGCGAGAAAACGCAGGGATAGAGCCTAGGCCCTGTGTTCACACACACACACACACACACACACACACACACACACACACACACACACACACACGTACGCACCACATGCATGCAAAATCAGAGATTTCAACACTGCTATCTTTGGATATTCTCTACCTTTCCCCACTAAGCCTGATGGCTGTTGGCCTAGGTGTTTGATGCATCCAACACCTGGCATCTTTAATTTTGGGGAACAGGATGGCTAGAAGGTCAGTCTTCCCCCATCCCACCTCCTTGATTGGGTCATGGTCTATCCAGCCCCTTTTTCGCTCCTTTTACAGACTTGCCAAGATGCCTTCAAAAGGCATCACATGCTGGGCACTGGTGTCTCATACCTGTCATCTGAGATACTCAGGAAGCTGAGATCTGGAGGATCATGGTGCCAAGACAGCCTGTGCAGGAAAGTGTGTGAGACTCTTATCCTCGATGAATCATCAGAAAACAAGAAAAGTCCCTGTGGCTCAAGTGATAGAGTGCCAGCCTTGAGAAAAAGAGCTCAGGGACAGCACTCAGGGACAACAACAACAAGGAGAGGCATTGCATGTTGGCTTTGGGATTGGCATGGGCCAAATATAATTGGAATTTTCAAGTGCTCCAAGACAAAGCAGTACCTCCTTTAGTAGCATGCTCCTCCATCTGGTCTCACACTCTGACCTTGGCCCTGCTTTGGGTCAGCATGGCTTTGGCTTGATGGGAGGGCTCCAAGGAGGAAGATCCCAGAGCAATTGCCCCAGCCTCTTCCCCCTGTTCACCCTGCTGCTTTTGCCCTTTCCCATAGAACTTCTTCCTGGAATCTATGCATGAGGTCATCACCACCACCATTGTGGTGAATGGTGGGTCCAGCCTAACTCGGGGCAGTCAGAGGTGTAAGTCGGTCTGGGACTAGAAGCTTCTACCCTGTGTGTGGGCTAAGGACAAGGCTGACCTTTATTTCATCCTGAGCATTGAAGTGATAGGAAGACAATGTAGACTCCACGTTGAATCAGGTAATATTGGAGTCTAGAGGACCACTTGTGTGGGGTAGGCTGTGGGGCTCAGGGGACTATTCTTCTTGGTACTCCTCTCCAGGACTCCCTCTCCCTGTCTCATCCCTAAATGGTAGAAGAGAAACTTCAACTAAGGGGGTCAAAGAAGGGGCAGGGGAGTATTTCTCTGTGAACCATACTTGTGCTTCATGTTCATCCTAGCCTCTGCTTTCTATTTATCTGAGGAATGGCCATATGGGTTTGGGAGGGGGGAGAATCATCCTAGCTGAGAATGTGACTCAGTGGTAGAGTGGTCACCTAGCATGCCTGACACCCTGGGTTCAATTCCACACAGAAAAAGCTGGAACTGGAGGTGGGGCTCAACGGATAGAGTGCCAGCTTTGATCAAAAAGAGCTCAGGGAGAGTAGCCAGGCCCTGAGTTCAAGCCCCAGGACTGGAAGAACAAATCTTTGTTGTAGGCTTTTCTTCCTCTTGAAAACAATTTATTGTTTGGGATAAGCATAACATGGGTCTCTTCCCTGGCCACCAATGGGCCATTAGATGTCCCTTGAATTTAGGCCACTTCCCAGCAGCCTCTGCCCTACCTGACACTAAGTTTACCCTTCCCATCTCACAGCAGATGGAGGCCTGAGAGAAGGCCACCTGGCCACCCACTTCTGGTGGCTGCCTTGGCTTTTGAGAGTCAGTATTTCACATAGAGAGTCATCATCCACATCAGCCTACAGAAGAATGGGAGGGAGCACTCCTTGCCCGAGTCCACGAGTTCTAGGCTGCTCTGGGTGTGGGTTATCTGCTGTAGAACGTGCTCTGTCGTGGAGTCATCTACGAGGTCGTGAAACCCGACCACTACTCTGGCAGTGTCCAAGTTGTCTTAAAGTTGCAATTCTTCAAAACCTTTGTGCTTCTCACTCATTTCGCCCACTCTGGAGCCTGAGGCATCTGGAGCAGTGGGGGGCAGGGCGGGGGGAGCTCAGCCTGTGCTGGCATCTGGAGCCCGCTGTCCACTCCTTCCCCTGTGAGGAGTAACAGCAGCTCCTGTAGCTCTCTCTTCTTCTCCATCTTCTCTTGGGTGAGCCGGCACACACGCTTGGCTTTCTCTTGACACAGCTCATCCAGGACGAACATTTGCTCCTTACATGCCACAAGGGACTCCTTGACAGTGTGGATGTGTGCCGATAGCTGGCTGCATCGATTGTGGAGCTCATCCACTGGACTATGGATGTCCACTTCATCATACAAGTCGTGGACGAAGCAGATTTTCTTCTTGGACACAAACGTGTCCCAATTCCCAACCCCAAGCCTGCTGTGGTGACAGCTCACAGGGCGGGGGTGCCTGTGCCTCCAGTTCTGTCAGACAGTGAGCTGCTGGGTTGGACATGCAACTGCACTGGGGTCACTGCTACTGCAGCAGGAGTTTCCCCCTGTGGATCTCAGCCTCTGAGAGCTCTTGCAGAGCCACATCCTTGTAGGTGTGGGGCATGTCTCCATCCTCTGCGATGCTCACTTTGTAGAGGATTCACCTCCTCAACTTTTGTTTCTCCAGGGCTCACAACTTCCCCTCCGCAGTGAAAGCCAGGCTCAGCTGGGCCTGCAGGCGCTCCTTCTGTGGTATGGACACTTCTAGGCACTTGGGAGTATCCTGCCACTTTAGTGGCACCACCTGGTCCCCCCAGTTGGTCGGCCCTGCACTTGCTTCAGCTGCTCTAGCAGCTGGGTCTGCTGATGCAAGGCCTCCTTCTTGGAGTTCAGCTGCTCATTGGAGGCAATGTGTTGCTCACAGGTGGCTCTGAGCTCCAGAATGCTGGTGAGCTCCTCCTTCTCATAGCTCACCTTGTGGAGAGCGTTCCACAGCAGGGCCAGCTCTATCTATGGGTCACACACACACATATCGTGGGGTCTCGGGGATGTACTGCCAATCCTTGGCCTTCTCATCCAGTCTCCATAGTTGCTCCCGCTGCTCCACATTCTGGAGACCGAGCCTCTGGTTTTCCTGGACCTGGATGTGAAGTTGTTCCTCCAGGTTTTTCAACTCCATCTGTATGCAGTAGGCCTGGGTCTGCAACTGCCACTCGGCCTGAGATGGTCCTGCGGAGGGCCGAGGCTCTGCCAGTGTCGTTCTCAGTTCCTCCAGCTCATTCTCTAGGGCCAGCACCTACCTCACCCTTTGCTCCTTCTCCTCTGTCAGTTGATTCACTTGCTTGGCCAGCCACTGAGCCCCCTCCTTCCATGTGGACCTCTCAATGCTCAGGCTCTCCATCAAGGTGTCTCTTTCCAGAATTGCTGAGGTCACCATCCAACTCAGGTTTTCCAGTAGTCTCTTTACCTCGCGCCCCACCAGCACTTGTTGAAACTTGCAGATTCTGATCTTCCTGTTGCTCTTCTTTGTCCAGATTGCTTCCAGCTTCTCCTGCAACTCTGTGTTCACTTGCTCCAGGTCATTGAAGCTTCTGGTCTTTTCCTCTAGCTGAAGTGTCACATGATTCAGCTGTGCGAAGAACATTTCAGTCTCCTTCTGTGCAGCAGCCATTGCCATCTCCAGCTCCAACAAGTTACACCCTGTGGCCTGCAGGTGGCTGGTGAGAGCTTCTTGCTCCATTTCTCTGTCATTGGCCTCCTGCTTCACTAGCCCAGTGCAAATTTTAAATTGCTTTCTGCCGAAACCAACCTTTGTATGGACGTCTTGTGGATGTCTAGCTCTGTTTTTGGTGCTTCGTGCACCTGGGCTACCTTCTCCCTCTCTTTCTCCCGTCGATCCTGCAGGTCTGTATTTTCCAGCTTCAGTGGTTGGATCTTGGCACAGCGTGCCTGGTTTCTTCTTTTGCTGTGGTCCAGGGCAGGCACCAGTGTCGGTAGCACCTCTAACGATCTTTGGTGGTATAGGGACCCCTGACACTCTGGACCCTGGTGACTGTGACTGTGTCCAAAGGCAAGGGAGGCCCGCAGTCAGCATCACCGTTGGCTGGACCTTCTGGAGAATCACCTTCCCCACTGGTGTTTGTCTTGAAGACCCCTCCTTTTTTCGTGTTCTTTGTTTTCTTGAATGTTGCAGGTCTGATGGGAGAATTCATCTGCCGGTGTTCTGGCAGTAGTTTCTTGCCCAGAGCTCTCATGGAGTCTTGTTGTTTCAGACATCTGTGCTCTGGGATGGGAAAGATGAGCTGGCCACGTTCCCAGGCACTGGGAAATCCTCTATTCTCCCACTCACTGACTAGGACGTCAATTTCGACTCTACTCCAAAGTGGACTCGAGCTCTTGCTCATCACTCAGTCGCCTCTACCTTCCTCAACTTCTGGTAGTGGTGTCAACCAACAGAGGGAATCCTGGTGCTGGACAGCGTGGAATGTGGGCGTGGCCACAATTTTTGTATCCCCTTTCTCAGAAACAACCATGAAAGCATTGGGGTGTAGTCGGAATCCTGTGATGTAGGCAAAATGGGTGGAGTCAAGATGACAGCGGCTCCCCCAGCCCTTTTCCCAGGGAACTCTGTCCAATTCAGTTGAGGACAAGAGGGTGACCTGGGGACAAGAGGGTGGCTGCACAGATTGTTGTGTATGTCTGTGTGTTGCCAGTCCCAGATCTTTAACTCAGGATCTGCCCAGTCTGTGAACTGCTTTTGATCAAGGCTAGCCCTCTACCACTGGAGCCACATGGCTCTACTTCTGGCTTTGTTGGCACTGAAGTTAGACAGGGGTCTCAAGGACTTTCCTGCCTAGAGTGACTTTGACCATGATCCTCCTATCACAACCTTGTAAGCATCAATGAGGACTGCTGAGAGCCACTGGTGCCTGCCTAATCATTGGTCTTTCTGTTCTTGGACAGACCAGTGAGTTCCCTATTTTGGGGATTAAGTGGTGGGAGCTGGAGCGCACAGTTGGAATCCTGGTCCTGCCATCTGCAAATGGAAGGACATCCTTAGAAACTCATTCCTATCTATATGAATACCAGTGAAATGTGATGTATGTTATGATTGAATGGACAATTCTCAAATAATTCTAGGAAAAATTGATACACAATTGTATTAGAGAACACAGATCAATTTTAATCAATACTTTATGAAGCATTTAAGCAATCACATTCATTAACTGGAGGCATAATGAAATATCTAAGAATTGGGAGTCACATAGTATAAAGGTGCCATTTTTTCTGCCAGGACTGGGATCGGAACTCATGGTCTAAGTAACTCTGTTGCACTGTGTGGAAAGGGGAAGCTTGCCTTCCTGAAGTCAAGAAATTCATGTCTGTTCCTTAGGTCTGAAATCGATCCCCAGCACTAGAATACATCCTATTTGTGTACATTTTAAATATATAATTTATATTTACATTCATAGGTTGACTCCATATTGCATTCAGTATAGTTATTCATTTTATTTTTTGTTTGATTCATGTATTTGTGGGGCACATGGGCAGAAAAGATGGCGGTGAGAGGAAGTTGAGTGGTCAGAGCCCTAGTTGTTTACCTTAAAATCTGATTGGATAAAGCTTAGGCACATGATAGGGTGTGACCTTTACAGTGATTGGTTGGTTCCTTTCCCTCCCCTTCAATGCCACGCAGTTTTTCCCTTTAAAAGATGTTTTCTGTGTGGTAATAAACGAGTTCTTGCTTAACTTGACTACCCGCTTTGTCTGAATGTCTCCCGGGCTAAGAGCGGGGGGAACCGTCCAGCAAGTGCACTTATATTTCCTTGGACCCCATCAATCTTTCTTAGGGAGGATGAAGATCCGACATGTATTGACTATTTAATTGACTAATATGGCACATAGAACATTGATTACATTGATTAAATAGGATATAGGTCTGCATATGTATTCCACTTATACCTGACACCCCGGAATTTCACAGAAAAGGAAAACGTGTCACCATCAGTTTCTTACTCCATGATTCATTGTTTGGGCATGCTGGCATCTGAACTCATGGCCTACAGGGACAAATTCATGAAAGGGTGTGTGTTAGCATGCCATCCTGGGGCAAATTGAGCTGATAGGCAGTTCTCAAGATCTAACATCGAGAACAAGGGGTTGACAAAACAAGTACAGATTGACACGCAGATTGGAGTATGCTAATAAATATATATCTTTATAGAGTGCCAGAGATGTCTATCCATTGTTCATTTATATAGACTACATTCCTACAAATTCTTGGGTATTTATTATGCCTCCATGTAATTTATGTTATTATTTTCATCTTTAATAAACTATTAAGTATATCAGTGTCCTGAAATTATTGTGTCCTTGTGAGAAATAATATTCTTTTAATGCTTCATAAGATATTAAATAAAGTATCATTCATGAGCATCTCATTCAACTTTGACATTGATAATATTACATCGTTATTCCTGTGGATAGGAACGAACCTCTTAGGATCTCCCACCATCCAGAAGTGGCATGACTGGTATTCGAAATGTAGGCCTATGTTGCCGGGCGGGACTATGGCTTCTCCAATGGCCTGCAATTAAAAAAACATATTTAGCTCCCTAGGTTGCAATTCATGCCATTTTTTCTGCCAGGCCAGCGATTTGAACTCAAGGTCTGGGTAAATATGCAAAACCGTGAGGAAAGGGAATCTGACCATGCTTGAAGACAAGAAAGGCAGGTCTGTTCCCTAGGCCTGAATTCAAGCCTCAGGCCTGGAAAACATACTCCTTATATCCATTTTAAAGATAGGATTTATACTTCCATACAGATATTCCATATTTTGTTGGGTGTGGTTATTCATTTTATTGCTTGTTTATTCATTTATTTACCATTTATTTTATTGACTCTGATGACCCCTCTAACATTTATTACATTGTTTACATCTTATATCACAGCATCCAGATTTGTCTATATGTTCTCCATCATGCCTGACACCGAGGAGTCTCCCGGAAAAGGAATACATGTGTCACACTTGGCTTCTTGCTCCAAGATTAAATTTTTGGCAGTGCTGGGATATGATCTTAGGGATTAGCAAGCCCAATTCATGAATGGATGAGTGTGAGCACGGCAGCCTCTAATCAATGAAGCTGTCAGGTGGTTCCCAGGTGCTGAGAACCAGTCCCAGGTTTGGCCAAAACAGTGATACATGGATAGGCAGAGGGTGGTATACAAATAAATATGTATTGGTAAAGAGCACCAGAGCCATCTATCTATGATTGAAGGACACTTACTATGTTCCTACCAACTCTTAGGCATTTATTGTACCACCATTGAAGGAATATTATTCTTTTCATGCATAATAATCTATTAATTAAGATCAATCAGCATCCTAGGATTATTGCATCCAATTTTAGACTACACCAAAGAATGAACTACTCTCAATTGGTATTCCTATGCATAGGAATGAGTGTTTTGTGATCTCCTGCCATTGGTAGGTGTCAGGAATGGGATTTGAACCCAGGGCCTATGTTGACAGGTTGGCCTATGGATTCCCTGATAGCATGCCAGCATTCAGATATGGCAGGTCAGGTTCACTTTGCAGCCATGTCATTCAGACCCAGGATGGTCACCCTGCAAGTAAAAAACGTAAAACACCCAGCCCTCTGTAGCTCGCCACTTTTTATGCTATGTTACTTATTTTTCTTCCTGCAAGCCCTCTGGACCTAAGATCCCTGGGTTGTCTATGGGTCCGAGTTGGAGATACAAAACTGGAAAAAAGTGAAGGTTAAGCGAAGTACTTTTGCTATTTGCTAATTAGGATAACATTCTCTGGAAAATGAATGCTCATGTACACCAGAATTGGAGTCAGAGCTCAAGATTCAAGTGTAGCCCATCCATATTCACAGCCCCTCAGACTCTAGCATTATAACCTTGTGTCCTACAGGGTTCTGAAAGGTCTATTGTTGACTTAATATGCTGCTCAAGCCCTTTGTGATAAGCAATTGACTTGTAATGCCAGTGTAATTACAATTCTGAACCTAGCAGACCACCAGTAGCTAACACCTGTCACCCTAGCTCAGAAGGCTGAGGTCTGAGGATCACAGGGTGAAGCCAGTCAGGGTAGGAAAGTCTGAAACTCTGAATTCCACTTCTGAAAGGTCAGATGTTCAAGAGCTTCCTGTGTTTCCCTTGGAGATGAGAAGTTACTCGTACGCTAAAGGTTCTTAGAGTTCTTGAGGTATAGAAGCAGGAAAGAAACATTATTGACCGATCCTGGGTTCAAATGAAGTTCTCAGCATCCAAGCACTAGCCCTGTTTGCAGGAAGAACTCCAATGTAACAATATTTAAATGCAGAAAACAGTTACAAAAGCCAGGCTAGGTGAAGAGAAAAAGTCATGCAAGTTTAGGAGGCAGAATGTACACACACAACATTCCAGGCATGGCCAGCAATGAGGGGAAACATGAAACATTTGTCAGAGTTACACAAAGGTCAAGCTTTTCTCAGCCTCTTCAAACAATGACTAACCTTCCTCCCTCAGGTGAAGGGAGCCTCTGGCTATCTTTAAGTTAACAATAGAGAGCCAATTTATTGGGAGAAAGGGCAGGAACAGAGTTAGAAAACCTTACTCTTTGGTCTTAGGGAGTGGGTCTTTGACTCTCCATCTGTCAGATTTGAAGGCCCTTCTTCTACATCTGCCAGTCCTTTCTCCTTCCTTCATTCTCCACATCATTAATGCAAATCCCCAGTCCAAGGACTTCAGTTAGAACTTGGCTCTGCCCTCTTGACTCTGGGGCCCTTGCCTGCCTGAGAAGTGGAAAGAGACAGTCTTCCTGTTCTCTGGTTGTGTGAAGGCCATGTTGGTGTCCTGGCACACTGCAGAAGGCCGAATGCCTGGGAAGTCTTCCTTACTTTCCTCCTGACATGCAAGTCCAGATTCATCTATCATATTTCTATCTATCTATCTATCTATCTATCTATCTATCTATCTATCTATCTATCTATCTATCTATCTATCTATTATCTATCTATCTATCTATCTATCTATCTATCTATCTATCTATCTATCTATCTATCTATCTATCTATCTATCTATCTACCTATCTATCTACCTACCAAAGTAGCTATTTCTTTGCCAGTTCTTGGGTTGAACCCAAGGCCTGGCACTGTCTCTAGCACGCTACCACTTGAGCCACAGCACCAATTCTGATTTTTTCTTGAATGTGCTACTGAGGAATTGAACCCAGGACTTCTTGCATGCTAGGCAAGCATTCTTCCACTAATCCACATTCCCAGCCCCTTTATCTTTTTCTTTTTTTTTAATATTTTATTTTATTTGTGAACATACTGTACAGAGGGGTTACAATTACATGGGCAGGATAATGCGTACATTTCTTACCAAGTATTGCAGCCTCCTCCTTTGTTTTCCCTTCACATATGCTACCATTTTACGTCCCCAAGTTTAATTTTTTGAATACCGTTACTTCTAAGAAACCTGATCTTCTCTTCCCCTGCCCGGTTTGTGATTCTTCCTGCTTTTGAGGGTGACCTGCTTTAAAGGATGGCTGCACAAGATTGTTGTGTATGTCTGTTTGTTGCCAATCCTGGACCTTGAACTAAGGATCTGGGCATAGTCCGTGAGCTGCTTTTACTTAAGGATAGCCCTCTAACACTGGAGCCATATGGCTATACTTCTGGCTTTGTTAGCCCTGAAGTTGGACAGGGCTCTCAAGGACTTTTCCCCCTAGCATGACTTCAACAATGATCCTCCTATCACAGCCTTGTAAATATCAAGGAGGACTGCAGAGAGCCACTGGTGCCTGCCTAATAATTGGTCTTGCTGATGTTCTTGGAGAGACAGGTGAGTTTCCAATCCTCAGTTTGAAGTGGTGGGAGCCCACAGTTCGAACCCTGGTCGTGCCACCTCCAAATGGCAGGAGATCCTAAGAAACTCATTCCTATACATATTAATACCAAATGAATTTGATGTATGTCTTGATTGAATGGGCAGTTCATGAATGATTCTTGGATAAAATTATCCACATTTATATTATAGTACACTAATGGATTTTAATTAAAACTTTATGAAGCATTTAAACAATCACGTTCATTAACTGGAGACATAATACCTAAGAATTGGGCATCACATAATAAAGAGATGCCATTTTTCTGCCAGTACTTTTTTAGTTAATTGTTGTATTGCATTTTCAGAATGTAGTTTGGTTATCGTGGCCCTGATGATTATTACAGTATCCTCCTTGTGAATTAGTTGCAATTGAAATTGGAAATTTGATTGTGATATTACAAACTCGTTATGACATCACAAACCCATTTTGACATCATCATAGCATGACATCACAAACCCATTGTGACAATATTTTCATTGTGACATCATGATTCCATTGTGACATCTCAAATCTATTATGACCTCTTAGCTCCTTTGAAAAATCACATGCCTTTTTCAACATCATAGTCCCTTTGTGTAACCATATCCTTGTTGTTAACCAATGACAATTGAGATCAGACATGCCATCATAACATCAAAAAGTGTTTGTGACATCCTCAACAGTGTGACATCACATTTCATTATGAGAGCATCAGCTCATTGTGACATCACCAAACTCAATGACATAATCGCATTATGACAACAATTCTCATTGTGACATCAAAGAGACATTGTGAATGCCTATTCTGTGATTTCATTGTATTTCAAATGTGGCATGAGAGCTGGTATCAGAAACACGTTTGTGCCTACACAATCATTTTGACATCATAATCACTTTGTGATATCGCAGTGCCATTGTGATATCACTAACACAATGTGACATTACAAAACTCTCCTGTCCTCATAACCTTTGTGACATGCTAAAATTGTGATATCTTAGACCTTTTTGCCCTCATAGACCTTTTTGTTTTCAACCTCATATTTCATGTATGAACTGAGGTACCAGAAATCCACTAACATTATGACAATGTGACATCACACTGACAGATGTCATGATCATCGTGTCACGTGACATCACAAAAGGTTTTGATGTCATATTTAGTTGGTGATGCCATATAGGTAAGGGGTCACAGTAGGTCTATGATGCCACAATTTGTTGGTGATATCCAAATGGCATAAAGGATCTCATTTGACATGAAATCACAGAGAATATGAGTTCACAAACAGACTGTGGTATCTTCAAAGGCATGTGTTGTCAAAAATGTGATGATGTCCTAGGGGGAATATGATATCACAGTGTGACACAATGTGCATGATATCTGTCAGTATGATGTCACAATTGTCATGATGCCACAGTGGATTTCTGATATCACATATCATAACAAATATCATAAGGTTGAAAACAGATTATGAACTCATAAATGGCTTAAGACATCACAATTGGAGTACGTCAAAAGACTTATGAGGACAGGGCAGGTTTGTGATGTCACATTGTGTTAATGATGTCACCATGGCACTGTGATGTCACAAAGTGATTGTGATGCCGTATATTTATGAGATCATAATGGTTTTCTCATATCAACCCACATGCCACATTTGAAATAGAATGAACTAAGAGAATAGGCATTTACAATGTGTCTATAACATAGCAATGACAATATAATGTCATAATGCTATGAGGTCATTATAAATTGGTGATTTTGCAAGGACATAATGGTGTCATAATGAATATTTGTTGTCTCACTTGTGATGGGGTCACAAATGGTGATGCTAAAATGGCATATATGAATTCCATTGTCATGTGTTCACAATGAGGATATTGGCATACAAAGGGACTGTGATGTCACAAATGCCATGTGTGTTTTCAAAGGTACTTAAGGGTCATCATAGCTTTATGATACACTGTTGTGATGAGGTCACCACGGGTTTTTGATGTCATAAGGATTTTGTAATATCTCAAACACAGGTCCAATTTCAATTGCTAGTATTTCACAATGTGCATACAACTTCACAGAAGGATCTTGAAGTCCTAATGAACATGTATTTTTTTAAAAGTTATGAGATCATATTAGGTTTGTGAATACACAATGGGACAGATATCATCATGGCAATGTCAACTCACTACATCATGTCAAAATATTGTGTTGTTGTCACAATTGGTGATGAGGTCACAAAAGATTGGTGATGTCACAATGTTTTGGGCATGTCACAATGACATGATGGCTCCAAATTGTCCTTAACTTACAATAAGTATAGGAGTTCACAAAGGGAATATGGTTTCTCCAAAGTATGTGTTGTCACAAATATATTGAAATCCTAAAAGGTTTGTGATGTTAAAATTTGACACAATGGTTATGAAATCTGGCAGTGTGATATCACCATGGTCATGATGTCACTGGGAATTTGTGATATCAAGTGTCATTTGTGAAATCTAATGAGGTCGAAAACAGATTATGAGGACAAAAAAGCCAAAGGTATTAGAATTGCAGCATGTCACAAAAGTTATGATGACAGGATAGGTTTTTGATATCACAGTGTGTTAGAGATATCACAATGGAAAAGTGATGTACAAAGGGATTTTGATGTCACAATGGTTAGGAGGTCTTGATTTGCTTATGATATCAACCTATAGGCCACATTTTAAATAGAATGAAATCACAGAAAAGGCATTCATAATGTGTCTATGATGTCTAATGACAATGTGAAGTTATAAATCTATCATATCATTTTAGTTTTGTGATTTTACAATGAGCAGATGGTGTCAAAATGACAATGTGATGTCACAATTGTGATAAACTCACAAACTGTTTTTGATGTTAAAATGTCATGTGTGATTCTCAATTGTCAATATTTCACAGTGGGGATTTGAGTACAAAAAGGGAATGTGATGTCACAAAGCTATGTAGTTTTTCAAAATGTATAAGAGGTCATAATATATTTGGGATGTAACAATGTGATCCTGGTGTTAAAAATATCAATGTGATGTCACAATGGGTTTGTGATGTCACAGTGGTGATGAGGTCACAATGGGTTAGTTATGTCACGAGTTTGTAATATCACAATTATTCGTCCAATTTCAATTGCTCCTAGTTCACCATGAGGACACTGTAATAACCATCAGTGCCCGTATAATCCACGGGAACAGATAGTCATCATGGCCTCTTGGTCTGGACCACCAGAGAGAGGGGTGTATGCTGCTGAAAGGGACAGGACATGCTGTTGAAGGAGATAGGATGTTAAGCCCCACATGGTGAGCAGCCAAGAAGTGATTGGGTATGGACATTTGGGAAGTGATTATTGAACACTGTTATGTAGGAAACATATTGCAGTGGGGGAAGGGTACGGCCTATATATAGGCTGCATGTTCAGAGCAACAGAAGGGGACAGAAAAAGGGGAAGGGCCTTGAAGGAAAGAAGTGATGAGACTGCAGGAAGGTAAAGACCTGGGAGGAGAGGAAATTGAGGGAAATCAGGAGCTGGAGGATGGCACCTGGCCGCCTGGATAGGGCAGGGCAGGCCTGTCAAGAGTAGAACAGCCTGAAGAGAAGGGAATGGTGGAAGGAAAAAAATAAGACCTGAAATGTAGGACAGGTCAGTAGTGAACGAAGATGAAGAGATAAGAAAAAGCCTTGTCCTTTGAAATGTGGAGTTTTGGAGATCATTATTTTGGTGGTTGGTTGTTTGAAGAACAGTTAACAAATGGCTGGGCTGCTCTGTGGAGTTCTGAGGGTTCATGGTTGAGGCTGCATTTAGCTCTGGGCATCAAGCCCAGGTCAAGGTAGTCGCTTGTTTCAAAATTTATGAGGACAAGACAGATTTGTGATGTTACATTGCATTAATGATATCACAATGTCAATATGAGGTCACAAAGGTATTGTAATGTCACAATGGTGATGTGGTCCCAATGGGTTTCTGAAATCAAACTATATGCCACATTTGAGATAGAATGAAATCACAGACTAGGCAATCACATTGTCTCTAGGACCTCACAATGAATATGTGATGTCATAATGCTACGATGTCATTGTCATTTAGGGATATCACAATGGGCTAATGGTATCCTAACAACAATGTGATCTCACTCTGGAGATGATGTCACGTAGTGTTTGTAATGGTACAATGGCATGTCTGATGTCAGTTGTCCTTTTTCAAAGGTGTTAAGAGGTCACAAGAGATTTGAGATATCACAAGGTGATCATGATATCACTGTGGAAATGTGATGTCACAATGGGATTGTGATGTCACAGTGGTGATAAAGTCACACTTGGATAGTGATGTCACAACGAATTTGTAATATCACCATTACATATCTAATTTCGTTCTACTAGATCACAATGAAGATACGAGTTTACATAAGGAGCTAGAAGTCAGAAAGGCCATGGGTTTTGTAAAATATTATGCAGACATAATAGATTGGTGAAAATGCAATGGGACAGAGATATCCCCTTGGCAATGTGATGTTACCATTACATGAGATAGTATTGTTTTGAAGTCACAAATAGTTGGTAATGCCATACAGCTGATGAGGTCACATAGATTTGTGTTTTCACAATGGGATGTTGATGTCACAATCTCATGCCAGGACTCTAATTAACAATAAATATACAAGTTCACAAGGGATAATGCACAAGTGGAATGAGTATTAACATGTTTGTGATGTCACAATGTGACTCAGTGGTCATGACATCTGGCAGTGTGATGTCACATTGGTCGTGATGTCACAGTGGATTTCAGATATCACATGTCATACCTGAAGTATTATGAGTTAAACAGTTTATGAGCTTAGAGAGGCCAGAGATGACACTGGCAGCATGTCAAAACATATATGAGGATAGGATAGACAGTGGGTTAGTGATATCATAATGGCAATGTAGTGTCATCAAGGTATTGTGATGCCATAATGGTTATGTGTTTGCAATCTATTTCTGATAACACACCTGCCACATTTGAAATAGAATGAAATCACAGAATAGACATTCCATTGTATCTGTGACATCACAATTACCATGGGATGTCATAATTCTATGATGTCATTGTTGTTTTATGACGTCACGATGGGCTGATGTTGTCATAATGACAGTGTGATGTTACACTGGTGATGATGTCACAAAGGTTTTGAGATGTTAAAATGGCATGTCTGATCTTAATTGTCATTAGCTCAAAATGATTATATGGGTACACAAAAGTCCTGTGATGACACAAAAGCCATGCTTTCTTTCAAAGCTTCTGAGGTCATAATATGATTGGGATGTCACAATGTGAGCATGGTGACACAATGGCAATGTGATATCACAATGAGTTTGTGATGTCACCACGGTGATGAGGTCACAATGGGTTAGTGATGTCTCATCAAGTAATACAACAATGACATATACAATTTCAGTTTCTTCTAATTCACTATGAGGATACTGTAATAACCAGTGAGGCCAGAATTATCTGTGGGAGCCGATAATCATTGTAAATTCTTGGCCTGGCCCACCGGAGAGTGTGGGGAATACCGCCAAAGGTGGTAGTGTCAAGACTCACATGGTGAGCTGTCAAGAAGTAATTGAACATTGGACAGTTTGGGAAGTGACGGTTGAAAACTGTTAGGCAGAAGACACATTGGAGTGAAGAGGGATATAACCTATATATAAGTTGCATTTTCAGAGCATTGGAAGGGGACATAAAAATGAGAGCTACCCAGATGGAAGAAGGTGGTGAGACAGCAGGAAGGGAAAAACTTGAGAAGAGAGGAAGTTGAGAGAGAGCAGAAGGTTGGCAAGTGGTCACTGGGGCAGAGTAGGGCAGGCCTGTGGAGACTGGAGAGGCCTGAAGGAAGTGGTGGAAGGGAAATAGGGAAAGACCAGGAAGGAAGGACAAGTCTGTAGCGAAGGAGGGAGGAATGGAAAAGTAAAAAGCCTTGCCCATTGAGGTTTGGAGCTTTGGAGATCATAATTTTTTGGCTGGTGGTTTGCAGACCAATTAAGAAAGGGTGAGGCTGCCCATTGAAGGTCTGAGGTTTGGTGGTCAAGGCTGCTCTTAGTCCTGGGTATCCAGTCCAGGATAAGGTAATCACAGTCCCCTTTCTAGTGTAAATTGGTTTATTATATTAAATGTGACTTGATGGTTTGTCTCTTGGCCTTGGAAGTTATAAGTACACTAGTTCACATAAAGAGCTTTAAGTCTCAAAGGTCATGAATTTTCTAAGATGTGATGTGGCCAAATAGGTTTGTAAAAACACAATGGGACAGTGATATCACAATGGCAATACCACAATATCATGTCAAAATAATGCTTTGATACCACAATTATTTGTTGATGCCATTCTCGTGATGAGGTCACAATAATTTTGTGATGTCACAAAGGGTTCATGATGTCAGAGTGGCATGGCAGATCTCAAATGTCATTAATTAGGAATGAATATATGAGTTCAAGAAGGGACTGTAATGTCTCCAAAGACATGTGTTGTGACAAATGTGATTTCGTTCTTACAGGTTTGTGATGTCACAATGTGATACAATACTCAGGATATCTGGCAGTATGATGTCACAGGGGATTTCTGATATCACATATCATACCAGAAATATGAGATTGAAAACAGATTAGGAGCTCACAATGGGCTTAACATATGACAATGGCAGCATGTCACAAAACTGATAAGGACTGGTTTGTGATGGCACAGCAGATTAATGATGTCAAAAAAGATTGTGAAATTACAATGGTTATATGGTCAAAATGGGTTACTGAAATAGAATGAATTCACAGAATAGGCCTTCACACTGTTATGACTATGATGTAACAATGTCATTGTGATTTATCATGCTATGATGCCATTGTTGTTTGGTGATGTCACAATGAGCTGAAGGTGTCATAATGACAATTTGATGTCATTGTTTATTTATGATGTTACAATGGTTATGAGGTCACATTATGTTTCTGATATCAACACACATGTCAAATTTGAAAAAGAATGAATAAACCGGGCACCAGTGGCTCACGACTGTAATCCAAGCTACTCAGGAGGCTGAGATCTAAGGATTGCACTTCAAAGACACCTCAGTCAGGAAAGTCCATGAGACTATCTCCAATAAAAACCATTAGAAAACCAGAAGTGGTGCTGTGGCTGAAGCGATAGAGTGCTTGCCTTGAACTGAAGAGCAGGGACAGAACCCAAGCCCAGAGTTCAAGCTCAACGACCGACAAAAAGAAATTAAAAACAGGCATCCACAATCTGTCTATAGCATCACAATGACAGTGTGATCTCATAGTGCTATCTTGTCGTAGTTTTGTGATGTCAAAAGTAGTTGATCCTGTCATAATGATGTTATGTCACACTGGTGATGTCACAAAGAGTTCATGATGTTACAATGGCATGTCTGATATGAATTGCCAGTTCATAATCAGGGTATAGTTACACAAAGGGACTGTGATGTCACAAAGGCCATGTGTTTTTTCAAATGTGCTGAGAGGTCCAAATAGGTTTGGGATGTCACAATGTGATAGTGATATCAAATGGCAATGAAAACTTACAATGGGTTTGTGATGTCACATTGGTGATGAAATGAACGTTTTGTGAAGTCACATCTCATACTCACATGTCCAATTTCAGTAGCTACTATTTCACAATGAGGATATGATTTCACAGAAGAAGACTGAAATATAAAAGGCCATGAATTTTCTAAAATGCTATGAAGAAGCTATGAAGGTTTTTGAATAAACATTGGAACAGTGGTATCACTATGGCAATGAGATGTTGCAATATGATGACTTAATAAAGTTTTGTTACTACAACTGGTGATGCCATACTGGTGATGAGTTTACAAGAGGTGTGTGATTTCATAATGGGTTGGTGACATCAAAATGACACATGTGATCTCAATTGTCAACTCACAATGAGTATATGGGCTCACAAAGGGACTGTGATGTCTCCAAAGGCAGGCAATGTCTCAAAAATGATGAAGTCCTAACAGGTGTGTGTTGTCAAAATGTAACAAAATGCTTATATCATCTATCAGTGTGATGTCACCATGATCTAGATGTCACACTGGATTCGGGTATCACATTTCATACCTGGATTGGTTATGAGAGGATTGGAATTTCACAGTGGGTTAGTGATATCACTATGGAAATGTGGGGTCACAAAGGGATTGTGGTACCACAATGGCTATTAGATCACAATGTGTTTCTACTATAATAGGTTTGTGCTGTCACAATTGATTGGAAATGTCACAATGGCATGCCGATTCTCAAATGTCTTTAATTCACAATGAAGATATGAGTTCACAAAAGGACTGTGTTGACTCCAACGACATGTGTTGAGACAAATGTGATGAAGTCCTAACAGATTTGTGAGTTCACAATGTGACACCATGGTCTTGATGTCTATCAATGTGATGTCACAATGTTCATATTGTCAGAGTCAATTTCTGATATCAGATGTTATCCCTGAATTATGAGTTTGAAAACAGAATATAAGCATACTAAAGGCTTAAAATATCCTAATGGCAGCATATCACAAGTTATGACTAAAAGTTCATTGTTTCTTTGGAGCTTCAGATTCTTTCTTTGAAATTGTATCTTCATTTTGAACTAGTAGAAATTGAAATTGGACATGTCATTGTATTAATAAAAACTCATAGTGACATCACAAACTCATTGTGACCTCATCATCACTGTGACATTACAAACCCTTTGTGATATCACATTGCTGTTGTGCCTTCACAATCACATTGTGACATCACAAAGCAATTGTGAACTCTTAGCACCTTTAAAATACACATGACCTCTGTGTCATCACAGACCCTTTGTGTACCCATATCCTCATAGTGAATTAATGAAAATTGTGATCACACATAGCATTGTAGGGTCACAAATACTTTGTGCAATAATTATGACTGTGAAATCACATTGTCATCATGACACCATCATCTCATTGTGACAACACCAAACCGCAATGACATCATACCATTTTTTTCTCTTTTTTCTTCTGTACGTTTTTTATTGTTAGTGTAGTATACAGAGGGATTACAGTTACATGAGTAAGGTAATGAGTACATATCCTATCAAACATTGCTGCCTTGACATCACGTTGTCACTTTAATGTCATAGACCCATTGTGAATGCCAATTCTTTGATTTCATTCTATTTCAAATGTGCCATGTGGGTTGATATCAGGAAACCATTGTGAACTCATAACCTTTGTGACATCAAAATCTCTTTGTCACAGCACTTTGCCTTTGTTATATCATTAACCCACTGTGATATTAAATACCTCTCCTGTCCTCATAACTTTTGTGAAATACCATTGTGATATCTTAGGTCCTTTGTGAGTTGAAAATCTGTGTTCGACTTCATAATTCAAATATGACATGAGATATCTAAAATCCAATGTAACATCTGATATCACACCGCTGGACATCATAACCATTGTGTCACTTTGTGATATCTCAGACCTGTTAGTTCTTCACCTTCTTGACTACATATATTTTGGTGACATCAGAATCCCTTCCCAAACTCATATACTCATGGTGAGTTAATGACAATTGAGATCCCACATGTCATTATGACATCACCAACCCCAAGGGACATCTCAAATTTATTGAGACCTCCTCATCAGTATGGCATCACCAATTGTGACATCAAAACATTATTATAACATGATGTTGAGACATCACATTTTCATTGTGATATCACTGTTCCATTGAGTTTTCACATAGTATGACCACATACTATGAAGCTTCTTCTATCACCTAGTATCCTCATATTGAATTATGAGTAATTGAAATTGGATGTATCATTCTGATATTACAAACTGTGACATCACAAAACCATTGTGACCTCATCACCATTGTGACATCAAAAACCCAATGGGACATCTCATTTTCATTGTCTCATTATGGATCACATTGTGCCCTTTGAAACCTATTATGACCTCTTACCACCTTTGAAAACACACATGGCCTCTGTGACATCACAGAACATTTTTGTATCCATATCCTCATGGGGAACTAATGACAACTGATATCAGACATACCATTTAAACATAAAAAATCCTTTCTGACATTATAATTGTGATATCATGTTGCCATTATGACACCATCAACTCATTTTGATGTAAAACTACAATGATATCATAGCATTGTAACATCTCATTGTCATTCTGATATCATAGACATGATGTGTTTGCCTATTATGTTATCTGATTCTATTTCTAATGTGGCCTGTTTGTTGATATCAGAAACCCATTGTGAGTTCATGACCACTGTGATATCATGGTGCCTTAGTAGCATCATATTGCTATTGTGATGTCACATTGCCAAATTGATGCCACAAAGGGATTCTGATGTGACAATGGTTATGACATCACAATGAGTTTCTGATATCAACCCACATGCCACATTTCAAATATAATGAAATCACAGATTTGGCATTCATAATCTGACTATGAGGTCATAATGACATAATGACAAATTCTATAATGTCATTCTCATTTTGTGTTGTCACCATAAGCTAAAGATGTGATAACAACAATATGGTGTCACAATGGTTATGACGTCCCACAGGGTTTATAATGTTACAATGGTTATGAGGTCACAATGTGTTTCTGATATCAACTGATATGCCACATTTGAAATGGAATGAAATCACAGGATATACATTCACAATGTGTCTATGACAGCAAAATGGCAATGCGTGTCATAATGCTATGACGTCACTGTAGCTTGGTGATGTCACAATGAGCTGATGATATCATAATGACAGTCTGATGATGTCACAAAGGGTTTGCGATGTCACAATGGCATGTCAGATCTTAACTGCCATTAGTTTATAATGAGGATATGAGAATGAAGTCACAATGACATACACAAATGAACTGTGATGACACAAACGCCATGTTTTTTGTCAAAAGTGCTAAGGATCCTAACAGGTTACATTTGTCAAAGTGTTAATCTTATAAAAATGCGTAAGTGATGTCAAACTAGTTTGTAATCTCACACCTTGTTTCAAATTTCAATTGCTACAAGTTCACCATGATACAAGTTCAGAGAAGGAGCTTGATGTCCCAAAGGCCGTGCATTTTCTAAGATGTGATGAGGTCATAATAGGTTTGTGAAAGCATGATGGTACAGTAATATCACAATTGCAATATGATGTCAAATTATCATGTCATAAGAGTGTTGTTATAATCACAATTAGTTGGTGATGCCATAATAGTGATGAGTTCAAAATAGTTTTGTGATGTCGTAGTAGATTGGTGATGTGACAATGGCATTTGACACCTCAATTTTCAATAACTGTCAATGAGTATATGAGTTTAGAATGGGATTGTGAGGATTCCAAAGGCATATGTTGGCACAAATGTGATGAAGTAGAATAGATTTGTGATGTGACAATGTGACCCAATGGTCATTACATCTAGCATTGGGATGTCACAATACTCATGATGTCACAGTATATTATTAATATTTTATGTCATACCTGAAATAATATGAGGTCAAAATAGAATGAGCTCTCAATGGGCTTAACATAACACAATGACAACATGTCACTAAACTTACAAGGACAGGACATGTTTGAGTTGTCACAGTTGTTTAGAGATATCACAATGGCAACGTTTTGTCACAAAGAGATTGTGATGTCACAATGGTTATGAAGTCAAAATATGTTTTTGATATGAACCCACATGCTACATTTGAAATATAATGAAATCACATAATAGGCATTCATAATGTAAATATGATGTCACAATGACAATGTGATGTCATAATGGTATGATGTCATTATAGATTTGGGATATCATAATGACCTGATGTTGTCAAAATGACAATGTGATGTCACACCTATGATTATATTGTAAATGTTTTGTGACATCACAATGGCATATCTGATCTCAATTGACATTTCACAATGGATACACAAAGGGACTGTGGTGTCACAAAGGCCATGTGTTTTTTCCAAGGTGCTAAAGATGTCATAATGGGTTTGGGAGGTCTCAGGGTGATTGTAATGTCACAACAGCAATGTGATCTCACAATGGCTTTGTGATGTCACATTGGTGAGAAGGTCACAATGGACAAGACAGGTTTGTGATGTCACAACAGGTTAATGATATCACAATGGCACTGTGATATCACAAAAGGATTTTCATGTCACAATGGCTTTGAGGTTACAATGGATTTCTGATATCCACCAATATTGCTTGCTTGAGATAGAATGAAATCACAAAATAGGCATTCACAATATGTCTATAATTTCACTATGACATATGCTGTCATAATTGTATGATATTTAAGCTTGGTGATGTCAAAATGACATGTCTAATTTTATTGGTCATTAGATTACCATGAGGATCCCTAAGGTTGTTATGTCCTGAGTCCTTCAAAAGGTGCATTGTGCTGAGTCCATTACACAGGTTTCTTTGTGCTATTTTTTTTTTAAGTATGCTGTGTGCTGTCATCCAAAAGGGTGCTATGTTCTGAGTCCTTGAGAGGAAGGTATCCCTGAAAATCACACACACACACACACACACACACACACACACACACACAACAAACACACACATACACTAACAGAGGGTAACCATGCACCTGCTTAGTGTGTGGGGTGGATGGAGAAGAGTCTCTCCCAGCCGTTGGGCTGAGGGAGGGGTTCAATGCCATGGGCAGCTGCTGGGGTTGGGAGGAAGCTCCGAGCTGAGGTGAGGCTGCTTCTTCCATGGCCTGTTAGCCTTAGGGCAGTCAGGGCACCACAAGGTCAGGAATGGGGGGCGTGGTCGAGTGGGGAGGGGCGTGACTGAGAAGAGGACAGGACGTGGAACAGGGGGCACGTATCTGCTGCAGCCAGGGGCACATGGGGGCTGGCTCACTTGTGCAGCGTGGGTGGGGCAGGCCGGGAGAGAAGTGGGGGGCAGAGAGAGACAGCAGAGAAGAGCAGGCACAAGCACCAGGGGAGGCGGCATCAATGGCTGGCTTCTGCTGTTGTAGGATCAAGGGACTGGGCCAGGAGCACAGAGCACACAAAGCCAGCACAGCAGGCACATCCCTCCCACAGGCCCTGGGAGGCTCAGAGGCCAAGTAGGCCCTGAGTCTGAGATTCCAGTGCCAGGATCTCAGCTGGGCCTGGGGTGGGCTCATCCCTGCCACCCGCCTGCCCCTGTCCTGGCCCCCTTTCCTGCCCTCCCCATGGCATCACGTTTCAAACATGGGCTGCTGGCTCAGACCTGCAGCGCCTCTCAGAGTCATACAGTGATGTGCCCCAGGCCAACTTGTGGCCCTGACCACGTCCTGGCTCCCCATCCTCTGCTCTGGGCCTGAGCCTCTGCCATGATGCTGCCATTGCTGCCCGCTGCACCCAGAATGGCAGCCTATAGCATCTCCCAGCATTGCACAGGAGTGGCCGTCCCATGGGCGCTCACCTCGTGACCTCTCCCACACCCCCCCTCCCACCCCAACCCAGACCCGCGACTCCCGCTTCCCTTCTCACATCCCAACCTTGCCTCACCAGTGCCAGGGGCCAGCTCTGGCTCTGCCACAAATGCTCCCCAGGAGTGGTGGGTGGGGGAGTGGGTGTCGACCCAAGGATCCCACCCCCATCCCTAGTGTCAGTGTCCCAGGAAATGGGGAGATGCAGGGTTGGGTGAGCAGGGGGCATCACCAAGCCCCCCCTGTAGCAGTGGGAACCACACAGCGTCACATCTTCACCCTTCCTTTCCTAAGTGGGAACTTTGTGGCTTTATAAAGAGGTGGGTAGCAGCAACTTCACACCTGTCTTCTCGGGTCTTTTCCTTTTGTCTGGGGGTGGGGTGGTGGTGAATGCAGAAGATAGCGACCCCTTTCTGTGTGAGTCCTTGTCCTCTGTTCTCAGTCTCCCTCTCACCTGAGGAGGGTATCAGAAAATCCCACTAGGGAGGTGAGAGCACTGGGCTTCAGATGAAAGGTGAATATCTGGGAGGAACACACTCCCTCTGACACACATACACCTGGCCTGTCCCCCCTCCCAACTGTCAACAGTACTCACAGGTTGGACACATTTCCCAGCTCTGCCAGCATCTGCTGGTGCTCCTGGTCCATCTGTTTTCCTTGTCCCTCCAAGAATCCACCCAGTCGCCCAGAAACATCTAGACTGGAAGTAGGGAGTCTGTCCATGTATGTAGCCTTTATAACCCCATCCATTTCCTCAACACTACACCCACCCCAGGTCAGACACCCCCTTGGGGACCCCATGACCCCTTGCTCGTTTTCAGTCCTGGCTCTGAGGAGCCACCTGTCTGGGGATCCCTTCACCCAGCATCCTGGCTTAGGGTTTTGGTGAATGGGGATTTAAGGCTGGTTGTTCCCAAAGGGAAGGGTTTAGCCCTGGAGAAGGTGAGAGGCAGGGTGGTGCTGTGTCATAACAGTGGTGCTCCCTTTGGTTGGGAACCCTTGGTTCTGAAAAGGGAATGGGGAATGGGAACCTGGATGCTCCAGCTGTACATTGTCCCAGATGATTAACCAACAAAATTAAGAGAGGCCCTACTCTGAGTCTGTGTGTGTATGTGTCTGTGTGTGTATGAGAGAGAGAGAGAGAGAGAGAGAGAGAGAGAGAGAGAGAGAGAGAGAGAGAGAGAGAGAGAGAGAGAGAGATCATCTTTCTCCTTTTACAGCCTGACTGTGCTCAGGTGAGTGATCATTTGGCAAATTGCAGGTGCTGCATGGAAGACACTTCTGTCACTGTTCTGGATTTGTATGTGTGTGTGTGTGTGTGTGTGTGTGTGTGTGTTTGTGTGTGTGTGTGTGTGTGTGTGTGAGAGAGAGAGAGAGAGAGAGAGAGAGAGAAAGAGAGAGAGAGACCTTGTCTAAAAACAGCAAAAGCATTTTATTTCTCTGTGTATATGTACATGTTGTTGTTCTTTTTCATCAGTACCAAGTATGAGCTGAGCCACAATTTTTGTTTTCTCTTTCACAGTTTCATGGCTCCTCTCTGGAAGATTTCAGTACACATTCCTTTCCTCCCCTTTCCACCTCTCTTTTCCCCCTTTCCTGTAGCCCACAGTAGCTGCTGGGCCTGCGTGGCCCTCCCCTAGGAGACCTGTGTGAACTCGAGTGGACACCTGTCCTTCTATCCCAGGCCAGAAGTTTGGTGAGGCAAGTGTTTCCACAGCCACACTCTTCCAGACAGACACTCTGCTCTCAGTGTATAGTTGGAGCTAATTCAAGGGTTGGGAATGTGTCTGCCAAACATAATTGGGGAAGGAGATGGGGGAAAGGGTAGGGCAGGGGCTGTGAGGTTTTAGGGGCTGGCATACAGTGTGACATGGGAGATGTTTCACCATGACAGAGGATGAGAGGGGATCCTTATCTAGGGCATTTATGATCTCTGTGGGCATCCAGGCCCAGGGCTCCGGGGCCCCACTGGTGGCGTGGATTCTCTCCCGGGGCAGTGCACCAGTGGTCAATCTTCCCTGGTGTCTTGCAGACTCCAATCTGTGTCCTGTCTGGGACGTTTCAAGATTGAAAGTGGTAGGCAAGTCCATTACTCCTGCTGGAGCCCGCTTGGTATCAGGACATGGCAGTTAGACAGGGATTGATGAATGCCAGTTTCTGTAACCTGTTGTAGGCTGTCTGGAAGGAAAAGGGGACCACTGATTTTGGAACCCTTTAAGTTTGATTGGGACAATTTAAATGCTTCATTTTCCAGGTTTTTTTTTTTTTTTTTTTTTTTTTTTTTTTATTTAAGCTGGCCATTTCTACTAATGCCTTGGATGGACGATTTCAGCTGCCAAACAATGACGTTCAAAGAGGCAAAGGCAGAGTTCCCAAGCCAGATTATTTCTTGCTTTGAACGTTGTGCCTTGACTGCCTTTCTCTGGTAGCTGCTGAATCTCCTCCAGTTCTCTCTAGGGTGACCACCTCAGTCGGGGACGTCCTGAGGAGCAGAGATTGTGACCTTGCCATCCCCAGCCTGCCAGCTATGAGCAGAGACGATTCCCAGCAACTGCACTGGATTCTGGGAGATTCAGAGACCTCAGGCTGCCTCAAAGATCCTTTGTCTGCAACATGAAACTTGGGGGCTGGATGTGGTAGACCATCCTGGCTGGCCCCAGGGGGAGGAGAGGAGGCCTCTTGAGCCAGTCGTTCAGCTCATGGCAACCTCATTCATACCTGAGTGGTGAATTGAGTGCCACAGAGCTGATCAGCCACTGGACAGAGATCTTTGAGAAGATAGGCATCCTAGAGGCCTCATATACTCATGGATGTACTCATCCATGAGTACATCATGGCTCACATCCTAGGAGTCAAAACAGTTAAGTGTGGTACCACCAGGAGGACGTGAAGAAGGAGGAGAGGGAACTGTGGGAGAGCTACATCAGGCTTCGTCAGAGGAATAATTACAGATGATACTTACCTGAATCCGATAGGAATTTTCTGTAGTATTGTCATAGACAGATGCTCATTTATTTATCCAACAAACCTATACAGTGTGCACCATGCTCTGGGAGGTCTTAGACAATGATAGGTTCCAGGACTGTTTCCACAGAACATGAAGAAACCTTGGTTTGAGCTAGATGCTGGTGCTTCAGCCCTGTCATCCTAGTTACTTAGGAAGCTGAGATCCAAGGATGGAGGCTTTTGGCCCGGGCAGGAAAGCCTGTAAGACTCTTCTCTTCAATTAACTACCAAAAACAAAACACCAGAAGTGGATTTATGGCTCAAGCCTGAGTAAAAAGGCTCAGGGATAGCACCTAGGCTCTGAGTTCAAGGCCCATCACTGACACAAATAAAGGAAAGACAGAGAGAAAGAGAGAGAGAGAGAGAGAGAGAGAGAGAGAGAGAGACAGAGACAGAGAGAGAGGAGGGAAGTACAGATGGAGAAAAAGAGGAAAGGAAGGAAGAAGGGAGAACATGCAAGACTTGTTTTCGAGTTCCTGGATCAAGGGAGCCAACCATTCACAATCTCTGTGGGGACAGTTTCAGAGATTAAAGCCATTATGTAGGATCAAGCCACTGACCCCTCAGCAAGTTCATGATATCCAGGAGCTGTGTGCTCAACCGACTGCAGAGGAAAGCAACCTCAGTAGACCCTAGGGATCAGGGTGGGTCACCAGGTTTCAATCATCCCTGGCCCCAACGAGTTTATTTTCTGGTCAGATAAGAAGAAAGTGTCCAAGGGCTAGGGAGGTATTGGGGTGAGGGAGTGTGAAGAGGGGAGGCAAGTGATAATTAGGAAGATGAAGAGGGAGGATGATCCCAGGTCAGGTGTGTCAGGACATTTTAGCCATGATCTCACCTGACAGCTTAGACTACCAGTGATAGAGCCTTTGATCCTGCCACACTGCTATTAAAAGTCCTGGCCCCTTGGTTTCACCGTTGACAACCTGGCTGTCGTTCACTGCAGGATGCCTGTGCAGTACATCCTTGGGGACTAGGACTTTCCAGGGCTCACTCTGAAGATGACAACCCCGGTGTTGATTCCTCCACTAGAGACAGAGGTAAGCATGCCACTGTCACAGGAAAGCCCCATGTCACCCTGAGACTTCGAGAGGGTGCTAGGGCCCAATGACTGACATTCTCAGTGGCAGAAAGGGGTCTCTTTGCTGGCTCAGTCTTTAATCTAGATGGCAAATTTGGGATTCAGAGAGGGCAGGCTGAAAGTGGGGCAGAGCTGGGTAGAGACTGGTGGGAAAACCAGAGGCACTGGGCTCTGAGCAGGGTTGCTTTTTTGATAACACTCAAACACAGAAACATTCCTGGGATAGATCAGCCCTTTTCACCTTCCCAAGAGAGAGGGAGCTAGAGCCCCCAGTCTCAGTCCCTTGACCAAGAAACCCTTTGTTTCCCATTTCATGTGTTTGGATAACTAGATCTCACCTTACTGTCCAGTGTTGAGGCAGGACTCTGAGAGATCCTGAGTCTTTGATAATGTCAGGGGATCCTCAGTTTGAGATCATACTTGAACGTCCTAATTTGGTGCATGGTCAGTCCCATCTAAGACTGCCATGGTGTAGGACAAATTATCTAGAGAATCATAGCAGGGTGGAATCTGTTCTGAGAGTCTTGATTATTGTGTGTGTGCTTTGAGCACCCGTGTGCCCACCTGCTTCCCTTTCTTGGGTGGATCTTTGCTAGGAAATGCTTAAAATTAGGGAGTGTCTTGTCTTTTATGCTCCAAGATAGGACTCTATCATTTGAACCAGAGCTTTACTTCTAGCTTTTTTCGGTTTAATTGGAGATAAAGAGTTCTCATGGACTTGTTGCCAAGGGTGGCATCCAACTGCAGTCCTCAGATCTTAGTCTCCTAAGGGGATAAGATGACAAGCATGGAAAAGTATCTTTGGCCAGGTGCCAGTAGCTCATGACTGTCATCCTTGGTACTCAGGGGGTAAGATCTGAGGATCACAGTTCAAAGCCAGCCTGGGTAGGAAAGACCCTGATATTCTTATCTCCAACAAACCACCACAAAACCAAAAGGGATGCTGTGGCTCAAGCCTTGAGCTGAAGAGCTCAGGGACAGCACCCAGGCCCAGAGTTCAAGCCCCACAACCTAAAAAAAAGAAAGAAAGTAAAACTTCTTTGCTTGCAAAAATGTGGAGGTCTGTGTGGGGGTGCTGTGGTTGAGAGACCAGGTGCTGGCCTCACTGTACAGATATTTCTAAGAACTCCCCATGTTTTCCCCAGTTTGAAGCCACAGTAGGATGGGCTGTGCCTTACCAAGAACTCAAGGGGACAAGACCTTTGGCAGGCAGTGAGTGGGTGAATGGGTGCAGAGATCGGATTGTTGTGCCTGTATTCTCTCCATTGAAGGATGGATTTGGATGCTGAGTGTCAAAGTTTGAAAGGGTTGCAAGAAGTTCATGGCCTGACAATTGAGTTTCCTCTGGGTATATGAACGTGGCTAAAGCAGGGTGCTGCTGGTGGCTCACAACTGTCATCCTAGCTACTCATAAAGCTGAGATGTAAATTCCACGGTTTAAGGCCAGCTTGATGATACTTCATATCCAATGAACCACCAGAAAACAGGAACTGGCTCTGCGGCTTAAGTGGTAGAGTGATCATCTTCAGCTGAAGAGCTGAAAGTCAGTGCCCTGGCCCAGAGTTCAAACTCCATGACCAGCAATAAACGAAGAGGTGGCTGAATTTTCCACATAGCAGTGTTTATGGTAGGAAATTCCATGCTGGCTTATGAGACATTCCAGATATGTTAGAGGCTCAATGTTGTGTCTACAGTTGGACTGATTATGATAGTGCCATCTTCTCACAAGTCAGATATGATCCGAATGGAGGGAGTTCGTGGTTCTGTTCTCAGGAACCACTGAGGCCTTGGAATGTCCATGTGTGTGTGTGTGTGTGTGTGTGTGTGTGTGTGTGTGTCTGTCTGTCTGTCTGTGTGTCTGTGTGTCTGTGTGTGTAATTTTACCTCATCTTTCTCTGTCCCCTTCTTAGGTGCCTATCCTCCTCTTTCAGATGGTGCCCTTCCTCCACACTGACCTTGCCTTTAGCTCCCTATCAGGGTCTACAATGAGTCATAAATTGCCAGTGGCCTGTGTTCCATATTTTCTCTGGGGCACAAGTCTGGCTGTCCAAATATTTGGCTGCCTCCAGCAGATTCTGGTACAGCAGTGCTAGCTGGCATAGGGCCTCCCATGCCTCAGAGGGAGGGCCTCAGTCATAGGATGTCCTGTCCTTTTCCTCAGCTGAGCCTCTGACATCCCTCTCAACAGGCTGTCAGTGGAGTGGGGAATGGGGATTTGCTGGTGGCTCTAGCCAACTCGAGCTTGACAGGTGACCGAAGGCCACCTGAGCAAGGAGGATCCAGGGCTGATTGTCTCCTGGGCTGAGGGAGGTTGGGGAATGGTCGAGCGGCCGCACTTACCTTTTCTTGGACCCTGTCCGTCTTTCCTGGGAGTGACGAAGACCCAACATCTGGCTCCCAGCATGGGGCATGAAAGGAAAAACTACCAGCAGAGGCTAAGCAGTCTGTCAGAGTATGTGAAACCCTTACTATGGGTAATGCTATCTCACAGAAGAAGGAGCAGGAGGCAACATTATGCCTAGAAGGAGTAAAGGAGGACTTGGGAAGTGAGAAGGAAAAAGAATGGGTCAAATTTGACCTAGAACACACTGAAACATGCACCATGGAAGTCAAAACGAGTGTGAATGTTAGTCACTCTGATTCAGATGCCCCTGATGGTCGTAGACACCCTCCTTATTCCCCCGATTGGAGGGGAGTATGGAACCCTACGTGATCTGTGAGAGATACCTGCAAGACGCGGATCCATACGAACCATCCATGGAGGGGTGAAGGGCTGGGGAAGTAACCTACTAGGAGGCTTACCCTGAAAGGGAAGGGCCACCTGAGAGCATGGACCCTAGGCCACAGGATTTGCTTCTCCAAGTGTATCTGGTCAATCTGGCACCAGGAGCAATCAGGACCTTGGAATGGTATCCATGGGAAGCTAAGGATCTTAAAGAGCTCTGCAACGCAGTAGCGGAGGATGGCCCAAACTCTCCTTGGGCCCAGAGCTTATTACAGGACATTTCTTATCACCCAGGTGTCCCTAAAACCTGGCTGGATGTGGCTAAAGCCGTCCTCACCGGTTCTCAGTTTATTAAATGTCTGCTTTCTTTAAGGAGGAATGCAGAGGGCGAGTAGAAAATAATTGGCAGGCTCAACCCACGATACCTATTACTTATGCCATGTTAACAGGGACAGGGAAGGGTACTCCAATGGCGTCCAACAGGCAGCAATATCTGGCCCATACCGTGACCAGGTGAGGCAAGCAGGACTTGCCGCGTGGTACAAACTGGATGATGGGCCTACTACGTCCCCTATAGCAGGAGTGAGGCAAAAACCTGGTGAGCCTCTAGCTGAGTTTGTACACTGAGTCCAACAGAGCATTCACCACAAGCTGCCAGCAGGGAACCTCCGAGATCAGTTTGTAAAGCTACTGGTCTGGGAGGGGGTGAAGTCAGACAACTGCATGGCCTGTGCGGGATTGAGAGAGCGTTCACTGAGCAGATGGGTGGTGGCCTCGCAGGATGTGAGAATGCAACAGTACCAGTCCCAATCACTAGCTTTAGCTTTACAGGCTCAGACATCTGCAGTGACTGAGGATATTACCCAGGCGCTGGCAGCCCAGGACTGAGGAACCCCAAGATCATCGGGGAGAGGGACTTGCAGAGTGTAGGGGGCAATTTCCCACCCCAGCCGTTTGGCAGGGAGATTGTTGTAAGCAGTCCTTCTTAAAGTGTCTCTCTTGCAAGTCCCTCTCTCCGATGATCAACCCCAACAGGTGATCTGGACAGAGATCAGCGCTGACAATGCAGAAATCATCAATAGACCACAAAAGAAGCTATACCTTTGACCTGGAGGCCTGACCTTCATTTTGATCACCACCATATGTCATTATGCATGGACCATTTAATATTTCTGTAGGAGCAACTTATTTTAAAGTCACCTGCTCTAATTGTTCTTTTACTACTTGCTTGTACAACCACCTTTTGTTATGCTTTCCTGTAAACATGTCTAAAATCTGCTCCAGAACAACCCCCACCTCTGGACTCTGAAGTGGCAAAGACTGCTATCCCCCCCCCCCGACTAATGCTAAAGGACTGCTAATGACATTGCTTGGCCTGGGAATGCTTTTGCTGATTGTTTTTCTATGCCTTACTTGCGTTATACGTGCACTGCAAAACTCTTACGAGCTTAGCCAGACAGTTACATAAGATCAAGCTCCAAGTGAATAAATTTCCCCCAAGAGGAATCGCAGCCAGAGATGGGTAAGAGGGGATGTCAGTCTGGCCAACCTAAGACAGGGCCTTCAGCTTCACTCTGAAGTTCCTGATGATGGGTCAGGCAGACAAGGTGATCCACCCAACCTAAGATAGGCGGGTTCACTTCCTTAAACAAAGACAGGGGAGATGTTGGGAGCCATTTGGAACTTAAAGTAAAGCTCAAAGTCATCTTGACCCCTGTGCTCGCTTAAAGGCACGTACAAGCAACTGGCTTACTTAAAAGACACCAGTTGCCCAGGATTGCTCTGCTATGTCTGCAGTTTGTTTTAAAATTTCCTTGTTTTTCTGGACTATAGTAGAATGGCCTGAGTGTGGGGGCCCACGAGGATGCACCATGCTTCATGTGTGGAACTCCCAATACCCAGGCTGCTCCCAGGTTCTGAAGAGGATGACCTTATGAGATACTGACTTTTATATATGCCCAGGAATTAATTGAACTGCTTTGGACATTTCTAACTGTGGTGGGGCTGATGTTTATTATTGTGCTAGGTGGGGATGTGAGGTAACTGGGATGGGCTCTTGGATCATGCACAGGGGCTCTCCCTATCCTTGTCTGGTGAATCTCACCACCCAGACTTGCCTCAAACCCCCTGCATGGCCAATGCTATCTTTACCAATGGAATTCTTTTAAAATAACCTTTACAGAGGAGGGAAAAAAACTAACTTGGAGGTGGGTCTGCTATTAAAACAAAAAAGAGGGAATCTATAGAGCACATGGGCAGCAAAGATGGCGCTGATAGGGAGTTGAGTGGGCAGAGCCAGATTTGCTTTACAGTATGTAACCAGACCATGGAAACTTAGGTGCATGTGAAAGGTGTGACCTTGACAGTGATTGGTTCCTCTTCCTCCTCTCCCATGCCACCCACTCTTTTTTGCTTTAAAAACAGTTTGCTCTGTGTTAATAAACGAGTTTTCCTGCTTGAGTTGACTCCCTGCTGCGTCTAATTGTCTCCCGGGATGAGGGAGGCTGGGGAACAGGTGAGTGGCCGCACTTACCTTTCCTAGGACCCTGTCAGTCTTTTGTGGGATGAACGAAGACCCGACAACATGGTAGATGGGATTCCAACACAGCTAACCACATCTCCTACTATATCTAAATAGGTATTTATTAGAATACTAGCTTCAGCTTATGAATGGATGAATATTGTGACCCACCTCCACCCCGGGGCTAATCTCAGGTCCCGGGACCCCCTATCTCCTTAGTTGCTCACAGGTTGGTACCCTCATTTAGACCCTTTCACCAATTGGGCCTGCTAAGCTCTGAGTTCAAATGCCAATACTGCCAAAAGATGAATCCTAATGTGAGAAGCCCATCGATCCACCTGTTTTCCTGTCCTGTGAAAGTCCTGGATCTCAGGGAGGATGGAGAATTCTATATAGGCAACTCTATAACCATAGGAATAAGTTGTTATCCATGTCGGCACAGTTATGTCTGTCATCATACTCAACAAAACACAAATGCCTCGATGACTAAGACACAAAATAAAAAGAGCAACTACACTGAACTCATGACGCATTCCATACATATATGTAAATAGAAATCCTATGTGTAAAATAGGTGGGTGCGTTATTTTTTCCAGTGCTGGGGTTTCAATTCAGGACCTGTTACTTGGCCTGATTGTAGCCTTCAAGGATGGTGAGCTTCCATTTCCCCCCCAGTGTTATAGATTTACCCAGATCTGAGTTGGAATCCCAGCTGTGGCAGAAAAATGCTGCGAGTTCTGAGCCAGGTTGCATTAATATTATTATTGCCAAGGAAAGGATTTGAACTCAGTTTGTGGTAACTCTGCCTCAACTTCAATCACCTCAGGGTGGTGGGCTGCCATGGGCCCATAGCCGATCCTGGGATACTAGGCCCTGAAGTCTTGCAGGAAAACACACACACACACACACACACACAGAGTAAGATAGAGAGAGAGAGGGAGAGGAAGAGATAGAGAGGAAAGCCGCGGGATGGACTTTTACATTTTGCTCCTTTCCAAGGTGACCATCCTGAGTCTTAATGACATGCCTACAAAGAGTACTTCACCTTGCATTGGTGAAGAATAGCGGGCTATCTGGGAAGCTATAGGCCCATGCAGCAATGTAGGCCTTCTTATGCATCGAAATACCGATGGGATGTGAGCAAACTCATGATTGAATGAGAAGTTTCTGACTGCATCAATCAGTCTAGTCTAAAATTAGATGCAATGATCCTAGGACCCTGATTGATCTTAATGAATAGTCTATTAAGCATGAAAAGAATCCTATTCCTTCAATGGTGGCATAATAACTACCTAAGAGTTGGTAGGAACTAGTTGATATACTTGAATCCTAGGCAGATGTCTCTCGCACTCTATACAAATATATATTTATTGGTATATTACCACTTGTATGGTATACATGTATGGCTACTTTGTCCACCCCTGTGGCTCAATCTCAGGGTCTGGGAACTGCCTCGCAGCTTCCTGGGCTAGAGGTTGCCGAGTTGGCACACCCATTCATGAATTGTGTCTGCTAGGCCCTGAGTTCAGGTCCAAGCACTGCCAACAATTGGATCGTGGAGTAAGAAGTGCGGTGTAACACCTGTTTTCCTTTTCTCTGAGTGTCCTGGGTGTAAGACATGAAAGAGAACATGTCTACAAATCTAGATATATGTGATAGGATGTCATCAGTATAATAAATGGAATGTGTGTTATCACAGTCAATAAAATAAGTGGTAAATAAATGAATAAAACAGAAATACAATAAATAACCACAACAAACAGGATATAGACTGAACATCTATAGGTAGGTACAAATCCTATCTTTACAATGTATATAAATAGTGTCTTTCCTAGGGCTGGGGCATGAATTCAGGCCTAGGGAACAGTCCTGCCTTTCTTGTCCTCAAGCATGGTGAGCTTCCCTTTCATCCACAATGCTGCAGAGTTACCCAGACCCTAAGTTCAAATCCAAAGCCTGGCAGATAAAAAGGCACCAATTTCAAGCCAGGGAGTTGTTTTTTTTTTTTTTCCCAAGCAAGGTCTTGAACTCAGGTCATGGTAAATCTGCCTCAGCTTCCATCACCCTAGGCTGGGGTGCAGCCACTGGAACCACAGACGATCCTGGGATCCTAGACCTCAGGCCTTGCGGGGGGGGAAGGGGGAAGAACGCACAGAAAATAAGTGATGGGATGGCCTTTTTAGATTTTGCACCATGACCATCTGGGTCTGAATGATACAACTCCAAAGGGTACTTCACCTTGCATTGCTGAAGGCTGGTGGGCTATTGGGCTATTGGGCCATAGTCCTGCAGGGCAATATAGGACTAGAGTCGAATCCCAGTCATGTCACTTCTGGATGATGGGAGATCCTAATATACTCGTTCCAATCTATAAGAATAACGATGGAAGTTTATAAATGTCACGGTTGAATGAGTTGCTCATGAATGAAACTCGTATAAAATTAGACATCATGGTTTCAGTCATCTGGTTGATTTTATATAGTATGACACATTAAAAGAATACACTTTCTTACAGGGATGCAATGATTTCAGGAAACCAATTTACTTAAGAGTTTATTTATTTATTTATTTTATTGTGAAAATACTGTACAGAGGGGTTACAGTTACATGGGCAAGATAATGAGTACGTTTCTTATCAAGTATTGTAGCCTCCTTTTTTGTTTCCCCTTCCCATTCATTCCCATCCATCCCCTCCTCCCCATCCAATACTCCCCACCCCACTTCCTCACCCCATCCCCTGCACCAAAGTTGTAAAATTAGTTTTCAACATAACGACTTGTACATCTCATTGAGGATGAAAACAATAACATTAATTACATGGAGGCATAATAATACCCAAGAATTGGTAGGAATGTAGTCTATATAAATGAATAATGGATAGACATCTCTGGAACTCTATAAAGATATATATTTATTAGCCTACTACCATCTGAGTGTCATCCTGTTCTTATTTTTTCAACCACTGGGGCTCTATCTCAGGCCCTGGGAATTTCCTGTCAGCTCAATTTGCCCCAGGATGGCATGCTGACACTGACCCATTCATGAATTTGGCCCTATAGGCCATGAGTTCAGATGCCAGAACTCCCAAACAATGAATCATGTAGTAAAAAGCTGATGGTGACACGTTTTCCTTTTCTGTGAAAGTCCTGGGTGTCATATATGAAGTAGAATACCTATGCACACCTATATCCTATGTAATCAATGTAATCAATGTTCTATGTGCCATTATAGACAATAAAAGTCAATACATGAACAAAACAAAAAATAAAATGAATAAATATACTGAACTCAATATGTACATACATATGTCTGTAAATATAAATCATATATTTAAAATGTACATGAATAGGATTTTATCTAGTGCAGAGGATCGATTTCAGGCCTAAGGAACACACTTGAATTTCTTGACTTCAAGGAGGCACGCCTCCCCTTTCCACACAGTGCAACAGAGTTACCAAGACCATGAGTTCAAATCCCAGTCCTGGCAGAAAAATGGCATCTCTATGCTATATGACACCCAATTTTTAAGTATTTCATTCTGCCTCCATTTAATGAATGTGATTGTTTAAATGCTTAATAAAGTATTAACTAAAACTGATCAGTGTCCTATAATATTATTGTGTATAATTTTATACTGGAATCATTCAAGAACTGCCCATTCAATTGTGACATACATCACATTCCATTGTTATTCATATGGATAAAATGATTTTCTTACGATCTCTTGCCATTTGGAAGTAGCAGGACCAGGATTGAAACTGTGGACTCCAGCTCTCACCACTTAAACCTGAGGATAGGTAACTCACCGGTCTGTCTAAGACCATCAGCAAGACCAATAATTAGCCAGGCACCACTGGCTGTCAGCATTCCTTCTTGATACTTACAAGGCTGTGAAAGGAGGGTCATGTTCAAAGTCACCCTAGGCAGGAATGTCCTTGAGGCCGCTGTCCAACTTAAGTGGCAACAAAGCCACAAGAAGAGACGTGTGTCTCACGCTAGCTTTGATCAAATGCAGCTCACAGACTGTGCCCAGATCCTGAGTTCAAGGTTCGTGACTGGCAACAAACAGACATACACAACAATTTGTGCAGACATCCAGGTAAAGCAGGTCACCCTTTTGTCCCCAACTGAATTGGACAGAATTCCCTGGGAAAGGTCTGGTGAATCCGCTGTCATCTTTACTCTGACCATTTTGCCTGCATCACAGAATTCCGGCCACAACCCCATTCTTTCATGGTTGTTTCTGACCAATGGGATTCAAGAATGCTGGCAACGCCCACATTCCATGCTGCCCTGTAGCACCAGAATTCCCTCTGTTGGTTGACACCACTACCGGCCATTGAGGAAAGTAGAGGTGGCTGAGTGGTGAGCAAGAGATTCAAGGCAACTTTGGAGTAGGTTAGGATATTGACCTCTTAGTCACTGAGTGAGAGAAGAGAGTATTTTCCAGAACCTGGGAATGTGCCCAGCCTATCTTTCCCATCACAGCTCTGAGATGTCTGAAACAACAAGATTTCGTGAGAGAGCTGAGGACAAGAACTACTACAAGAACACCAGCAGAAGAATCTATAACATTCAACAAAACAAGGAACACGAAAAAGGGAGGCATGCTCAAGACAAACATCATCTTAGAAATATGATAGAAACAATTGCATAAAAGGAAAAAAACACACACAAAAAACATTTGAATACTTATCTTGGGGTTCATTCCACTAACATCAACTTATCTGAACTTTTCTGCTTGACTCAGACATATACTAGTTATTACAAATAAGAGAAACCATGGGACCTATGTTTCTTTGGCATGGTTTGCTGCACTTAATATAATTTTTTCCAAGTCTTTCCATTTCCTAACAAATGGGGCAATGTCATTCTTTCTGATGGAGGCATAGAATTCCATTGGGTATATATACCACATTGTCTTGATCCATTCATCTACTGAGGGGCATCTGGGTTGGTTCCATAACTTAGCTATGGTAAATAATGCTACAATAAAAATAATCGTGCTGGTAGCTTTAGTTTGGTCTTGTTTATGATCATTTGGGTAAATGCCCAAAAGTGGGATTGCCAGGTCATGAGGGAACTCTATGTGGAGTCTTTTGAGGAACCTCCATACTACTTTCCAAAGTGGTTGAACAAGTTTACACTCCCACCAACAATGCAGTAAAGTTCCCTTATGTCCGTATGCCCTCCAACAGCTATTGTTATTAGAATTCTTGATTATAACCATTCTAACTGGGATGAGGTGGTATATCATTGTTGTTTAGATTTGCATTTCTTTTATGGCTAGAGAGCTTGAGCATTTTTTCATGTGTCTATTGGCCATCCTTCTTTCCTCTTCAGAGAAGTTTCTCTTTAAGTCTTTAGCACAGTTATTTATTGGGCATTTGTTTGTTTGAAGATTTGTTTTGGGGGGATTTAATTTTTTAAGTTCCAGGTATATTTTAGATATGAGACCCTTGTCTGGTGTATGGCTAGTGAAATTCTCCTCCCAATCTGTGGGCTTTCTATTGATCTTGTGAGCTATGTCCTGTGCCATTAAGAAGCTCTGCAATTTCATGCAATCCCATTTGTCCAACCTTTCTTTCATTTGTTGTGTTTCTGAGTCTCTATTAAGAAAATTTCAGCCTGCGCCAAGGAGACCTAGCGTTTCTCCTACTCCATTCTGTAATGTTTCCAGAGTGTCTGCTTTGACTCCGAGGTCTTTGATCCATTTGGAGTTGATTGTGGTGCAAGGTGATATATAAGGATCTAGCTTTAGTTTTCCACAAGTAGTTAACCAATTTTACCAGCACCGTTTAATGAAGAGGCTGTCTTTCTTCCATTCTATTTTTTTTAGCTCCCTTATCGAAGATTAGATGGCTACAGGTCTTTAGGTTCATTTCTGGGTTTTCAAGTCTATTCAATTGGTCTGGGGTCTGTTCTTGTGCCAGTACCAAGCTATTTTGATTACTATGGCTTTGTAGTAGAGTTTAAAATTTGGTATTGATATTCCTGCAGCACAGTTCTTTCTGTTAAAGATTGTTTTTGTTATTCGGCGTCTTTCATTGTTCTATATGAATTTTTGCATTAAGTCTTCTATTTCCTTGAAGAATGAGATTGGAATATTGACAGGCATCACATTGAATTTGTATATAGCCTTGGGAAGTATTGCCATTTTCACGATGCTGATTTTTCCAATCCAGGAGCATGGGACTTTTTGCCACATTCTAAGTTCTGTTTTGATTTCATTTTTCAGGTTTTTGAAGTTTTCATCATAGATGTCCTTCACTTGTTTGATTAATTCCTAGGTATTTTATTTTTTGTGGAGGTATTACGAATGGAGTTGCATTCCTGATTTCAGCGACACTTTTCTCATTGTTGGCATATAGAAAAGTCATTGATTTTTGAAGGCTAATTTTATATCCTGCTACTTTGCAAAAGTTTTGAATCACCTTGAAGATTTTGGGAGCAGAGTCCATGGGATTCTTAATGCAAGATCATGTCATCTGCAAAGAGGGAAAGTTTTACTTCCTCTTTCCCTATTAGAAACCCCTTGATGTTTGCATCTTGTATTATTGCTGTAGTTAGGCATTCTAATACTAGATTGAAGAGCAATGAGTGAGTGGGCATCCTTGTCTCGTTCCTGAGTTTAGAGGACATGGTGTTAGTTTTTCAAAATTGAGCAAAATACTGGCTTGAGGTTTTAATATACAGCCTTCATTGTACTGAGCAAGGTTCCATGGATTCCTAGTCTTTGCATAACCTTCATCATAAAGGGGTGTTGGATCTTGTCAAATGTTTTCTCTACATCTATTGAAATAACCATGTGGTTCTTATTCTTGCTCTTGGTGATGTGATGAATTTTTTTATTTGATTTGCGTATATTGAACAAGCATTGCATCCCTGAAATAAATCCTGTTTGATTGTCGCATATGATTTTTGGATGAATTGTTGAAGTCGATTGGCCAAAATTTTGTTGACAAGTTTTGCATCAATGTTCATCAAAGAAATGGGTCTATATTTCTCTTTCTTTGATGAGTCCCTGCCTGGTATTTGGATGAGGGTTATTATAGCTTCATAGGATGAATTTGGTAGTGAACTTTCTCTTTCAATTCCATTAAAAATTTGAAGGAGCATTGGTGTGTGTTCTGCTTTGAAGGCCTTGTAGAACTCTGCTGTAAAACCATCTGGTCCTGGGCTTTTCTTAGATGTGAGGTCTTTTATTGTTGTTTCTATTTCAATGCCTGATATGGGCTTTTTAAGATGGTTTAACTCATCTTGATTTAGTTTTGCCATGTCGATATTTGCTAGGAAAAAATCCATTTCTACGAAGTTCTCAAACATATTAGCATAAAGTTTTGAGAAGTATTCCCTTATAATGTTCTGAATCTTGTTTGTTTCTTTGGTGATATTTCCATTCTCATCTCTGAGTTCATTTATTTAGGTGTGTTCTCTTCTTTTTCTGATAAGATTTGCTAGGGGGTCTGTCTATTTTGTTCATTTTTTTCAAAGAACCAACTCTTTGTTTTGTTGATTCTTTCTATTTTTTTATTCTAACTCATTTATTTCTGATTTAATTTTAATTATTTCTTTCCATCTACTGGATTGGGGTTTATTTTGCTATTTTTCAAGGAGGCTCAGGTGTCTCATTAAATTTTTAGTTTCAGATCTATTGAATTTGTTGATGTAATAACTCAAAGATATAAACTTGCCTCTGAGTACTGCCTTTGCTGTGTTCTCTTCTTTTTCTGATAAGATTTGCTTGGGGGGGTCTGTCTATTTTAATTTTTTCAAAGAACCAACTCTGTTTTGTTGATTCATTCTATTTTTTATTCTAATTCATTTAATTCTAATTTAATTTTAATTATTTCCTTCCATCTACTGGATTGGGGTTTATTTTGTTATTTTTCAAGGAGGCTCAGGTGTCTCATTAAATTGTGAGTTTCAGATCTATCCAATTTGTTAATGTAAGAACTCAAAGATATAAACTTACCTCTGAGTACTGCCTTTGCTGTGTCCCTGAGGAGCTAGTATTTTGTGTGCTCATTTTTGTTGAATACCGTGAACACATGAATTTCGTTTCTAATCTCTTCCATGACCTACTGGTGGTTCAACAGTGTGTTGTTCAGCCACCATATGTTCCAGGACTTTCTTTAGTGGCTTTTGGTGTTGAGTTCTAATTGTTTCCCTTGTGCTCTGAGAGAATGCAAGGTTTTACTTCAGTGTTCCTGAATTTGGAAAAGTTTGCTTTGTGACCTAAAATGTAGTCTGTTTTGGAAAATGTTCCATGTGCTGCAGAGAAGAACAAGTACTCTGATTCTGCTGGGTGAAATATTTGGTAGGTGTCCTTTAAATCTTGTTGATCTATGCAGTTGTTTATATCTGCGGTTTCTCTGTTGAGTTTTTGCCAAGTTTTTTCTATCTAGTGGGGACAGTGGTGTATAAAAGCCCCCGACAATTAATGCATTTTGATCTATGTGAGAATTGAGAGAAAGTAACATTTCTTGGATAAATTTGGATGCTCCATTGTTTGGCCAATAGAGATTTAGAATTGTAATAACCTACTGAATTAGAGATCCCTTAATTAGTATTGAGAGACCTTTTCTTCTAACTAATTTTAATTTGAAGTCTATTTTATCTGATATTAGTACTGCAACTTCTGCCTGTTTGTGGCTGCCGTTTGCTTGATAGATTTTGTTCCAGCCTTTCACATTCAAAATGTGTTGTTTTTATGGACAAGGTGGGATTCCTGAAGGCAATAGGTAGAAGGATCTTCCTTTTTAATCCAACTAGACAGTCTATGTCACTTAATTGGAGAGTTAAGCCCATTAATGTTAAGAGATAGGACTTAGAGGTATTTGGGAGTTTCTGCCATTTTATTCACCTTCTTTGCGGCTGCCACAACTGGGTTCTTCCTATGGTTCTTGGATTCTCAGTTTGGGTGTGGTTTCTTGGTGTTTATTGTGGTCTTGTAGGTTTTCTATGAGTAGGACATCTTTAGGTATCTTTGTAGAGCTGGTTTGGTGGAGATATATTGTTTCAATTTTTCTTTGCTACGGAAGTTTTTCATTTTACCTTCGGTTATGAAGGAGAGTTTAGCTGGGTACAGTATTCTTGGTTGATTGTTGCTTGTCTTTAGGGCATGGCACACATCATTCCAGGCTTTTCTTGCTTTAATTGTCTCTGCTGAGAAATCTGAGGTGATTCTAATTGGTTTCTCTTTATAGGTGATTTATCTTTTCTCCTTGACATCTTTAAGGATTTTTTTCTTGGTCTGAATTGATCCTGTGTGGATAATAATTTGACGGTAGGATGTCCTGTTCTGGTCTTGTCTATTTGTAGTTCTAAAAGCTTCTTGTATTTGAATAGCCCTGTCTTTTTGAATGTTTGGGAAGTTCTCTGCTAGTATCCTGTTAAACAAATTTCCTAGACCATTAACATCTGTCTCTAGGTGTTCCTCTACACCCATTATCCTCAGATTAGTCCTTCTGATGGTGTTTTCCAAATAGAATTGAATAGATATATCATATTTCTTGGATTTGTCTTGGATGGTTTTATGTTCTTTCTCTATAATATCTAGGCTTTATTCAATCCCTGAGATTCTATCTTCTGCATGGTCTAACCTACTGTCAAGACTTTCTACTTCGTTTTTTATTTCTTCTCCTTGTAATTGGTCGACTTTGATGACTTCAAATTCTTTGTTGGAACTTTGTTCTACATCTTGTAAGAACTTCTTTACTTCCTTAATTTGGTGTTCAGTGTTTATTCTCAAATCACTTAGTTGATTGGTTACGGTTTCCTAGGACTCCCATTCCTTCTGTTGTTCTCCACTGAGCATTCCCTTTGTGGTCTCCCTGATTTCTTTCAGCTCTCTGTTTCTGTTTTCCATCAATGCCTCCATTGATCTTTATCCTTTCTCATCCCAATCTCTCACTTCCTGTATTTCTCTTTGATTAGCATCCCCACGTTTACACATTTCCTGAATTTCTCTTTGAGTGTTCTCAGCCTGTTCACGCCATTCCTGACTTTCTCTTTGTCTGTTCTCAGCCAGCTCACGTAATTGCTATCGATCTGTTTGACTGATCTCAACCTGCTCACATAATTCCTTTATTTCTCTTTGAGTGTTCTCAATCTGCTCAGTAAATTCCTGTATCAATCTTTGAGTAGCTTCCTCAAGCTAATGAGTCTTCTGTATTGATCTTTGGTTTGCCTTCCCTCTCTCCCTATCATGCTCACACGGAGACTTTTGCAGGTTTTAACTCTTTTCATTTACCCTATTTACCTGTAGTGTTTGTAGAGCTTTTTGGGAACTCTCCTCTAGATTATTCATTATCTCTTCTCTCCCCTGATTGTCACGAATGAGAGTTGAGAACCCAGGGCTTGTCATTTTTTTGTGTGTTTTTCCGACTTGTTCTGCCCATTTGGGATGAGAATAACACCAGTTTTGTGCTAGAACACTATTTTAAGTTAACTATCAACCAAAGTCCGTAGTTGCACAGCAAAATTCTCCAGATACAATCTGGTTCAAGAGATACAATCTATTGAAAATCAAACAACTATGTCTTAATGGCCTAAGAACAGCAAAGGAGAATTTGGCAACCAGAAATTATTAGGTTTAGGTAAAATTTGGGGAACAATAGGATTGGAGGGATATGGGAAGGTGAGGGAAAGCGGAATTAACCATGTACTCATCTCAAAGAGGGAAATTGATTGGACAGAATGATAGCAACGAGAGAAAAAAGAGTAAGAAAAAAAAGAAAAAGCAAAAAAGACACAAGATAAAATGGAAGAACAAAAATTTAATATTAAAAAATGAAACCCTTAAAAACTGCAAGTTTGAAGAAGTAGTATTCAGAGAAGAATGGGGATGGAATGAAAGGAGGGGAGGCATAGAAAGGAGACATGAAAAACTAGAAAAATAAAAATGTTTTAAAATATTATATGGGTATTAAGAAGTAATACTACTATTAAAGAATTTAACTCTAAGAGCTTTTGTATTGAGTAATAAATTTCTGAATTAAGTGCGTACACAATGGAGGATAAGATCTAATAATCCACGACAGGTATATTTGAGGTTGAGCAGAACAACAATTAAGTTATCCAGAAAAAAATGAAAGAGAAGAAGTGAAAAGAATGAGACAAGAAAGAAAGAAAGAAAAAAAAAATAAATGAAGAAAGAAAGAAAGAAAGAAAAGGATCAAAAGTTCAGTAGAGATTAAAAAATAAGCACACACACATATTCACCTAAAATAGAAATTATATGAGGAAGAAAACAATAAACAGTAAAAACAAAAATTTAAAAAAACAAAAAATTTAAAAAATTAAAAATAAGGTACAAAAACTAAAAGAAAGTTCTTTGATTTTTTTTTTTTTTGTGGGCTGGGGGATGGGAAGATTCTGTATTTCCCTTGTGTCAGTAACCAGCCTGTTGGTGGAGTCCCTGGTCTGCTTGTGGTGTTTGGTTTTCCTGTGGCTTGATTGGTTACTTAAGGCAGTTTGTTTGGACAAGCCAAAAATGCTCTGCTTTACCCAGGATTTTGTGATCCTCCTCTCAGGCTAGTTCAGAGGGAGAGGGATCTGTATTGAGTATTGCAAAAGAGGGAGATGTCTGTTTTCTCTTGTTTGGAGATGCTTTGATGAGGCTAGGTTCTGGGTTGAGTTGAGGCCTTTCAGCAAACTGTAGCTTTTCCCTGAGGGGCTAGCTTCTGAGACACTCACAGAGCACAGCCTGGAGCCTTTCTCAGAGTTTATGTTTACTGAATTTTAATTGACTGTTTAGGCTGCTGCAGGAAGGGCAGCCTCTGGCTCTGTTTACCCAGTGAAGAAAGCCACTTCCAGGAGGCAAATTTCCTCTGCTTGGGTTGGGTGACATTTTCTTAGGTGGAGTTGAAACTGGCAGGTCTGGGCAGGTTCCTGTGATCTGCCAAATAGCTGTCTTGTTTTCTCCCAAGGCCTGAATTGGAACTGGCAGCTCAGACAAGCCTTTGTCAGTATCAAAGATGGAGATCTCCAGTAGTTGGGTGGGGGATGAATGCCTTCCCTCCTCTGATCCCTATGAAGGAGTGAGGATATCAGGCTTCTACTCATGCTGCCGGAGTCTTGGTTCCTGGGTCGTCTCTGGTCTGCGATCTGCTGTGTGAAGATATCTGTTCCTTGTCAGCTCTTGCTGGTGTTGAGTAGAATCAGCTTGCCCGCTGCATCTGGTGCCTTTGTCCCAGACCCTCTGTGTTGCAGGTATGACGGCTATGGGCACCGCCGCTGCTGCTGCTGCTGCCACAGCCCCTGGCAAGTTCTCAGATCTGTCTCTTTGCCTTGATTTTCCCTCTCTGGCCAAACTCTCTGTACTGTGATGGCACACTTGGTGTAATTCTCTGTCCTAGTACTGTTCACTGGAACACTAAAACTGGTTTTTAAGCTAGAGCTTGTTTAAGCTTCAGCTTCTCCTCCGCCATCTTCTTGACCTTATCTTGAGGCTTATTTTATATTCCTGACATTTTTTCTACAGTTGTAGTTAATTTTCCATGATGGGCTAAGTGTATTATATTGGATATACGAAAGTAAACTGAATGCTTATTCCATTAATCCTTTGCCACTTGTCTAATACCAATATGAATTATCCATGTGTTTGAAGTAATCAAAATAACAACAGATATAAGCAAGTTAAATCAATCTGTTGTAGACAAGTATTTTCACCTTTATTTTGAAAGTTGGTCCTTTTTTACACTACAGAATATTCTTGAGAAAATGTGCTCCAGGCTCCACAACTGAAGAAAATTATGGTTTGATCTACCATAAGAGAAGGAAGGAAGGGGAACCTTCCTTCCAAAAGTTTGATACCAGGAATGTGATGTGCTTTATGGTGCCTACTTGGAAATGAACAATTTTCTCAGTCAACCTTGGAAAGCCATCTTGATAGACAACTTCTGTAAGTAGTTACAAAACATTATTGATGGCTTTGCAAGGATGCCTGATTGCCTCATTGTAGGACAATTAAAACAGGAATTTAGTAAGCTGTTCTTTGTATCTTTAGAAAAACCCATTGACTCTAGGCCAGAGGATCACAGGGGCCAAGAGAAACTACTACCTTGAATAGTAATCCTAGACCTCTAAAACAAAACACACACACAAACACACACATAAACACACACACACTAACAAACACACAAAACACTCCAGTAAGCACAGCCAGGTTGCTATCACAGCCTAAATGAAGTCAGGCAAAAAACAGAAGCTGAGAGTCATTTAGCTGATAACTAAAATAATTTTTATGAGGCAAATGCAAATGAGACTCCAGAGAGAGGGTCATTAAGACTGATCAGAGACACTAAAATTGGTCACACAAAGATTGGAAAGTAGAATTCCTTGTAGAACAAATAAATCATAGAAAACCTGTGCATGTAAGAAGAAGACAGCAGACCAAATACCAGAAATGCACATTTTCTTAGAAGTCAGCTTATTCAATTATCAATGCAAATCTTTGAATTCTTAAATATTTGACCATATGTGGGAGAAAGCTGAAGAGAAAGAAAATGTCATCATTCTCTTAGGAGGTCCAATATCATATTAGGAAGTAATCCAGCACAGATTTGTAATAAAAAGAAAATACAATTATTCCAAATGATGGTTTTATTTCTTTTTATGTAAAAGCTCTTAAATTAGGTGCTAGCAATTACCATACAATTGATCCAGTCCCCCAGCTGAGTGGATATTGACAGCAGTATTCCCACAAGAAGGAAAAGAGAAAATTTACAAATGTCTGATAAAATGAGTTAAAGGTGAAGTGTTCTAATAGTAATATCTGAGATTTAGACACAGGTGAAGAGGGGGATTTTCTTTTCTAAAAATCCCTTATTTTTACCTGGTGCCAGTGGCTCACAGCTGTAATCCTAGCTACTCAGGAAGCTGAGATCTGAGGACTGCAATTCAAAGACAGCCTGGGAAAGAAAGTCCCTGAGTCTCTTATTTCCATTTAACCCCCAGAAAACCAGAAGAGGCACTGTCGCTCAAGAGGTAGAGCACTCACTTTGAGTTGAAGAGCTCAGGGACAGTGCCCAAGCCCAGACTTGAAGCACCTCGAAAAACACCAACAGCAAATCCCTATTTCATGGACTGCCTACATCTTCTCCTAACATTCAACAAAGAGCCATTTTATCACCCACTACCTTTAAGTCCTAAACTAGCTACTGGAAATAGATTGATTTGGTATCTTATATCAAACGGTTCATATTCGTGAAACAAATACCAGCAGTGGTAAATTTTTTCTAGTCCTTCAACTCTGGGCCTGGGCCCTGAAAATGGATATACTGGTAGCTTTCATGTGAGGCTGTTTGTTATTGATTGGATTACTGCCCATGAGGGAAATTACTGGGTCTTAGGGAGATATAGGTTTAGTCTTTTCAGGAAACTCCGTACTGCATTCCACAATAGTTGAACCAGTTTAATTTCCCACGAACAGTGTAATAGAGTTCCAAATTGGCCAGCATTTGCTACTGTTAGTTTTCTTGTAATGGCCATATTAACTGGGACGAGGTAGAATCTGTCATGTTTACTTATAGATTTGTATGCACCTCCTAGTTTCAATAAATGAATGAATCCCTGAAACCTATATTGCTCTGTGTCTGCATTCCTTTCTCTTTTCTATTAATATAATTTTCCCAAACCTTTCATTTTCCTTACCACTGGTGAAAAGTCATCTTTCTGATGGGTGAATATAATCCCATTGTGTGTGTGTGTGTGTGTGTGTGTGTGTGTGTGTGTGTGTGTGTGTGTGTGTATGTGTGTAAGATGATTATAGGCCCATGAATTCATTTCTAATCATTCTGTATCATCTGTAATTTTGTAATTCCATATTAAAGTTGGATTGATTTCTCTACTGCACTGAAGAATACTGTTAGGATTTTGATGAGTATTGCATTGCCAATTGTTTTGGGGAAGTATAGCAATTTTTAAAATGTTAATTCTTCTAACATTGAAAGACATTCTATTTCCTTGAATCTTCTTCAATTTCCCTTTTTATATTTTTAAAGTTTTCACATATAGGTCCTTCACAATTTTAGTTTAATTAATTCCTAGTTTTGTTGTTGTTGTTTTGTTTTGTTTAGATTTGATTTGTTTTTGAGGCTAATACATATGAGGTTGTATTTTGGATTTCTGCGTGGACCTTCCCAATGTTGGTAACAGAAAAACTACTGATTCTTGTAGTTTTTATACCCTGCTACATTGCTGAAGGTTAGCATCACCTGTACTAACTTGAGGGAGGAAGCCACAGGGTCCTTTAAATACAGGGTCATTTCATCTGTAAAAAGGGATTGTTTTACTTCTTCCATATTTGGATCTGCTTTATGTTTTTCTCTTGTCTATTGTTCTTGCAAGAAATTCGACTACCATATTGAAGAGTAGTAGAGAGAGTGGACATCCTTGTCTCATTTCTGATGTTAATGTCTTCAGGCTTCCACCACGAGGTAAATGCTAATTATCTGTGTCATATACATACTCAGTATTATATTGAGGAATGTTTCATGCATTTCCAGCTTCTCAGACCTTTTAATAGTAAAGCGGTATTGGAGCTTGTTAAAAGCTATTTCTACATCCCTATAGACGATCATGTGTTTCTTGTCCCTGCTTCTGCTGATAGTTTGTATTATGTTTATTCACAAGAATATTAAATCCACTTTTATCGAAGTTGAATCCTATTTGATCATACCATATGATTTTTTGTTAGTTGCTGAAATTGGTTAGTGATAATTTTATTAAGAAGTTCTTCTTTAATGCTTTTCATAGTTCCCTTTCTTTGGTGAGTCCCTATGTGATTTGTGGAAGAGTCTAATTCTAGCTTCATAGAATGTGTTTGATAATGTGTCTCTCATAGATACTAGATGGATACATCTTGTTTTTAAATGCTATCTAATCTATGTCTTCTATTTGGAAATTTAAGTCCATTGCTACTGAGAGTTAAGACAGAAATATCTGATAAGTCCTGCTATGTTATACACCTGTGTTATGAGCTGTGCCTGATCTACTCTTAATAAATTTACCTTGAACTCTGGTAGGGAACATTTTATATAACCAGTTCCTGTTCTTCTTGATCTTCTCTACATAGGATATATTTGATTAAACTCTATCATGCTGATTTGGTGGAGATACGTTGTTTCAAGTTGTCTTTGTCATGAAATATGTTTATTTATCCTTTAAATGTAAAGTAAAGTTTGGCTTGGGACCGTATTCACGGTTGGTAGTTGTTTACCTATAGTGTTTGTCATACATCATCCCAGGCTCTCTTTTTTACCATATCAGCTAAGAAATCTGTTTTTATTCTGACTGTATATCCTTTATAAATAATCATTTTTTCTCTATGGCAGCTTTAAGAATCCTTTCCTTGATCGTTAATGATCCTGTAATGGATTATTATGTCATGGTGGATTGTTCAGTTCTAGAATTCTGTGTTTGTTCTAATGGCTTCTCTTCTCTGAATGAGCTTATCACTTTGGATGTTTGGCATGTTCTCTGCTAGAATTCTGTAATGTTTTCCATCCATTTCGTTTTCTGCTCTTCTCCTTCTTGATACTTATCTCCCCAAAATTTGATCTTCTGAGTCTTGATGTTCTGGCAAGATCATTTCTTATTTCTTGGATTTGTTCTAAATGATTATTTCCTCTTTCCTATTAGATCTATTCTGTATTTGGCCCTGAGATTATCTTCTATGTCATCAATTTGCTGTGGAGACTTTCTACGTTGTTTTTGATTTCCCTGTCTTCTAGTTGGTAATTTTTTAGGGGTTTTATCTCTCTATTAAAGCTTTGTTTTAGGTCTTTTATGGACTTTCTGTACATTTTTTTGGGTCCGGTCGTGGGGCCTGAACTCTGGGCCTGGGCACTGTCCCTCAGCTCTTCAGCTCAAGGCTAGCGCTCTACCACTTGAGCCACAGCGCCACTTCCAGGTTTTTTCTTTATTCTTTTTTGCTTATGTGGTGCTGATGAATCAAACCCAGGTCCTCAGGCATGCAAGACAAGTGCTCTAACACTGAGCCACCTTCCCAGCCCTCTGTACATTTTTTCTTTGGGTGGGGGAGTTGCAAGTGTTGTTTTCTTAGCTGTGTCTTCTCTCATATCTTTTAACTGGGCATCCATTTTTTCTTGGACTCCCTTGACTTCTCAGAATTTATTTATCTTTCTGTTTGTAGTCTCCATGAATTATTTTGCTAATCTTTGGTTGGTCTCATTTGTTCACAAATTTCCTTGTAGAGGTTTTCTATCTTTCCACTAATCACATTTTTCAGCAGTATCAGTAATACATTTTGGTAACTCTCTTCTAGGTCCTTGATTGTCTGTTCTAATGCCTGGTTATTTACTATGTGAATTATACTACCTTGACATCACTTTTCTTGTATTTTTCTGATTTGTTTTGTCCATTTCGAGGTTTTCTTTTGGGGGAACTATGACCTTAATAGGTGACTCTCTATGTTCTTGGTTGATTTGCCAGGTCTTTGTTTGGTCACCTGTTATGATTTGTTTTTCTGGAATTGCATTTTTGTCACGTCCCTTAAGTGTAGGAATAGAAATCGGTTGTGGGGAGATGTTCTGATGTTAATATATGTGGTTCCAGTGACAGTTCGGACTGTCCAGTGGTATGGTGAATTGTCTATGTGTATGGATGTTGGTTTCTCTGATGTACGCTTCTGTTCCTGCTTTTTCCCATGTTGCCCATTTATTTCCACACTGCAGATGTGCTTGTGAATGTGTTGGCCAACACAGTCATAGCAGTCAACTACCTGGTTGGCACCTTTTCATAGAATTCTATTTTCTTGTGAAGACAATATAAAATCTTCTTATGAATTATATGTTTATAGTTATGTCTATATATATAGTTGCATATCTATAATTATAGCTGATTTGATGTGAGCCTCTAGAAGTGGAGTATCTGGTAGGACTATAAACCTCTGTTTCATTAGAGATTGCTAGGGTTATTTTCTGTTGTTATTCTGTCATTGTTTTTCCTCTTCCTCAGATTTTTTTATATTGTGGATGTTTTCACATACTTTAGGATTTGCGATTGTTGTATCAGGTTATTTTTGTTTTTCTGCTTTTATTACGTTGAAGTAGTGATTTCAGGCTTGTATGAAGAAAGAGAAACAGACAGAATGTATGTTATTACATTGAGAGAAAGAAGACATTTTAACCTATTTATTACAAATAAATTCATATTAAGCAAAGCTAATGAAATAATTACTTATTTATTCTTCAAAGGATGATTATAGTATTCTTGGATATCTTGGAGGAAAAGACTTTAGAATCATTACAACTGCTAACTTACATTGAAATTACTGCCTAAACGTTCTTCTTCAGAAAGGCAAAAGCTCTATTGCTTTCATATTAGTATTATAAAATCACAATAGATGCATGTTGAATTGTTTTCCTCTGCTTTTTTTCAATTTCATTCTTCATCCATTAGGTATCTAGGGCTTTGAATGAACAATTCCTTAAAATACGTATATTTCTTACATTGTGATGTAAATCTCAGTAATATAAATATGAATTTATCTTTGAGTCTTATCTTGAGCTACATTCATATGAAATTTATGCAGTCTCAAACAAGAAACCTGACTATTTTACTCTATTCTATGTTTTAATCAATAAACCCATTCTCTTTAGAAATATGTTCTCATCTTTTATATTGCTCCAGTAAACATCATGTGTTTCTAGTACTTTTACTGATGTAAATATAGAGTTTGGAACAAGAAGACAACCTCCCCCCCCATTATCACTTTAAAGTAAACCCTTGGGGATTATTTTATATATAAAAATAAAAAAGTGCAATGCAATGTTTATACATGAATAACATAATGGTTAAGTCAATTAGACACAAGAACTACCACAGCAATTCTCAATTGACTTAAAGGCACCAAAATATTGTGTTCATGAATATTAATCATTTAAAAAATAATTAGTCAATACAAAGTTTATATTATATTTGAAATTTACAAAATGAAAATTACACTCAGATTTGTTGTCAATACCTGTTTCCAGGAATACATTTATTCAGCAAACACAGAAACAAAAAATAAGGATTTGTCACATATAATGAAAAACGTCTTTTCTTAACATGATAAGTACCTGCAAATTGTGTGATTTATTCATAGATAATATAAACATTTATAAGAGGATTTGTGATCAGAAGTGATAGGTAAGCAAAGTAACTGGAAAACTGTATACATAAATTGGGCTTTCAATATAGGATGTCTAGTTTTCAATAAATGAGGTTATTATTCTGTATCTCTAACACACATACAGTATTCTATATTTTCCCACATACTCCCATTCTCTTACCTCAGTTCCTGATTAATATTCTTATTTTCATGACGTCAATTCCTTCTAAAATAACAAGGTGGGCATTTTGTCCCTAGATCCAATACATTTTAGTATTTTGGAATAGTAGTATGAATTCATGGAGTTTGACATGAATGTCAAGTTTGAAGATATTGTATTCAAGGTACTGTTAATTGGCCTGAAGCATATAAAGATACACGGTATACTAAGAAGGGACTTAATATCGGGGAAACATACAGATCCAAGCAAGATCCTGAATCAAAGAAAAGCAAGGGAACAAACATCAATCAACTATAATTACAGAGGAATGGAACTGATCTCTGATGTGTCTGGGTGGCAGCTCTATGTGTGTGTGTGTGTGTGTGTGTGTGTGTGTGTGTGTGTATGTGTGTGTGTGTGTGTGGAGAGAGAGAGAGAGAGAAAGAGAGACAGAGAGAGAGAGAATTTAGTGTGGCGTCCATATTTACAGTCCATAGAGCATTACTTGTTAGGGAGGAAATGCTCATATCAGAGCTGTGATTCTACTGTCATCACTTTACTGCAAAAAACACTTACTTAATCTCTAATTAAATTTGGAAAATAGACAAACATCTTATGTGATTATTTTGACAATTAACTACTATATTGAAGACTAAAGGGAGGAACTGGAGATCAATATAATCTTTTTCTTCTCTTCTAAATATTACACCACAATAGATGTGATTTCAGGAGTCTTCTGCTATGTACTGCCAGTTGAGTGACTAATATGCTTAATAATAGGTAAATATGATAGGGAAATTGATCAGCCAGCAAGCACAAAGAACTAGTGATAAAAATGAGCTTTTGAGCAAGGTTGCCACAACTTTTAGGAATGTAATTCTTTCATATGAACATCAAATTTTGTGGCTTTCCCTGTGTGATTAAATGGCAAGAAAGTACTGTAGAGACAAGAACTCCTGTTCAGCCAAGTAGAAAGTGCTCATGATCCCATCCTCATGTTGCAAATTTCCATTCCACATAGACTTTCTTTTCTTTTTTTAATCTTTATTTATTTTTTATTGTGAAAATACTGTACAGAGGGGTTACAATTACATGAACAAGATAATGAATACATTTCTTATCAAGCATTGTAGCTTCCTCCTTTGTTTCCCCTTCCCATCCCTTCCCATCCTTCCGCTGCCCCCCCCACCCAATCTTCCCCACCCCCCCACCAAAGTTGTAAAGTTCATTTTCGACATAACGACTTGTACTTCTCATTGTTGCCTCCATCAGAAAGAATGGCATTGCCCCATTTGTTAGGAAATGGAAAGGCTTGGAAAAAATTATATTAAGTGAAGTAAGCCAAGCCCAAAGGAACATAGGTTCCATGGTTTCCCTTATTTGCAATATCTAGTGTATGTCTGAGTCAAGCAGAAAAGGTCAGATAAGGTGATGTTAGGGAAATGAACCCTAAGATATGTATTCAAATTTTTTTTTCTTTCATGCGATTGTTTCTAATGCATTTATAAGATTATTTCTTTGTTACTTTGTTGCTATGTCCCTCCCCCACAATATAACCCCTGCTTTCACTGTATTTGATGTCAGTATAATTTGTGGAGGGGAAGGGGAAAAACAAGTCGTTTAAATAAGGATACACATAGACTCTCTTTTAGAGTGCTTTCATTTAATATACTTCAGCACCTCATCCTTACGTGTGGGAGACAGGAAAAAAGATAATTTTGTTTGTGTATTAAATTATGTAACTTAGCGTGTACAGGCATGATTTGTATAAATACAGAAGTTTGTAATAAATATAATTAGGAATCATTTCTCAATAAAAAAATATGATGAAAATCACATAACAAGACTAGAAGACAGAATTTTGTGCATGAAAACATGCATTAGATTATTAGCAGAATTTCTATTTTGAGAAAAAATTTATCCTTCAATATTTGAAGGATAAAGCACTTTACTTAAGGATTGAAACATTTTATTGAAAAATATATTTCTTGGAGATATTTTTGCTTCATAATTTTAGGGATACCGTCGGATCCATTGCAACAATGAGATGTACAATGTTATGTTGAAAGATGAACTTTACAACTTTGGCTGGCAAAGGGGTAGAGATGGGAGAGGCTGGTAAGGGGAAACAAAGGAGGAGGCAACAATGCTTGTTAAGAAATGAACTGATTACATTGCCCATAAGCTTGTAACTCCTATGAACAGTATTTTCACAATAAAAAAATTTTAAGAAGAAAATGATTCCAAAGTAATCATTTTTCTTATTGTTTTCCTATTTCTATGTGATTTACTCCAATTTAGAAATCCAGATATATAATTTAATTTAATCTAACCAAAAATATTGAGTATAGGGTTCTTATACTCTACATTCTTCAGCTAAGATCATCAAATATGGTGAGTTTGAAATGATTAGTCTCTGTTTAACCTATGTTAATATTATTTACAATGTGAGTGAAATGTTTAAAAAGTAGTATTTTTTTAGTTTAATTGCTTTGAAGAGACAATAACTGATATAATCAAAGGCTAAAAATGATTAGATTTAAAATTTATAATCCAGGAAATGTTTTTTTTGTGTGTGTGTGTGTCCCTATCTTCCAGGAAATGTTTTGGACCACACTGGTTACTGGAGCCTTCACAACAACCTCATGAGATAATGTATATTGATGAAGCAAAAATCTCACAGGTTATACATTTACGAATAGAAAAATCATGTCATTTTGAATATGTAGAGCTACATAACAAACATAGAAAATTTAGCTTTTAAATACCTGAAATACATTTAATTGCAGGGTAAGTACTTGTTCTGAAAGGGGATAAAATTGCATTTATTTTGAAAAGTAAACCTAAGTATTCATTTGAATAAAAGCAATGTTTAAAATCCAAAACACAAGATGTACAGTTCATTGTTTTACATGCCAATTATGTTCTCTAAACTTACTAGAAATACTAGATTAGTAAACCTAAATCATTGCTTTGTAGGGAAATAGAAATTTAGCTTCTTAAAACTCATGACTAAAACTTTTTCTCAAACAATTATTAAGTAATTGATTTATATTTTGTCATGAAATCTTATTTGATAAACTTTTATTCATTAAGTTAAATAATTGGCCAATAACAATATAAATTATGCATGAACAAAGTTTATCTCACACAAGTATTTCTTTCACAAGACATATCATGGTTCTCTTCAAGAACACTGGAAGGCAGTGTGTTATTTATTTATTTATTTCTAGTTATTTTGTTAATGGTTATTAATTTTCAGAAGTAGCAGTTTAATTATGCTCTTTCCATAATATATTAAAATTGATTTTACTCCTTCTATTTCCTTTTTGTTACTCCTTTCTCCAAAGATCTTCTGTTTTTCAAATAAAATTACATCTTTATATATGCACATATAAAGTAATTTGGAAGATTTAAGCTACAATGCAACTTAATTCAAGACGTACAGTGGATTATCAGGATGAACAAAAAAGGGTATTTTCTGTTAACTTCTGAATTGAGCTATCATTATTATTATGGTTAGGGTTAGGATACCAGACAGAATTAGAATTAGGATTAGAGAAATAGAAAATTTAGGTTCAACACAGGATGACCTATTGCAACACTAATACTCATAGCACACTATACTGAAAATGAACTTTAAACCATGGGGAGAAGAGAGTGATGGAGGTGGGAGAGGGAAGGGATAGTGGGACAACAACAAAGAATGGGGTAACAATGCTCAACAAGAAATGTACTCATTACCTTACACATGTAACTGTAATCCCTATGTAAGCCTCATTACAATAAAATAAAATTTAAAAAGAAATGAAAAATAAAACTTGACAGGAAATAGAAAAACACTTTTAAAAATTTAAGTTCAAAATGCAAGTAAAATTTAGACCTACACGCTGAGCAAGAGATAGGATAATTGTTAAATAGAGGCTTGCTATTAACATTATGATTCTGTTATATGTAGGTTTAGGATTAGGCAAGGTGTTCCAGTTAGAGCTGGGTTTAGGATGAGAAAAACATCTAAGATATTGTGTAAAACTGCCACATATTTTAAGAAGAATGAATGACATCAAAGTTAGAATGAATGAAAACAAGTGTGGGTGTTATTTTAAACATTCATATATAATTTGGTTTAAAGTGTTACTGTTTTAGTTCTTGTTAGGATTAGGGAAGGATAAGCTTTAGGGAAAAATTTAGATTTCTACTAAGAAGTAGAAGCAAAAAAATGTGTGACTGAATAGAATACAGACAATTTTCCTTACATTAACCATTTGGTGTTAGTTCACTTTGTCGTTAGGATTAGGTTTCTAGTTAAAGGGGGCTAATGATTGAGTAAAGAAATATATTAAATTGGTGGTTCGTGCCTATTATCCTACCTATTCAGGAAGCTGATTTCTGAGAATCGCAGTTCAAAGCCAGCCCAGGCAGGAAAATATGTGAGAATTTTATCTCCAATTAACCACCAGAAAGTGGTGCTGTGGCTCAAGTGGTAAAGTGCACACCTTGAGCTAAAGAACCCAGGGATTATGCCCATGCCTAGAACTCAGGGATTATGCCCAGGCCCAGAGATAAAACCCCACAACCAACAAAAAGAAAAAAAAAAGGAATGGGATAAATGTTATTTAAATCTGAACTTATTTTAGGTTCTAGTAATTTAGGAAAAGCTGGGATAATGGAAGTTCAATGTATTTTATAATATCAGGATTTGAGATCAATTGGTTTAATGATTCCTCTTATGGAACAGGAGAGGTTCAGAGATAAGAATGAGAAAATCTGTAGGGTTTAGGAAAACTTGCAATTTATTTCAAGAATTACAAGTGGAATTTCAGGATTGCACAAAACCAGCATTTTTCATAAATTTTAGAATTGCGATACCATTAGTGTTAAGGTTATGGTTAGGATTCCAGCCACGTTTAGGGTTAGAGTGAAGGAGAAAAAAATGAGGCTAAAATTGGTGGTAAATTTTGGAATAAGTCTGGTAAGAATTTGAATGTGAACCAGAGTACTGCTATTAATAATAGAATCTACTTGCAATTAGGCTTATAATTATTCTCAATATTCCAGTTAAGCTTAAGTTTAGGGTTAGAAAATGACTAAGATATTGGAAAAAAATTGAAACCTATGTTTGGAAGGCATATTTGAATCAAGTTAGGATGAATAAAAACTAGGGTAACACTAACTAGAAAGTGTTAGTATTGACATATAATTTAGATTAAAATCAGTGTCAGTATTTTGTTCTGATTATGATTAGTGTTATGAATAGGACAGTTTTAGTATAAAATTGAGTTTTCACTAACAAGTAGAAACAAAAATGTGAGACTTAATAGTAACTAGAGCATTACCATTTATATATATATATATTTCTCAGTGATCATTCTTGTAATGATAAATGAGAGTTTCCCAGCCAGGTTTAGGTTGAGAGTTAGCATTGAGTAATGGACTAGATGATAAGTAATTATGAAATTGTTTTAAGGTACAGTGGTTCAGGAAAAGGTAGGATCAATGGAAACTATAGTGTTTTTCCTGATAAGAGAATTTGATGACAAGTAATATAATGGTTCGTGTTAGGGAACAAGATATCTTCAGAGATAGAGTTAGGAAATTTGTTGGAATTAGGGCAAATTGAAACTCATTTCCAGAGTGCAAACTGGAATATTCATTCCAATGAATAAAACTAGAGTATTTTTTAATATTAATTTTGGACTATTATTAGGTTGAAAGTTAAGTTTCAGTTCCAGCTGAGCTTAGCGTTAGCATTAGGGAAATGGAAAATTTAGGGTCAAACTGAAAGTAAATCTTCGAATAATAAGTCAAGATAGAATTAGTATGAGTATCAAATAGGAAACTGCTAATAATATTAGGATTGGGATATAATTAATGTGAGGATTAGCCTGAATGTTCCAGTTAAGGTTCATGTTAGAAAAATGACAAGATATTGAGAAAAACTAGAAACTATTTTAAGAAAGATGAGTTGAATCAAAGATAGGATGTATAAATTTAATATATTTGTGTGGCTTTTTGAATGCAAAGGCAATTGGTTCTAGGGTTATGGTTACTTTTTTAATTTATGAACTAATTAATTAAAGGCATATTTCTTTCTTTCTTATAAAACAAGACAGTCACGATTTGGGGAAAAAACTCAATTTTCTACATGAAAATGTGTCTTAAAATATTTTCCAACTGGGATTAAATAATAGTGAGCAGGGTGTCATTTATTAAAATTATATAACTTGATGATACAGCTTTCAAAAATATCCAAACACATAGGATTGGAACTCAGACATGTCATTGGGAAAACAGATATTGTACTTGCTCTAGCTGGGAAATTGTGTGTGTGTGCATGCGTGTGTGTGTGTGTGTGTGTGTGTGTGTGTGTGTGTGTGTGTGTGCGCACACGCGCGCGCACTCGCACCCACCACAGGTCTTCAACTCAGGCCTGGGTCCTGTCGTCAGCTTATTCTGCGGAAGTATGGATGGCACTATACCTCATAGTCACAAGTTTTCTTCTGGCTTTTTAATAGTTAATTTGAGAGCATATCTCATGGATTTTCCTGTCTGGACTTAATCTTCTGATCCCCAGCAATCCTTGGGTTAGTATTACTGTGGGTGCTACCACAAAATGACAGTTCATTAAACTGGGAGCAATATGGAAGTACTTGTGCAAGATACAAAGTAAACAGCTCATTAATGTGGCAGGAACAGGATCACATTAGCTTGCCTTCGAAGACATTGATTCTGATGAGTTTAACTGAAGCCCAAAGCATAATCCAAACCTATTATCCACATTGTATGAAGTAGCACATATTCATGATGTAGAATATGTACAATGAATTAAATCCTGAATCAAAAGACTTTGTTGGGTTTGTAGCAAAGAAATAGAGTGTCATTGAAATGAAGTCCAGACTGGAGGCCTGCAGCGAGCAGCAGAGCATTTGCTTAGTGTGTGTCCAACCCGCAGGACCATAAAGATGTAGAAGAAAGTGAAAGTGTAGGAGAAAGAGGAAAGAAAAGGAGAAGGAAGGGGTAAGAGAGGAGAAAGGGCATAGCACGAGAGAGAAGAGGAGGGGACAGGGAGAAAATAGAGGTAGGAGAGAAGGAAGAGGGAAACAAGACCCTAGGGAAGTGGAGCAGGAGAGGAGGCAGGAAGAGGAAGATAAATGAAGATAACAACAAGAGCTGTTGGAAAACATTTTGCATAAGCGATCTGCATGTGCAGGCAGGATTATATTCTAATCAGAGAGATAGCTAGCTAGGTGACAATATGGGTGATACCTGTTGCTTGGTCATTTTATTCTCTTTCTTCAGTGAAGTGTTCAGAAGAAATGCTGAGTTTGGTGTTTTACAGATACACTTCAGGATTTCTTTACATGAATCAAACATGGGAAAGGACTAAATGCAACTTCTCTTAATTAAAAAAACAATAGAAGCTATATTGTGTTATTTGTGTTACTATGCATGAAGAAATCCTGGAGATTTCTGGTTAATTGAGAGGTCCCCATGCAAAAATATAGGACAAGAGGAAAATAAAACTGTTTTTATAGGGCAATAGGTTATCATTGATGAATAGTTTTCCTGGACATTTTTCGTTTTTCTTTTTTTTTTTTTTTTTTGCCAATTGTTCATTGCTCCATGGCTGTGCCCTGGAGCCCTTTCCAAGTCACTACGTGAAACTCCATTTCTGTAGTCCCTGTGGGTGTGGGTGCTTTCTTAGGTCACCCGTTGAGATGTGGAGCCAACTCCCTTATGGTGGATGTGCAGTGAGTGGATGTGTGTGCATGCTCCCCAGAATTGCTAGATGAACCCCGCCCAGGCATCCCACCTAACTTCCCAATCTCAGTTGCTCCATTTCACCCAGCAGCTGGCAGCTATGGGGCTGGAGTTGAGGTCACTGCTGCCCTTTCCTCCTCCAGCTGTGCTGGTACTGGTCTTCTGTGCTCCTGAGTGCATGGCCCATCCTAGGGAGACTCTGTTCTGGGGTCACTGCCTGTCCCCATGAGTGCGGGATTGGGGACACCATGTTTGTACACTGCACAGTCCATGGGTAAAGGAAGGCTGAACATGCAGTCTGCCTCCTTGGGGCCAGGTAGCCCAGCCTTGGTTCACCTCATCAGGCTTTAAGGGGGCTGGGTACTGGAGCCATGTGCTGGCCCCTCTGCCAGCTGGCTTGTGACAGCTGCAGCAGCTCAGCAACCTGGAGCCCTTTCAGCATCTCTGTAGACCTCCATTTTCTGGTCCCTGTGGAGTCAGGTACAGGGCCAACCCTACATATCCCCATCCGTGCCAGAGGAGCCTGGACTTGCAGCACACCAGCTGCAGCACTGAGGGACTGAAGCCCCTTTGGCTTTGCTGTGTAGTCTCCTCCGTCACCCTTCTGGCCCATATGGGCCCAGCTCTGGGTACCATTCCAGGGATACTCCATTTGGAGGCAATGGGCTCACCCCCTACCCTTGTTGTTCTCCAAAGCAGGGGAATGGGCTTGGCCGTGGCAGTTTAGGCTGCACAGATGGAAGGCAGGTCTTGGCGTCTGCCCTGCCTTCCCCCCTGGCTTTGACATCTGAGTCTGGGTTGCTTAGTTTGGTCACTAATGGAGACAGCCCACCACAACAAGTGCTATACTTGCTGCAGCAGCAATGCAGTGTCCTGGGCCCCCTTAGGATCACTACATGGACCTCTGATGGGTCTCTATGGGCTAGGTGTGGGTTTCATCCCAGGACTCCCAATAGGAAGTGCCACTCCCCTTCGTGGTACTGCAAGCAAGAGGTTACACATATAATATCTACTTTCTAACAGTTCCCTTCCTTGAGATAAACAGAACTGGGAGATATAAATAAGTTTTATAAAAACAAAATATATAAACTATATCACTTCAACCTGTTAAACTATTGTAATATTTTTTATCCAGTAGGAATGCTGTCTATAATTACATATTTTACACTTGAATGTAACTAATGTAATATATTTTGTGTGTATTTTACTATTCTAGTATAACTTTATTTGTACTACTTACATGCAATTATTTTCAAATTCTGAGATTTAATCACGTGTTTACAGGTAACAGTTTTGTTGTAGTTTTATTTCAGTTTTCCATTATGGCCTTATGAATACAAACAATAAAATCCATTCTTGCTAGCATAAAGTTCAATGATTTTGGACTAGAGACTCAAGGATAGAGCATTACATATCATACAGTAATGTGTATCACTTTGTTTAATACTGCTCCATAAACTAATTAGTAATTCAGGCTGCAGCCACTTCATCTGGCATGCTGGTCTGTCTAGTGAATTTGGATCCTAGTCGCAGCATGCCCATATCGGACCTTTGTGGGCACCTCACTTGGGATTGTGGGAGAAGATCAGGGTGCACCTGATGTTGGGTTAGGGCAGCAACCCGGCAGCTGCTGTGTGAATGACACAATGTCACTGACTCACATCTAGCACATGCCTGCCCCGTGGGCCTGGGCCCTGAGGATCAGCCCCTGGGAGAACACATACACCACAGGGCAGGGGCCGCCCACCTAGGAAGGAGTACAGATTGAACAGAAGCCAGTCTGTGGATCAGCTTGTACAATATTTATCCTTCGTGGAGCACAGGACTATTCTGCTCTGCTGTGGGGAGAAGACAGGCCCAGAAGGGGTGATGCCAACTTTTGTACTCAGGTTGGCAAGGAAACTTTCTTTCATGCTCTCTCCATCAGGCTCAGGAAGCCCTTCCATGCTCCTTGTCCATGGAGTAGCAGCCAGGGACACTCACATCTTGTACTCCTTGTTGCTTTTTCGGGTTTGCTTGTTAGTTTATTCAGAGAGCCCCTTCCTCAGACAGCAGAGTTATATTCTGGGTTTTGTAAAAACGTTCTGCATCTGAGCATTCCCAGTGTTTGGGGTTTTTTTTTATTGTTTCTTGTAAATGCATTGTGAAATTTGTGTTTTAGGTGTTGAGGTGCGGGAGGAGGAACCAGATTATGAACATAGTTTCCTACAATCCTTTCATCTAAAAATGAAAATAGATTCTATCTAAAAATGCCTTTCAGGAAATAAATTTGAGATGGAAAAAAGGTTGTTTTTTCATGAGATGAAAATGTGATATTTTTATATGCATGTTTTATGCGTTCAAATTACAATTAAGTAATTCACTATCTAGGTACAATCGTCCAGACCTAAGACTTAAGTGTTTTGTGAGCTACAGGCAGGGTTATCATAAAAGACCTCTTTGATATTCGGGGTCTTTTATTTTTCCATATGACTTTTTGGATTGCTTCTTCTATTTCATTGAAGAGTGAGATTGGGATATTGATAAGTATCACATTGAATTTGGATATAGCCTTTGGCAGTATCGCCATTTTCATGATGTTAATCCTCCCAATCCATGAGCGTGGGAGGTTGCCCACTTCCTGAGTTCTGCTTTCATTTTCTTTTTCAGGTTTTTAAATTTCCATCACAGAGGTCCTTAACTTCAAAGTTAACTCCTAGGTATTTTATTTTTTGTACAGGTATTAAAACGGGGTTGCTATCCTAATTTCAGCCACACTCATATCGTTATTGGAATACAGGAAAGCAATTGAATTCTGAGGGTGAATTTTATACTCGGCTAGTTTGCCAAAGTTTCTGATCAGCTTAAGTAACTTGGGAGTGGAGTACATGGGGTTCTTTGAATATAAGACCAGGTCATCTGCAAAGAAGGAGAGTTTAACTTCATCTTTCTGTATTTGGATCCCATATAATTTAGCATCTTGTCTTATTGTCCCACCTAGCATTCTAATACTAAGTTGAGGAATACTGGAGAGAGCAGACATCCTTATCTCATTCCTGAATTTATAAGAAATGTCCTTAACTTTTCACCATTAAGTATAATGATGGCTTTAGGTTTGTCAATCCTTAGCAGAAAGAACAGCACTGGAGCAATATCAGTTCCAAAGTTCAAACTCTACTAAAAAGCCATAGTAATAAGAACAGCTTGGTTCTGGCAGAAGAACAGACCTGAGGACCAATGGAATAGGACTGAATACTCAGAAATGAACTCCCTGACCTATAGCCACTGAATGCTTGACAAGGGAGGAAAAAAATAGAATGGAAGAAAGACAGCCTTTTGAGTAAATGATGTTGGCACAATTGGTTAAACACCTATAGAAAACTAAAGCTAGATCCGTATATATCACCCTGCACGAGAATCAACTCCAAATGGATCAAAGACCTCAAAATAAAAGAAGACAACATGAAAACATTGCATGAAGGATTAGGATAAACTCTAGAGCTTTTTAGTGCAGGGCGAAATTTTCTTTACATAGAGCCAGAAACAAAGAGTAAAGAAAGATAAGTTAAGAAATTCATTTTTTAATTCATCTCTTTATAAAACTAGTAATTTGCTATTACAAGATGCGATGGAATTTTAAATTCCAAGTGCTAATGGAGTCTGTATATAATAAACATATTATAATATTCAAAAAACAAATCAAAGAAAATTTGGACAAATGGGATTACATGAAACATCAGAGCTTCTGCAAAGCAAAAGTCATAGTTAGCAAGATCAATAGAAAGCCCACGTTCTGGGAGAAGATTTTCATGAGACATAAAACGCACAAGGTCTTATATCTAAAATATACCTAGGACTCAAAAAATTAAATCCTCCAACAGCAAACCCTCAAAGAAACAACTGCTCAATAACTAAGTGGGCTAAAGACTTAAAGAGAGTGTTCTCTGAAGAGGAAATAAAAATGGCCATTAGACACATGAAGAAATGCTCAACTCTTCTAGCCACAAAAGAATGTAAGTCAAGACAACATTGAAATTGCATCTTACTCTAGTTAGAATGGCAATAATCAAGAAATATAATAACAACAGATGTTGGAGTGGATGTGGCTAAAAGGACCCCTATTGCATTGTTGGTGGGAGTGTAAACTTGTTTAAACACTTTGTAAAGCAGTATCGAAGTTCTTGAAAAGACTCCAGGTAAAACTCCCCTATGACCCAGCAATCCCACTTTTGGGCATTTAAGGATTTACCCAAATGATCACAAACAAGGTCATACCAAAGTTGCCAGCGCAACCATGTTTATTGCAGCATTATTCACCATAGCTCTGATATGGAACCAACCTTGATGCTCCTCAGTACATGAGTGGATCAAGAAAATGTGACACACACACACACACACACACACACACACACACAATGGAATTCTATGCCTCCATTAGAGAGAATGAATTTGCCCAATTTTTTAGGAAATGGAAAGACTTGGTAAGTATTATATTAAGTGAAGTAAGGCTAGGCCCAAAGAAACATAGGTCCCATGTTTTCCCTTGTTTGCAAGGACTAGTACATGTCTAGAACAAGCACAGAAGATCAAAGGCTATGTACATATGACCATATACGATGATGTTAAGCGAAATATACCATAAGTCAGAGACACAAGTGGTTTTATCTTTCTTGCCTGTTGTTTTTAATATACTTATAAGGCACTATGTGATTCTTTTGTAGGTTCATACCTCCATGGTATAATCCCTGTTTTCACTGTATTTGATTCTAGTGTTCTGCATCTTTTATATACGTTGTTGTAATTTGGGGAGTGGAAAGGTTATAGCAGAATGCTGAAATGGGGATGCAGGTTGACCCATTGTGACAATGAGTTGTACAGGACACCATGTCGAAAATGAATTTACAATGTTGGGCAGGAGTCAAGGAGGAAGGAGTTGGAGAGGTGAGGAGGGAAGTAGTAGGGGAAAAACAAAGGAGGAAGTAACAATGCTCAATAGGAAATGCCCTCATTACCTTACTCATGTAACTGTAAACCCTCTGTATAGCATTTTTACAATAAAAAATATAAAAATAAACTCTTCCTGTTGTAGATTTCCAGTGCTGCCCTGGGTATTGCATTTTTTGCCTTTTCTGGCTATGGTTAGGTCCACCTGTCCAGTGGATCAGTAGTCTTCATGGCTTCTTGGTCCTGAAGTGGTACTTGGATTATATAGTGGTGGTTGGAACCAGGACAAGGACAGGATAAAACCATTCCAGGGCATGGCTTCTTCATTTCCCATGCAAGTAAGATTGCATGCAGAATTTCTCTGAATTTACTCCAGAAAACAATCACTGAACCAAAAGGCAAGGTCACCAAACACCTCCCCTCCTCCCCACATTCCCTCCTTTCTCCCTCCTTGGTAAAGTACAAAAGAATTTTGCAGGTTTTGGTAAACACACAATTGCCCACTACTTCCCCTGGTAAACTAGGCTTAAAGTCACTAAGTCATGTAAATGGATAATGCCGCCCTCATTATTCTGGACAACAACTTGAAGTTGTTTGATGCTTTAATTTGTTGTTGGTGATGGTGGTGGTAGGAGGGCCTGAGCTCTGGGTCTGGGCTCTGTCCCTGATGAGCTTTTCAGCTCATGGCTAGTGGTCTACCACTTGAGCCACAAAAGCCATTTCCACTTTTTTCTTCTTATGTGGTACTGAAGAATTGAACCCAAGACCTCATAAATGCAAGACAAGCACTCTACCACTGAGTCTCCTTCCCAGCCCTAATGCTTTAATTCTTCAAATTTTATTTTTGTCAGTCCTGGGGTTTAATTTCAGGACTTGGGTGTATCACTGAGTTCTTCAGCTCAAGGGGATCCTTCTACCACTTGAGCCACAGTGCCACTTCTTGTCCTCATAACGATGAGGAGAATATTTGAAGGTGAATATGTGATTACAGAGGTGTGCTTTCTTGAGGTATATGTTCATAGCATAGTTTATATACTGTTGAAAATGAGACAGTTAAGATAGGGTTGTTGACATTCCTTGTATCCTTAACAGTATAATATTAAAACCAGTTTTATAATATATTATTTATAGAAATTATAGACTATCCCTAATTATGCATATATTATAAATATATCATTTATATGTTATGTAATATAGTATTTTACATATATTATGCATACATAATATAATTTCTCTGCTCATCTGTCCAGGAATTAAATTAGAAATGTCTTTGAAAATTGATAGTAAAGTAGGGTCCTTACAAGTTCGATTGCAACATAGAGTTTTACCCAATAAGTAGTTATTTATTCAGAATTGGTTTAGAAATGGAATACCATAACATAATTGAACATTCAGAAATAATTATGTAGGAACATGCCAAGGATCGAATTCAAAAAATATAACATGACTCATGTCTGTAATCCCAGCTACTTAGGGGCTGAGATCTGAAGATAGCTATATGAAGCCAGTCTAAATGAAATGGCTCAGGGACAAGACCCAGGCCATAGTTCAAGTCTCACTACTGGCACAAAAATAAATTATGTGACTGAAACATACAAATATATTTATTTAAATAAAGTTGTCATTCCTTGTATCCTTCACAGTATAATACTAAAACCAGTTTTATACATATATTATTTATAATATTTATAGAATATTATTTATAGAATATCAATAATGATACATGTATTATATATATATATCATTTATATGTTATGTAATAGAATACATTGCATATAATATGCACACCTAATTTATACTGATAAAACTAATATCCATTAAATTGATATATGTTTTAGAATAGGGAATAGACTTTCTTTGGTACAACAAGAAATTAACTAGTCATAAAAATTATTTCTTTTGGATTATATATACATAAAAACTATTCCCTGTGTATTCAAGGTACTTAATGATAAAAGCATGTGTTCATCAGAAAAAGTGGATTTGTCCTCCTTAAGGAATTACTCCAGGAATAATAAACAGTGGAAGGTGAGTGATGTTCATTCAGGTATTTCTGTAGAAATTAAACCGATCTTTATTTGGTATAAAGATCACTTACGCTTTCATTATCCACACCCTTTTCATTTAAAAATGCTTATATTCTGTAGCATTGTTATTGCTCTTATAACCATAATTAGGAAGATACTGTGGGTTCATCTGCTCCATAGCTCTTTAAAGGTAATGAATGTGACAGAGAATAGCCTCAGATATGCCTGGTAGAAACCTGGATTTGAATTATATGTCTACAACTGATCAGTCTTAGGTACTTGGGAAATTTGTTTGGCCTTCTTGCCTACTTCTGTTTTTAATAAAATACTTAATTCATTTCCTAACTTGAAGAACACACATGAGCACTAAAATTACCCTAATGCAAGTGCAGTGCTTGGAATGGTGTCTGTATATTGTGAAATAGGTCCCAAAGAAGTCAGCTTCCATCAACATGGTCACAGCATACTTCCTGATGGCCTTAAGAAATATATACCCAATTGATATTAATATCTGTGAAAATTTGTCTTTACTACCAAAAAAGTTCTTTTCTTCATATGAACAATGAAAGTAATGTTGGGGCTGTCCTGTGGCTTTTACTCTGAAGGAGTTTTGCCTAAATTTCATTCTTACTCTATTAGTGGTAGCAGTAGCATTCTTTAGTGCTACCCTTCATGTTTCTAGTTCTGTTTTCCATTTGGAGTACTACTGTAACTTAGTTTATAAACTTTGTTATCAGAGTAAATAAAATACAACTGCTGAAGTTTTCAACAAAGTCAATGCATTACATTTTATGTGCTTACTACTTTCCTAAAATTACTCTTTTTGGATTATATATCCCTAGCAAACTATTTTTTATGATTTTTATATGATTTATATAGATTTTCTTATGTGTTTCTTATATGATTTTTGGAGCTCCATAAATAAAACAGCTCAGAACAGGAAAAGTGTAGGAAAGAATTCATAAACAATACTATTATGGTGGTCTTAATGGCTAAGTGTAAAATATATGTAAAAAAACAGTTGGAAGATTCATTTTATCTTTTTGCTGTTCTCTCCCCCTTCTTTGTAGAAAGGTTCTCACTATGAAGTGCCAAATGGTCTCCACCTTTCAAGCCTTATCTCAGTGACAGAAGTGATGGGATTAGGGACATATGCTCCCATGGCTGGCTTTTAGGAAGTTCACAATATAGCAATACCAATACACATAAAGAAACTTTTGTGAGTCATGTATATTCATTCCCTCAATTGTCAAAATTAAATTCATATGTCAAAACATCAAATTACTTACATTATAATATATGCAGTTCAACTGGCACCACTAGCACCTCCATAAATCAAATACAAACTAAAAGTTCTACTTCAAAATCCAACATCTAAATCAGTGTTGGAAATACAAGAAGATACAAAATAATTCTAAAGGGGTGAGATCTTTAACACTGGCAATGAGCAGTGATAACTGAATTTTTAACCAGGCTTGAAAAGTTCAGGTGTCCACTAACTATGTGATTAGAGTTGCAGAGTTGACCTTGGTATCAATATTGGAGATAAAATTCAAAGGCAGCTAAGGTTGCTGCAGTATTGTAGCTCAATACAGTGTGACCATGCCTGATAATGGTAAAGCCCAGAATAGAAGCTAAGTCAGTAAAATGTATAGGAAGGATTCTCCACTGAGAATAATTGCAGGGGGTTAACATCACTCTTGCGTTGAAAATGTATAGCCCATCATTCTACTTTAAGCTTTAGCATATTTATGATCTGAAGACCATTATAACACACCAATGTGCCATGAGTGCTGAGCAGTGTACGCGTGTATTACTCTAATATATGTAAAATACTTACAGGTATGGAATGGCCTGACCCTGATACTTCATTTTGTGTTCTTGAGTTTCATGGAGAAATGTTCATAATTAGGCAATTCACACTCATCTAATTCTGAATCAGGAAACTGAGAAGATATTAGGGTCATCACTCCAGTCACATGGTTTGTGACCTATGAAATAGATGACATTATTCCACAATGTATATGTGTTTCTGAAAATGTATGCAATACCAAATACCAAATATACAAAACGGACAATTATCTATCTCATATTATCAGAAGTAAAGATACTTCTGAATTGTACTTTCTTTCTAGAGGTTCATAGGGTGACTGCTGATGTTTGGTATCTTTCCAGGTGCTCCTATACATTTGTCAATGTTCTTAGGGGAAGTGTTTTCATGGTTTGTTTTGAGGTGTTCAGAATATCAGTACTGTCACTAACCGCAGCCATGGCACATCCAAGAGGATGGGATACCTGGACAAAAAACTGAGAAATCACAGGAAGTGATAGGAAAGAAGACACCAGAGGACCCAAAGCCCCATTGCCATCTTCTGGATCCCAAAATCCTGCTTAACATGTTTTATATTCATTCTACTACTGGGGTGGGGGTGGTCCGTTGCTGCAGGTATGTCCGCAAACAAAGACATCAATATAGCTTGTGGTTACAACTATTAACATGAAGTATTGTTTGTAGACACAGTGACAATTGAATCCCTTATTGTTAGGGAGCAGAAGGGAACAATAGTCATTCCAACCATAGCACAGACATCCATCTTGTCTCCGAAGTCTTAATCTTTTAGTGTCCAACAGCTCGAACTTAAATACTCTTGAGATAATAAATCATACCCCTGTCTTCCCTTGACTGCTTGGCTTTTCCAGAGCACAGCTCTCAGCCTTTTGATTGCTGTTTGAGATGGCTTTCCAATCTATCCTTTTCCAAGTCTAACAGCTTGAGTTTAGAATGACTCACAAGGTCTGTGACAGATGTATTATTTTGAAAACTATATTTTTTTTTCTAGGGTAGGTTCAGTTTTAAATTTTTGTTTTATTTCAAAAATACTGTACAGAGTAGTTACAGTTACATGAGTAAGTTGCATTCCTTATTGAATATTGTTACCTACTCCATTGTGGTTCTCCTATCCCTTCCCACCACCTATACCTCCCTCCAACTCCAAAGTTGTAAAGTTCATTTCTGTTATATAGTATCTTGTGAATACCATTGTTGCAATGGGTCACTCTTTGTACTTTTTTCATCATTATATTTTTCCCTTTCCTCCTCCAAATCAGATAAATGTATATACAAGATGCAAGGAACCAGAATCAAGACAGAGATTGCCAGGGATAAACCAATGGTAAAAGACAAAGGAAATAAAATAATATCTAGACACTCTACCGACATCAAGGTTGACATCTGAAAAAATACGGTTTTTTCCATGTTTTGGAGTTCATTTCAATTAGCATTATTTTGTAAGGTCAAATGTACGTAGCTCTGGAGCCAGTCATCCCACTCCTGGGCATTTGTCGAAATGATCTCAAGCTAAAACCCACTATATCTTCAACTATGTTTTTGGCAGCATTACTGGAACCAATCAAGATGCCCCTCAAGAGATGAATGGATCAGGAAAATGTGGTATATATAGACAATGTAATTTTATGCTTCTATCAGAAATAATGACACAGCCTCTTTCATAATAAAATGGAAAGTCTTGCAAACCAATCATATTATGTGAAGGAAGCCAGACTCAAAGAAATATAGGTTCCATGGTTTCCCGCATTTTTATTAATTAATATATGCTTAGGATAGTCCTTAAACTCTTAATATTCCCTGTTTTCTCTCCATCTTCCTCTCTCATTCCATTTGTATGTGTGCATACACACACCCACGCACACTAATGAAACTTGATTTAGAACCTCAAACTCTTGCTTGTTTTTTTTTCACTCATGAGTGACTGAGTCTGTAGTATTCGAACCAAGGTTTAACTGTGTCTTTGATTGAATAATTGAACATAAATGTCTCATGGATTGCTACCCCAGCCATCTGTGAACCATGATATTCCCATCTCAGGCTCGTGACTATGTAGGAATAGGGAGGAAGCACTGGCATCCAGCTCTATTGCCAAATGTCTTTTCTTTGTTTTGTTTTTGTTTTTTGTTGGTTTTGTACATCCAAAATGTGTAAGGAAAACAAATCTTTTATAATCAGGACTACTCCCCTGAAATGTGTGTGGTTTAACGGTTTCCTTAATAATGTTATGCTTTAGCATTCACATTATGTGATTTGATTTTTTTGAACTCTAGGTTGCGAACAATCAAGTCACTTATATACAATTTGAATCTTCTGGTCTTGGTTTTATAGTTTATTAGGTGTTTCAAAACAGAATTTATAAAGGTTTAACTCTGTACTACTGAAGCAAAACTTGTATGATCATTCAATGTCTTGTAAATCATAAATTCTTCACTGCTTGTGGCACCATATGAGCACAGGTAGTTTCCTATGACACCTCCACATAGTTTAGACCTCAATGCCACGCACTCTTCTGCCAAATATGCAAGGGTATCCTTTGTAATTCTCCTTGGGTTTTCACTGCTCTTTTCTCTATTCTCCCATGCTATGTCCCGTGAATATCTTGTTGATTTTCTCCCGTTACATTCATCATTGTATCTTGGGAACTACTGGTATGCACTACTGTACTTCTGTCCATTCTCCTTGTGTTTCAACTTGTACCCTTCTCACAGTGGAGGGCCAGATATTGGGGATATTTTCTTCACTCTGTAGCTCAGACATCTATCTTTACTTTCTAGCAATACATTCATTGAATTCTTTCTGTAACGCCTAAGGTCTTGAAAATGATTACTACATTTTCATGTCTTTGGTATTTGGCAAGGGAAGAACATAGGTCAGTAACTGTAACTTAGGTAAAGGAAGATTTCAATCATGCCTCGATAGATGTTGTTCATTGGATAAAGTTTACTTCATGGTCTGCCTGCTTGCTTCATTTTCACTGTTTATTTTTCTATATAGCCTTTTCTTCAGGAAAGTATTTATCGGCCTAGTGAAGATTAATTTCTACTGTAATTAGTCATTAATTTTATTCCAACATCCTTTCATAGATCCTTCTGAGTTTCTTCAGGTTCTGTATAGTAGTACTTCACATTATTAGATATGTTTTATTATCGATGCATCCAATGATAAAGACACATTGCTTAAGTCACCATTTTGATGACCGAAAGAAACCATGCTACAACCCCACTATATGGCAATTTTCTGGTTTTAAATTCTTTTAGATTAGAGTTGATGGTGGAAAACGAACATTCTGTTTACAATTTTATATATTCCTAATTATTTTTAGCATACTTTCCAATATTGTATAAAGTTAAAACGTTACTATTTACTTCGTTTTAGGATTTCTAAAGTGGTCAGAGTAAAAGTTCTATTCATTCACAATTTAAAGACAATATTGTCTACTATGCCCAACTGAGACATTTTAAACTTTTATTTGTGGTCCTTAATGTTGGTGCTGGGGAATCAATTATAGTCCTTCATGTGTCTTAGTCTACTGTGTGCCTCTGAGCCTGATGTGACCTGTGATTTTATTTTCACTCAATTGGAATAAATTAAAATTTTACCAGGAAGGAATTATTACTTGGTTACTTTCTCCAGTATCTTCTGCATACATAAAAGTAATATAAGTGCACACTGACAGAAAATGATGTTCTTATATTGTATTTATTATTGGTAACTGTTTATTTTTTGTAGCCCTACTAAGTCTTGCCCCTTTCTTAGTCCCCCTTCCCATAAAACTTGACTGGCGCCACTGGAAACCCACTTCCAGGCAGCTTCCTCCTTAAAAAGCCTAACCTTAACTAACCTACACCCTGGTAGACCTACTATAAACTTTCCAATGCCTGCCTGCAACCAGATTCCTTCCTGAAAACTCTCCTCTGCTTTAGGGAAATCCCTCTTCCAATCCACCCTTTCCTGGAATCCTTGCTCTGCACCACCAGAAATCAGTGCAGGTCCATAATTCCTTCTATGTCCCGCCTTACTGCACCAAAACCCAGCCTACATAGGGCTCCTCCCTCGAATCCCCACCTCATCCACCAGATATCTTGCCCCTAACTACTCTACTCCCTCATAGTATCATTGCTCCTATATCCTAGTACCTCCAAGCTCCTCCCTTCACTTTCATACCCCACCTCCAACCAGCCTTCTCCGTCAAGCCCCTCCTGGTTCCATCAGAAACTCTACCCATAACCAGCCTACTTCTAGGTGGACTAACCTCTCAAACATAGCACGAACCTACCTCTTCCCACAAAGCCCATCATGCTAAACCAAAAACCTTCCACCTCTGTATAACTGCCCATGAAGCTCCTCCTTGCTTTCTGCCTGGAAAGACAGCCCTGCTCCACCACAAGCCTCTCCACCTCTCACATCTACTCTTTAATACCCTGCTTTGCTCCCCAGATAAACCTGCATCCTATTGGCTCCTCCCTCAGATCCACAACCTACTCCACCAGATACCCTGCTCATAATTATCCTGCACCATTGTAGCCCTTCCACTCCTTCTCCAAGCCCCTCCTCCAACTAGCTCTATGGCTCTAAGCCCTGTCCTGATCCAGAAATACCCCACTAGAAAACTCCCACCACAGTATCCCATCTCTCGACATCCACATTGTTCCACTGGAAACCACTGCTCAGGTTGGCCTCCCTCTTGAAGCCTAGAAAACAACCACCACATTGTCCCATCTCTCGACACCCACATTGCTCTACTGGAAACCACTGCACCAGTTGGTCTATCTCTGGAAGCTCAGCAGGCTCAACTGTATATCCCTGTCCCTCCATAGTCCCTTTTGGAAGGTTGATTTGCCCTATGGAAACCCTGTCCAAAGTCCATGCCCTGCCTTGGAAGACTGAAATCCCTACCCAACCTTACTCCTCTTTTCGAAGAGGTGACTGGCTACACCAAAAACCCCATCCTAACTAGTCTAGTGCACTGGATCCTATCACTTCTCTCACAAAGCCCTTGTCCTGAAAAAATCCTCCATACAATGCGACTACATCCTGCTCTGCCAGAAACCCCACCTCCACCCTAATACATTTCCCAAAGGCCTGCCATTATTCACCAGAAACCCAGTCTCTTACTAGCCCACATATTCCTTGTACCACCCTGCCCTCTCAAAGCCAGACCCTGAAAATACTCACCCTCATGTCTCCACATTCTTACATCAGAATTCCCAACTTCTGTTAGCTTCTTGCTTCCATTCCCTGCCCTGCCTTATGGGAAACCTCACGCTACATATCCCACAAAGGCTCACAGTGCTCTACCAGCACCCCTACTCTAAGTCACCTTCTCCTTTGTAGCCTTGTTCTTCTTTCTCAAAGCTCTGACCCAAACATCCTCCTCCCCAGTGACCCCACCTTCTTCCACTGAAAACCCGTCCACCTGCCAGACTCTATCTTAAATCCTGCCTATTTCACAAGAGACCCCGCCCCTAACAAGTCTAGTCCTTCCTGTACCAACCCTGCTGTCTCAAAGTCCTACACAGACTGGCCTTCACCCTCAGGCCACACCATACTTCACCACAGAGGCTGTGCCAATACCGAGTCCTCCCTTGACCCAGACAGGGCTTCACCAGAAACCCCACACCATCTCATCCATGAAGGACCCATCTAGTAACTTTTATTACAAATGTGATTTTATACTGGCCATAGAATTAATACTAATCAATATGATAAGAAAGGAGTATTGTAAAAAGATAGCAACAATTAGATAGCTATTAGATGCCTTAGTCTAGTTTGGGGTTCTGTTACCAGGCAGATATACATTGTGTGAAAATGTTTAAAAGTTATTCCTCTTATTGGAAAACATTCTTTGAAGTATCATTAAGGTTTCATGAGTGATAATTTTATTTCTAGAAAATTCGTGCACTTTTGTTCCCATTAACTTCAAAAACATTAGTTATTTTAAATCTTCTGTTTTCTTTGAGGAAAGAGTTTTAGTGTATAAAAATATAACTTTCAACTCATCTTTCCAATTAATAATTTTTGAGCTGCTTACCTTACTATGTACCAGAGATTTTTGTAACAGAAATTTTCTACCAGAATCCACTTTGAATTTCCTCCTTCCACTAAAGTGCGCTTTGGAAAATGTTGAAGTGAGATTATACAGGTGAAATGCCAGAAATAAAAACATATTTGAGATCATAACAAAATTATGATGACGACCTCACCCAAAGTGCTTTTTATTTTCTAAAAAGGAACGTAAGCCTATTTAACTGCAGATTTTCTGAAGACTAGAAGACAAAAATATAAGAAATTCCCTGTTATACCATGGTTCTGAAAACAAAACAAAACAAACAAAGACAACATAATGAGACAGATGGGAATGAGGAACTTGTACATGTGATATACAGTGTAAAAATACATTGAATCACGTAAAAATAATTTTGGTCGCGTTGTCTTGTTGTTCAATATATTTCTTTGTAAAAATTGCTCTTTGTTAAGCTGTGACTTAATATAGGTCTCAGCAGGGATCTGCCCAGGTAATTCTGTAGTTAGTCTTTTTCATCATTTCAACGTCATCAGAATGAAAATCTCCTCACACCTTAAGACACATCTGCAACAGCATTAAACATACCCTCCTATTGGTCCAACAGTGTAATCCAGACCTGTGTTTTACCAAAGCTCTGTATGTGGTATGCCATGGTTTATTCAGGCTAAAGAGCCAAAGTAACTCATATTTGAGATTAACCCCACAATCTTGTGCTAGGCTTCCCTCAGAGTAACCCCAAGAGAGAGAGAAAAAAAACACAGGTTGCCATCAACCCTGCCCACCCTTAAGAAAGCAGACCAGTTACCCAAGTGTTCCAGGAACAGGACATACCAATAGTTCAGAAAAAGGCCAGAGCGGTTAAGGTGGACTCAAACCATTCCTGTAACTGCTTCTGTGGAAATTCCTTAAACTTGTTTGTTCAATACTATAAAAGCTGTGCAGATTTTGTGCTCTGGGACTCAGCATCACCTGTTACCAGGTGCGCGGAGGACCAAGCTTGAGCTTGCAAATAAACAACTCTTTTGCTGTTCACATTGGTCGTGGTCTCTGGTGATCGTTGGGGATCCTAAGTCCATACAATATTCCTGGTGGCTCGTCTGGAATCTGCCTCATAAGACCCTCCAGACACACCACCACAGAATCCCAAAAACCCAGCTGTTAAGTCAAGGCATTGCCATTCTGTATATTTGGTTGCCTGCAGGTTCTGTATCTATAATTCTGGTTTCCTGAGGGGTCTGTACTCTGATTGGCAAGGAGTCTTGGTGGACACAATTTAAGACTGCCAATGGGGTCTGTGAAGAGACGTCCCAAGACCCTTCTGGGTAGATTGCTGTTTATTACAGACGTTTTTTTGGGAAACTCTCAGTCTGTAGACTGGCACTTTCTGGTTGTTGGCAATTTACAACGCTGCAGTGTGTCTTTGTAAGTAGTGTCTTTGTGTTGAGTGTTGTTTGTCATTTGGGGTTTATCTTAGCCTTAGGTCTTGGCCCGGGGGGACAGAGTATGGGGGAGAATTTACCAGTTGGAGAGGATGGTTGCTAAGGACTTATTTCCCTTGCCCCCAAATGACTGGGACTTCTCTTCCACCTTGGAAGGACCCTGGGTCAACAAATGTTGGTGGGATGTCACCTCATTCACTGAGACCTGATTGTTTTCTGTTCTATGTTTCCTGAGATAGGGCAGTTCTGGTTGGGAATGGCAGGCTCACTCAGCAGACTCTGGATTCAGCTTGATGAGTGAGAACGGCACAGAGTTCTGGTAGGGATAAATTCAGCCTTTGGTTATTGTCTTCTCTAATTCGGTTTTAGAATTGGTACTAGTTTTAATTGTGGGTTTTTGTTTTTTGTGTTTTTGTTATTTATTTGAACATCTCTGTGGAAATAAAATTTCCAGCTTCTAACTGGGTTCAGTCACAGAGAAGGATAAGTGCCTAGCTTTGACTTTTCAGCTAGGCTCAACAATGTAAAGAGCTCTTGTCTAAAATTGGATGAAAATGGTTGAACAAGGTTACAGTCCCACCAGCAATGCAGTAAGGTTCCCTTCTATCCAAATGCCCTCCAGCATCTGTTGTTATTAAGTTCTTGACTCTAACCATTCTAACTGGAATGAGGTGGTATCTCAATGTTGTTTTGATTTGCATTGCTTTAATGGCTAGGGAGGTTGAGCATTTTTACATGTGCCTATTGGCCATCCTTCTTTCCCCTTCAGAAAAGTTTCTCTTAAAGTCTTTAGCCCACTTATTTATTGGGAAGTTGTTTCTTTGAAGATTTGTTGTTAGGGGACGTAATTTTTTGAGTTCCAGGTATATTTTAGATATGAGACCCTTGTCCTTTGCATGGTTAATGAAGATCTTCTCCCAATACGTGGGCTTTCTTTTGATCTTGCTGGCTATGTCCTATGCCATGCAGAAGCTCTGCAATTTCATGCAATCCCATTTGTCCAACTTTTCTTTGATTTGTTGTGTTTCTGGGTCTTTATTATGAAAATGTTGGTCTGTGCCAAGGAGACCTAAGGTTTCTCCTATTACATTCTGTAATGATTTCAGAGTGTCTGCTTTGACTCCGAGGTCTTTGATCCATTTGGAGTTGATTCTGGTGCAGGGTGATATATAAGGATCTAGCTTTATTTTTCCACAAGTAGTTAACCAATTTTGCCAACCCCATTTACTGAAGAGGCTGTCTTTCTTCCATTCTATTTTTTTTAGCTCCCTTATCGAAGATTAGATGGCTACAGGTCTGTAGGTTCATTTCTGGGTTTTCAATTCTTTTTTTTAATATCAAAATACATTTTATTCTGGACCTCTTTCAGATCTGATTCAAATTACAGTTGTCAAAGCAATACAATGCAAAGGGAAACTGCAACAACAACAATAATAAATGTACCTAGAAAGGATAAAAGAGTCATTGGGGACTAATCATTGTGATGTGGAACCAAATACATTTTAAGTGTAATTAACATGGTCCAGGACAGCATAGAACATCTTCATCAGTCTTTCTTACACAATAATCATGAAAACTGAACAAGAAGTTCTTTAACATGTACAAAACACTGACATTGGCTGGATTACACTTTTACAACAGTTTTAAAGTTAACTGGATAACTAAAAAATGATGCAGACATCTTAATCAGGTGCTACAGGTAGGCTCACAGAATTAGACCCAAAGGATTTGGAAAAAATCTAAATGAAAACATTATAGCTACAATGTCAAAGTTAGGAAAGAAGAAAATTACTTCTGTATTCAAGGATTACAGAGCTACAAAATGCAGTCTGTTTGTTTTTGTCTGTAATGAGATGGATAACTACATCAGACTAGATACAACATGCAGAACATTTTCTTGAACTTATCCAGAAAGTCCAACGGAAACATCATGAAGCAGCTCACTAGAAAAGAAAAATATGCCCTAGTTTAGTTATTCACCCTGCTTCAACACTGTCAACGTAAAGGCAGAAATAAAGGATGCTATCAATGCCTCAGAACTACTGATATAAGATATCAAATTTATACATCAGTGTATTAAAAAAGTGAATACCTCCTCTTTTTCTCTCTTTTCTACACTGAAATAGAATCATGTTAAAAATTTATATTAAACGTGACACTCAGAACTACTACTGGAAAGAGTAATTCATAGGCTCCCTACTCTCCAGCCACCCCTGCTGATTCAGAGAAGGGAAGGGAACCAAAAACAAACAACAACAACAAAAACAACAACAAAAAAACCCAGGGTATCTGTAGGTTTGCTGCTATTCCCCAAAATGTTAGTGTTTGCTGCCGTGCCACAATGTTGGTCCAGTGAAACATGATTTCTGCAAAACTGTCAATAGTAATTCACCATTTGCAAGTACCGTCCTTCGTTTGTGAGCTGGAACACAGGTTCTGTAGAAACATACAATGTGCTTAAGAAAATGAAAGTGGTCTTAAAAGAGTAAATAGCACTGCATGAGATTTGTTTTTCTAAGCATCTAGTAAAACTTGTCATTTTCGCTCTCTCAAAGTATGGTCATTTATGATTCCTTCAATTGGCAAAAATGCACAGCTATCTTTAGGCCAATAATCATTAATAGTTTACATTACTCTTAACAAAATCATTCTACATAAACAGATATCTCCTTAAAAATAGTACTCTCTCATTAAATCTAATTTTACAGAATGAAGTTTAAGGAAAAAAGGTGTGTTTTATAAGTTAAGTGAAAAAGCACAAAACTTTGGCCTTTCTCTTGACATTTTTAGGTCAAAAAACAAAAAACCTTCATATAATTCAATCTAATGGTTACTTTTTGCACCATAATTTGTTTTTTACACCACAAAAGGAAGCACTTTCAGTATCTGTAAAAAGTGTTTAATCTTAAAACTTACTTTACCTAGAGAATTATTCTTTAAAACAGAATTTGATACATGCTAAGACCTATTAGGAAATTACCAGTTTCCACTTCTAAAACTCATTTTAAAATCAATTATATTACCTGATCAATTACAGAAAAGGGGATTAGAGGAAAGATGAGTACTTAAGAGACTTCCTACATGGAGAAGAAAGAAATTTTTCCTTTATGACATTTAAGAGTGGCAGCTGCTCCTTATTTTATTTAATTCTCTGAGAATTCAGTAAGTTTTCCTTCCTATTTTCCTTACGATTAAATTTCATAATGGTACCATAAAAAATAATGATTTGCAGTGAATACTATAGAAAAATTACTGCATTCAGCTGATCTTCAGGAATAAATTGTTCTCATGAGAAAATGGGAGGAAAAATGAGTAAGAAACTTCAAATATAGAACTTTTACAGGCTGTGAAACTTGGTCTCTTGCAATCATGTTATTGCTCAATTAGAGACAATCTTATTCATGTCTATTGGAGCAGCATGGTGGCACACAGCAGGCATTGGTGATGTTGAGAACAGCAGCAAAACCCAACACATGGATGCTCATGAAGAACCAGCTTGTGAGATGGACACCTTTCAGAGAAGGTTATACTTGAAAGACTCTAGACTTCAGGATAATAAAGCTCTGAATTTATACTCTTTAAGTGTATGTCCTATCTTCGCTATTATGATTTAAGTAAAATAGCAGAAGAATTAAAAAAAAACAGAAAAGATGACAATATCATAAAAATGTAGCTGTCTATTTTGGCAGCTATATTGCAGAATTTCTTGACTATCTTTTAAATCAGCTGGGAAAAAAGTCATTAACTGTATCCAAATGAATAAATTGTCCATATCAAAATACAAAAGTACTATCAATAATCACCTCTGACTTTCAGATTTAAATTCAGTGCAATTGACAATGCATCTCTAAAAGAAAATGCAGCTTAAAAATACTCAAAACATTTGTGTCTATTCCTGGGAGCACATTTAAAAATTATTGCACAGATTTTTTATTTTTATTTATTTTTTTAAACAATGAGAAGTCAAACACAGATGTGGACTTCTAGCAATAAAAGCAGGATACCAAGTGCCAGCATATTAGGTTTCCTACATAAGTCACAGAGGAGTTAAGTTCTAAATATCTAACGTGATCCAAAACCCTAAAAACAACTGGCACAAAACCATCGTGAATGACTGCCTCTCTGGATGTAAATTTTTAAAAAACATTACAGTATCATAGTATAGTGAAATTAAGTTTACGTATTCTTTTCACCAATAGAAAATGCTACCCTACCTTAGTAAACTAAGACTTGCTTCAATCAATGCTATTTTGTAAAAATAACAAAACAACAGATGCTGAAAATAAAAAATTGCATTACTTGGGTTAAATCAATTTCTAGTTCAACTTAGAACATAGGTTAAACTTTTACTAGTAAAGCCCTCAAAATAATTATTAACAGAAGTAGTGTTATAAATTTTCTAAGCTTGATTATAGGCAATTCCTTAATTAAAAAATTTTAAGATAAAAATTTTACAACTACTTTCTTTAAAATTGATAGTCCTGGATTCTTATGCAGATCATGACAAACCCTATTAAATCACACACATAGGCATGGCTCATGCTAACATTTATCTATTACTTTACTTTTAGCTGCATGAGCATAAGAGGAATTTTGATTTGATGCCTATATTTTTTAAGAAAATACTTGATATAAACAGAGTGAGGGACAGGATATAGTAGTGATTTCTGGGAAAAATAGCAGCGTAAATCTTTCTATCTATCTATCTATCTATCTATCTATCTATCTATCTATCTATCTATCTATCTATCTATCTATCTATCTATCTATCTGACTATCTATCTATCCATGTAGTCACGAGTACCACAAATGCAGAGTCAAAGCAGCAGTGAGGTTAGTGCAATCACTTTTTTTTCTTTTTAAAATTCTGAATCACTGCTATTTAAAAGCACCTTGAAGCAAGTCTTTTGTCTTAAAGATTGTTTGTAAACTAAGGTAGCAAATATTTTGCCATGTAATGGCAGTTGTTATATGCCATTATCTTGTTTGGTATAAAAGAATATAACATGAGAGATTTTTAATACTGAAGTTTGGTTACATTACATATTTAAGCTTCTATACAGAATGATGGACACTTGGAGAAGCTATTCCTCATCCAGAAACATTTTAATCTCTTAAAAATCAAAGCAAAACAATTTTTTTAAAAAGCCCCAAACTACTTTGCTCCTTTTTGCAATAGTGCACATTTTATCCATAATTTACTTATGGTTAAAAAGCATCAGAAGATTTTTTTTATCTTCAATATCGTACTTAAAGAAAAACAAAACATTTGTGCCCTTCTGGTATTTAATTGGCAGAAATATGTCCCCCAAAATAACCTATTGTATTTAAGCCACATCACTAAAATAAAATATAGTGAGACAGAGAGAGAAATAGAGACAGAGAGACACAGAGAGAAATAGAAATAGAAACAGAAGCAGAGCATCCTTCTTTACGGATGTCTCTTCTAGGTTGACATGACCAAAGTCCTATGCTTTCTTTTAACTTCCAATGCCCCTTTCCACAATATGCACCAATTGAATATATGCTCTGGGAGCCAAAAATGTACCAAAAATCTACCTCTTCTAAAGAATGCTTTAAGGTATTTTTAAGAAAATTTTTATTGTTTAAAAGGTGAAAAAAATATAAACAAGAAACTGATTCACTCCCTTACTTCATGCATTCACAATCAAACCAAAATCAAAATTTAAAAGCAAGAACAAACTACTGCTGTGAGTTTTGTTATGTCCATTTTCTCTGTACATACCATCTGCTCACTACTGAAGGGAAAAAAGAATAGAATCAGTGGTGTCTGCTGATTGATTCAAAGGGGAGAAACAAGGCTGTCATTAGTAAACAAACTCTGGTACATATATGGTCTGCTTTTATAGCGTATATTTATTTCTCTCTTCTGTTTTTCATATCCCAAACTACTAAATGCTATTTTAGTGGCACAGCAGATTAGATTCCAGCACTTGGTGAACAGAATTCACAAGCTGTGACAAAACTCTGTCATCTTCAGGGTGCAATTTTGTATATATACATTGCATGGATATACTTCGCTTAGATTTGGCTATAGTGGACTGGCCATGGTTCAGGTGGGACTGTAGCAGTACATGGGTCAAGGACAGTCATTTTGGCTATGTACACATTCATAGTCGGCCCATGGCTTCCAACTAGTAGCGCTATTTCTGGGTCTAATACACAAACTGAACCATCTGATGCACTGGCTCAAAATTTGTCTCCTGCTGCGTTCCTGCAAACTTCAAAAATTCCACCTGTTTGACTCATACATATACTAGCTATTGCAATGCTTGGTAAGAAATGTACGCATTATCCTGCCCATATAATTGTAACCCCTCTGTACAGTATGTTCACAAATAAAATAAAATTAAATTAAAAAAAAAGAAAGTGATAATAAAAGAGCAAATATAAAAAAAAAATTCCACCTGTTCCCCTATAGCTGTGAACTAGAGCAACTGCTTGTGTTTCAATTGTGCACACATTTGTCAGAAGAACCACTTGCCAGATACTTGCCATCAGGACTGAAAGCAACACTGTACACAGGTTCTTGGTGTTTTGTCAAAGTATGGATGCGAATCCCTCGGTCTACATTCCATAACGTAACAGTAGAATCAAAGAACACACTTGCTAACATAAGGTTGGCATTTGGATTATTTGTCCCTGGTCCTGTTGGACTTCATTTGATAGTATAAATTTCTTTATTATGTGATTGCAAATCATGTACACAATTATCTTATTTCATGCTCCATATCTTCAAAGTTATGTCATCAGAACAGGAGGCCAGAAGATTGCCAATGGGGTCCCACTTGATAGCATTTACTTCATTTGTATGTCCCTGGAATGTTTTAATAGATCTGTGTTGTCCTAATTTGCAGACATGAATGCACAAATCTGTATTACATGAAGCAAAGATGTTGTTGCTCTGCCAGTCAACATCCAATGCTGGTGCCGAATGAAAAGGAAACTTCTGCTTGGCTTCACAATTATTTGGGTTTTCAATTCTATTCCATTGGTCCTGAGGTCTGTTCTTGTGTCAGTACAAGCTGCTTTGATTGCAATGGATTAAATAGTAGAGTTTGCAATTTGATATTGATATTCCTCCAGCACTGCTCTTTCTGTTGAGGATCGTTTTTGCTATTTGGGGTCTTTTATTATTCCATATGAATTTTTGGATTGCAACTTCTATTTCCTTGAGGAATTATGTTGGAATATTCATAGGTATCACATTGAATTTGTAAATAGCCTTGGGAAGTATTGCCATTTTCACAATGTTGACCTTTCCAATCCAGGAGCATGGAAGTTTTTGCCAATTTCTAAGTTCTGTTTTGATTTCATTTTTCAAATTTTCAAAATTTTCATCACAGATGTCCTTCACTTCTTTGGTTAAGTTAATTTCTTGGTATTTTATTTTTTGTGGAGCTATTACGAATGAAGTTGCTTTCCTAATTTTAGACATACTTTTCTGATTGTTGGCATACGGAAAAGCCATTGCTTTTCGAGGGTTAATTTTATACCCTGCTACTTTGCAAACGTTTTCAATCAGCTGGAGCTCCCTTATGATCCAGCAATCCCACTTTTGGACATTTACCCAAATGATCACAAACAAGACCACACTAAAGCTACCAGCACGACTATGTTTATTGCAGCATTATTTACCATAGCTAAGATATGAATCCAACACAGATGCCTTGCAGTAGATGAATGGATCAAGAAAATGTGGTATATATACACAATGGAATTCTATGCCTCCATCAGAAAGAATTAAATTGGCCCGTTTGTTAGGAAATGGAAAGACTTGAAAAAATTATATCAAGTTAAGTAAGCCAGGTCCAAAAAAACATAGTTTCCATGGTTTCCCTTATTTTCAATAAGTAGTATATGTATGAGTCAAGCAGAAAAGGTCAGATAAGGTGATGTTCGGGAAATGAACCTAAGATATGTATTCAAATGTTTTTTTTTCTTTCATGTGATTGTTTCTAACACGTTTATAAGATTATTTCTTTGTTGCTTTGTATGTCCCTCCTCCACAGTATAACCCCTTCTTTCACTGTATTTGATGTCGGTATAATTTGTGGAGGGGAAGGGAAAAAATAAATCGCTTATATAGGGATACATTTGGACCCATTGCAACAATGAGATGTACAAGTCGTTATGTTGAAAACGAACTTTACAACTGTGGTGGGGGGGAGGAAGGGAGGAGAGTTGGGGGAGTAGGTGGTGGTAGGATAGGAAGGGATGGGAAGAGAAAACAAAGGAGAAGGGTACAATGCTTGATAAGAAATGTACTCATTATCTTGCCCATGTAATTGTAACCCCTCTGTACAGTATTTTCACAATTAAAAAAACACATTAAGAAAAATAAATAAATAAAAATAAAATTGGATAAAAATCAGGCCAGTTTAATTCAAGAAGAATTGTTGAATTGCCTTGCTAAACAAGCAAACCCTGGGAAAATGAAGCTCTACAAATTACTTCGTTTAAAAGAAATATTTTCTTAATTTTTTGTTTGAAAACTTTAGAAAATGTACGTACAACTGATTTTGATTTTGGGTTGCTTGAAGATTTGAGTGTGTTTTGTATGTGTTTGTGAACTTGTTCATGATAGAAATTGTTAGCATTTTGTAACAATTGTGTGAGTTTAATTTTAAAATTCAAAAACTTATGAGGTTTGACATTACCAAAACATTTTAAAGCATTTTCACATTGTTTAAAATAGGTTTTTGTAAGGATTCTTTAACTTGAAAATTAGAAAATCTGGTATTTTAGAATGCATAAAGCTGTTTATACTGTAATCAATATATCTGGCTTAACAAAAAGGAGAAACTTAGAAGCTAACAGAATACCTTTCTTTAGGAGTGAATGGTGAACATGCAGAAGTGCAGTTTAGCTGGTCATGCATGGTGGAACAGGCCATGGGAGGAGTCCACGCATGGTGAAAGAGGGCAAGCTGGCACAAACACAGTTCATCTAATGCTAAAGAGTCGGATTGGGTGCGTGGCCTTTCCACAGGAAGGGCTAAGTGGCCGATCTTTATTCTTTCACTGTTTCCTGCAGATAGACACTGGAGACGTGATGGTAAAAATGAGTGATGTGAAGATCCGATTAACATTGCTAAAACTGCCTCTTGGATGTGTTAAAATTAAAAGTAAGAAGGCTTTAAAAAGAGGGTTAAAAAGTTTATTTGTACAACGTGATTTGCTCTCAATGATATTCTGCCATTGGATATGTTCTTTTTTAAGGCATAAAGGTGTTAAGTCTAGATTCTTGGTAAAATGATGGTGATTGTAATTTTTGCATTAAGAAAATATGTTATTTGAGTTTAAACGATTTCTTGTGTATCTGTTTTAAAACAAACAGCCAAGAGGAAATGAGTAACACACCTAGCCTTGAGAGTTCAAGGGATTTTTCAAAGTGCAGCTAAAAACTAAAGTATAGAATATTAAAGCAAATTAATAGGAGGCTCATAAATTAGGAATGGATTTCTGTATATAAAGTTTAAAAGTAAAATTGTTCTAAACATTTCCCTCGAAGTACAAAAAGGAAAAATTTGGATTACCAAAATAATTGCTTAATTACTATTTCAGTTTTCTCTGATAGGTATTTTTTTTAACAGTTCCCAGCAGGCTGACAAAAAGGAGTGAGGATTCTTGTAAGTTTGTCAGATGTAACTTTGGTTCTTAGTAAGTTTCAGGTAAGGATTCGCTTAAAAGCTACTTCTATGTTGATCACCTTCTTGCTTTTACTTGGAATAAAGTGGCATTTTTGCGACTCATTGATATGCAACTGGTTCGAATCCAGCTCGGGCAGAAAAAGGTCCGTGAGAGACTGTCACCTCTACTCATCCAGCAAAAGGCTGAAAGAGTAAGCAGAGCTGCTTTCGGATTCAAAATGGCAGAACGTGAGCCTTGAGCTGTAGAACTTAGGGACAGCACTAAGGCCCTAAGTTCAAGTCCAGCAACCAACTAAGGGAAATGCCAATGAGGCATTTTTCCCAGTGTGGAGAAGACACTCCTGGGACAAAAAGCAATGGAGGAGCATCCAGAGATTGTAAGCCACTGCTTGAATGGCAGAAATAATGTCAGATCCTAGAGTCATTTGTATATGGCCCTTCAAAAATTGGTCAGAGTCAGGAGGTCATGGGAAGATAGGTTGTAAGCATGCCTAAAGTCTATCACTTGTAAGGGACAGGAACTAGTCAGTCATCTGTGATAATACTAAAAAGCTAAGGTTGTAAAATGTGGAGGATAGTTTAGATCCTAACCTCTGTATGTGCCCAAAGCTCTAATTGGCAGTAACTTGAGCTGACTCCAGCTACATGAAATTCATCTGCTCAGGAAAAAGTTTGTAAACCTGATATTGATATCTGTCTGAAGGCCTGCATAGGTAACTCAGACATTCTTAGGTTACTAGAGATCACATTACTAAGCCATCCAGAAAGATCCTTTTGCAAACCAGAAGACTAAATAATCTACACTGCTGTAGTCAGAAAAAAGGTCTGTGAATTTGTCAAAAGTTAAAATGTTGTTCTTAATGACATCTAATCCTGGTAACCTCTTTGTAAAATAGGCTTAGGATATAAGTTCCTGGTTAGGTAGGATCAACACCCCTGAGTCAGCTTGAAGAAGTGACAGAAGATGAATCTTTGCTCACCATCGCCTTTTAAGAACAAGGGACCACAGTCACTTTTTTTAAAAAATGTGGCAAAATAGACAGAAGGAAAAGACATGGGAAAGAATAGTACAAGACTGAGGCTTCTATATCTGCCTAGAAAATCCTAGCCTTATTAAAAGAACTATCTCGTTTAAAAAAAATTGTTATCTTGGTTAATTGTCCTGGTCTACTGTCTAAATAGTCTTAAAAACTAGTGGGGTCATAGCCTGCCAAGCCTATGCAATGTATCCTTAACCGGTCTGTGTGGGAATTTGCAGCCTAGCATGAGGTGTGACAGTCCCTTTGAGCCACTGAGAGACCCTGCTACTGCTGCTGCTGCTGCGCACCCTAATGAGTAAAGTTCAATGACAGCTTGACAGTCACCTGGAGGAAATCTATATCATCACCCAGACCACTCCCACACTGGTAAAAGTACACTCAACTCCTGCCTGATTCCATCACCTGAAAATGCTTCCTGGTTGAACGCTGCTAATACTAAGATCTTGTGGGACATTCTTTTGGTGATATCCAGTAACCTCTCTATTCCCACAGTGGATATTGTGGTCAAGTATATCACTGGCTTGCCTTACATACATCAGGGTCACAGCCTAGTTTGGCTCTGGTATGGTAATAACCTGCTTCCTCCTGGGTGTGTTTTAAAGATAAAGGAGAGATTTTTTTTTAAAAAACAATGGAAGTAGAGGGAGGAATGAGAACCAGCCCTAATCTTAGCCTTAAAATCTAGAAAGCTTTTCATCCCACTGGTGCCTTGAGGCTTTCTGAGATAACTTGGTTCCACAAGTCGAAGGAAAAATGGGCACTTTTAAATTCTAGCCACAAAGGAGCTCAAGGAATTGTAAAGAAGAGGAGTGTAGTAAAGAAAGACTTAAGAAAGGAATTTGGGAAAAATTGGAATCCTCTAGATAAGAAATTATTTAAAAAGTAAGGATTGTCTTAAAATGTCGTAAAGAAGGCAAACATCAGAAAGTTTAAGTATGTAGCAAATTGGAGCTTACAAGTACAGCTGGTATAAAGGTAAGTTAGGTGTGGTATACCGACTCAGGATTGCTGGAAGAAAATGTAAGGGCCTTTGTTACTGTTAATTTTGTTACTCACAATCGGACCTTGTAGACTGGTGTCCTTTGTAAAAAGAGAATCAGCACAGTCCATCTATTAGTTCTGAGATCCCAATAACAAACTTTAAATATAGAAGACTGTGCCAATTAGGAGACCATGATTGGTCCCCGATGTTCTAGAAGAGGAGAAAATGAAGAGCCAAAGTAACTCCAATTTGAGATTAACCACACCATATTGTGCTAAGCTGCCCTCAGAGTAACCCCAAGATAGATAAAAAAAAAATACAGGATGCCACCAACCCTGTCCACCCTTAAGAAAGAAGAACAGTTGCCCAAGTATTCCAGGAACAGGATAAAACAATAGTTCAGAAAAAGGGCAGAGCAGTTAGGGTGGACTCAAACCAATCATTTAACTGCTTGTGTGGAAATTCCCTAAACTTGTTTGTTCAGTACTATGAAAGCTGTGCTGATTTTGTGCTCTGGGACTCTTAACGTCACTGGTTACCTGATGTGCGGAGGACCAAGCTTGAGCTTGCAAATAAATGTCTCTTTTGCTGTTTGCATTGGTCGTGGTCTCTGGTGGTCTTTCGTGGGTCCCAAGTCCATACAAAACGGCTTGATACAAAATGTCTCTTCCCAGGGAATTAAATGATGGCATTTATAACTAAAAGTATTTAGGGTCATTATTAACATCTAACACCTGCTGAGATTTTTATTTATACTTCTCTTTCTTCCTTTCTTTCTTCCTCCCATTCTTTCTTCCGCCCTTTCTTTCTTTTCTATTCTTTTTCCTTTCTTTCTTTCTTTCTTCCTTCCTTCCTTCCTTTCTTTCTTCTTTTCCTTCCTTCCTTTCTTCCTTCCTTCCTTCTTTTCTTCCTTCCTTCCTTCCTTCCTTCCTTCCTTCCTTCCTTCCTTCCTTCCTTCCTTCCTTCTTTCCTTTCCTTCTCTCCTCCTCCTATTCTATTTTGCTTTCTTTCTCTTTCTTTTCTCTTTCTTTCTTTGCTTTTTTTTCTCTTTTAGGAAATGAGTATAAATTTAGATATTTTGTTGGCTGAACAAGTATTCTACCATTAGAACAATACTTTTTTCAATGTAGTTACTTTGCTCATAGATTATCAGTTTTGCTGAGGGCTGAACAGAGGCTAAGTTCTTCACTTCTGTCTGCCAAGTAACTAGTATCACAAATGCATTCCAACGTCCCAGGCTTTAAGATGTTATGAGAATCCTATTACTTTCCTTGCACACTGGTTCTGAACAGTAATCTTCTCAATTTCTACCCCTTTAGTTAGTGATGTGAGGTCCAATACCCTGCCCTCAGTACAGATTGTCTACATGAATGATTGAAAGCAATTTCACTTTAATCTCTTTTTTTGCCAGTCCAGGGGCTGTTATAATTATATTTCTAGACAACTTTTGTGTATATGTGCACATTAGCTTTAAAATGTTGCTTTTCGCCCTTTTTTTCCTTTTTTATATTTTTTGGTCATGGGGCTTGAATTCCAGGCCTGGGCAATCTCCCTAAGCTTTTTAGATAAATGCTCGCACTTTAACACTTGAACCACAGTGCCACTTCCGGTTTTCTGGTGATTAATTGAAGGTAAGAGTGTCACGGATTTCCTGCCAGGGCTAGCTTTGAATTACCACCCTCAGATCTCAGTTCCTGAGTTGCTAGGATTACAGGCATAAGCCACTGGCTCCCAGGTAAAATGTTACTTATTTTAAATTCTCTGATTTAGTTGAGGGACTAACATGAGTGTGTAGAAAGGTAACTTTCAAGTCATCTCTCTAAATAATTTCAGAGATTTATTTTCATAATATTTATTCCAGTGATTAATAGCAGAAGCTCCCACAGTAACAGAATGATCCTTCATTTTCTCCTTCCCATAGGTATTATTGGAAGAAAATGAGAGAGATCTAAGTCGAAGTCAATATGTACTTGAAACTATGAAAGTTGATTTTGAAGACACATAAATAGCCAGATTACACGATGTGCTTTTCATTTTCTAAAGAAAGGAATATCATACAAGTGTATTTATTGACAGGCTTTTTCATCTGAAAAACAAAAAAACCAATATTATGAAAAAGCTGAAGGGGATCCGCAGACATTTAAGTGTGATATAGAATTGGAGACTATAAGACATGAATTTATTCAGGTAAAATATTTTTTTTTTTTGGTCGGTATGGGGCTTGAACTCTGGGCCTGGGCACTGTCCCTCAGCTCTTCAGCTCAAGGCGAGCACTCTACCACTTGAGCTACAGCGCCACTTCCGGTTTTCTAGTGGTTTATTGGAGATAGGAGTCTCACGGTCTTTCCTGCCCGGGCTGGCTTTGAACCGCGATTCTCAGATCTCAGCCTCCTGAGTAGCTTGGATTACAGGCATGAGCCACCAGCGCCCGGCCTCAGGTAAAATAATTTTTTGGGAAAGGTTATCTGTTCACTAAATTTATTCATTGTAAATTTTTTATTTTTATTTATGTGCCACTTAATATATAAATACATACATATGTGTATATATATATGTGTGTGTGTGTATATATATATATATATATGTATATATATATATACATATGTATATATATATATGCATATATATATATATAAAACAGCAGTATCTGTCCAGTGAACTGTATGGTTAGGTAATTTCATCATGTCAAGTTCATCAAAAGGATGGATTTAACAACCCTGCAACACCACTGCACATGCAAACTTAAGTGTTCCCATTGTAAGCCAAACTTGTGTTTTATCAAAGCTTTGTATATACTGTTTTATATTTTCATTTAGGCTTGACACAAAATGTGTTTGCCCCTAGAAATAAATGATGGCATTATAACTACAATAATTTAGTGTAAATCTTTACATTTTAAACATGCTCAGTATGATTTACTTTTAAAAGTTATTGGTTTCCATAGAGTTAAACTGTTTTTGGTTTTAGTGTGAGAAAGTACTAAATTTATTCTTTTTTCAAAATATTGGCAAGTTTATTGTGAAAATATTGTCTAGTTGGATAACATTCAAGTTGATGACGCTCTGATAAAAAAGGAGTAATTGTTTCGAATTAGATGCCAAATAGTATTGATTTAAAAAAAATACTACATAAAATTAAGAATAATATTTACTGTAAAAATAGAGTGCAATTATATTTTATGCAGCTTATTTTAAAATTTAATTTTATTATCAAATTGCTGTACAATGGGGTTACAGTAATTGTAAGGTAATGAATACATAACTTTTTAAACTTGTTAGCCCCTCCTTCATTTTTCTCACAGTTTTCCTTCACCTCAGTACTCCTCAGAGTTGTAATGTACATTTCCAACATATTGTCATGTGAGTATTGCTATTGCATTGGTTTTCCTTTTGTCCTTTGTCTCACCATTTTGTTGTTGAACTTCCCTTCCCTAATTAAGGTAAATGTATACACAATACACAGGGCACCAAAATCAAATACAGCAGGGAACAACCATAAGGGAAAAAACCCAAAGAAAAAAGAAATCACATAATACGTTACAAACAACAACTACAAACAAAATCTCTGTTCCCTATCTTGAAGTTCATTTTGCTCGGCATCAGCTTATATGGTCATATATACACATAAACCCACTGGACAGTAATAGTTGTGTGGACAGTATATCATGAAAACAGCATGTTAACTGTTTTTGATGGTAAAGGTTGAATTAGTATTAGTGAATATGTGATTCTGATAAAGGAATTTCAAAAGAGTTTGAAAATTATGACAGGTATATTTTGATTGTTCAAACTTTTTAATAATTTAGCTTATTAAGAAAATTGCCTGGGAAAATAGGCTTTCATGCAAAGAAATCTATGGAGACTTAGGTAAGAGAGAGCAATGTGGGTGACGATAGCTCATTTTCACACTAAACAAACTTTAGAAATCTTACTGTAAATCCTGTAGGTTCCTTTGAGAATTGTCCTTACCCAGGAAATATACTCTCACTGTGTGAAATTCAAAGTTCTTAAAAAACTAAGATATCGAAATTTGTGAATTGACCTTTAACTACCAAAATAATTCTTTGGAAAAGATAATTTTGGTCAAAATATTTAGGGCGAAAGTGCCCTCCAATATGAAACAAGGTATTGGGTTCACACTTTTCTGTTTGTAACACTTTCTGCAATGTCTTTGAACGTGAAGCACTGAAACACAGAAGAAAATCTGATTGGATACTCCAATGATTACACATTTCTAAGTAGCTCACAAAAAATAATATCCTTATTAACATGAGATAGTAAAGACTTCTCTTATTACATAAGCCAAAAATTTTAGGATCAGAAAAGAATTGAGCAAATTGAAAGGGTAAGAAAACAGTGTTCTTAGAAGACCTAGTTAAGCATATTGGCTTCAGAAGTGGAGGGAGGCCTAAACTTTTTATATATATTGTCTTAATATTTTTGCTACCTAAAGTGATTTTATAGAGCCTGTTTGGCTGACAACAATGCAGAACAGATAGAATGAAGACATGAAAATAAATTCTGCGTCCAAATGAGGCAACTTAAAAGAGTTTTAAAGAGAAAATATGAAGATATAGTGGGGCGGAGTAGGGTTGGGGGACCTTATAGTCCTTCAGCTTCACTGGACTTGAAGCCAAGAAGCAGGGATTAATTGGAAATCAAGCAAGAGCTAAGAGAACATAGAATTAGACATAGAAGCATTGTCCTTTGTAACAGACACTGTCATCCAAGGAATGGATGATTTAACTCTTCTTTCCCATACATCTTGCTGAACAAATGCAAGACCAGAGAAGAATAATCTATTGAAATAATTTTTCAAAGAATAACTTCACTGAAACTGATATGGTATCTAAGGAGAGTCTTAAGAGAGAAGATAAAAGTGGAGTATTCTTTGATTTCCTCTAAGCATCTTGTTATCAAAATATATCTTTGAGGTTAGAAGTGATTGAACTAAAAAGTGGTGGAGTACTTATTTTTGTGGGCACTTTACACACAAGAAGACTTTCAAGGTAAAAAAAAAAATTATAGCCAAATATTTGTGATCACAGCATCTGGGAACGATTTTTTGGAGACAAAGTTTTACATTAGAGTTTGTCCTCATTAACATAGATGTGGGGTTGTCATGGCAACCAAATGCAAGGGTGAAGTTTAATGGACTCTTGGACAAGTAAACATCATGATAGAATAAAAAGGGAAATAATATTTAGTGAACTACTTTGACCAATTACTTTGCCAGAACAAAGAAAGAAAAATATAATTCAAAACCAGTTCACTTAAAAGTATGAAAAAAGAGTAGTGAAGAGAGATGAGAGAAAACATAGAGGATTGTTTTCTCTCCAGTGGACAGCACCTATTAGGTTCTTGATCTTGTTTCTTCCATTCTATCTTCAGAAGCTATCAAGTGTGGGTCAGGACTGCAGTACCCATTTCAGACAAAGAGAACTCACAGAAGAAAGATAATATTTGCAGCAGATGTAGGTGATTTATAACCTTAACAATCTATTTAAATCTATTCAAAATTCTCCCCTACCTCGAACTGCCCTCTTTGAAAAGCATTGTTTGCTTTTCCCAAGACTGCCCTTCATTAACTCCTTAAAATTTTGAGAGTTCATATTCATACTCTCTAGGGATTGCTCTTTGGTTGTGAGTTTTATGTGTTTTTGTTTTTTGTTGTGTTTTTTAACTGAAGTTCAAAAGGTCGTGCAAGTGTTTTTCAATTAAATATGTTCACCTAATTGTCCAATGCTCCTGGATCAGAGTTACTTTTTCTATCATTCTCAACCTACCCCCTTTTCAAGATTTATTTCAGATTTACCACTTCCTTTATCACATGTGTACATTGAGTATTCTAACTATACTTGCCACTTGTTCCATTTTTCATTCATTCTACGTCTTTACTATTATTCTTCTCTGGTTTCAATTTCTTGGTAGTCATTCTGGTAAACTGTTAATACTTTGAAAGTTTTATATACATTACATGGAGTTTCAATCCTGCATATATTTAAACTGATGTCAGCTTATATTTCCATAATTCATTCATCTGCAATAATAATTTGTAAGACTGTAGATGTGAAGGACCTAGACATGCTTTTATTCTCATCCATTTGGAAGATTAATCTTTAGTCAAAAAGAAAGTTTTAAAATGGCTTAGAATGTATTCCTAATTACCAATTTTTATAAATGTCTTTGTACAATGGTTTGTGATTATTTTGTTTGAAATGGGATAATATCTACTACATATAAGTTTTGGAAAATGGAGAAAACTAAGATTTACTACTATCGAGGAATATGATAGAAATAGAAGACAGATTTTATGTTTGTCACATCTCTGATCAATACCCATATTCAAGACTTAAAGTCATATTTCTTACTATGTTAGACAGATGCGGAAAACATAAAACAACATATGATGAGGCAACTATTTGTGACTTTTTCAAATGTACCTTCTTTAAGTGATGAAATTTAATTTATTAGCTAACATTTGGGTTTGAAATATAGGAGGCTGATCTATTTAACACATTTCTGAAAGGCATCTACTAACACACAAATGGTGGGCGGAACTATTTCTATACTTTAATGAATAGTTGAGCCTGTTTGGCATTGGTGCTGGGTAAATAAATCAACTCTATTGTAACTTGCTCCCTACACTTGAAAAACTTGTAATGCCACTAAGTATAATCTATTTGTCAAATGTTATTTAGGTGAATGTGATGTTTAAAAGTGTATTTGAAAAAGAATATAATTTCAGGAGATTAAATGTAGGTTATCATTGTTTTGAGAATGATGACATTTTTATACTACGGAACCAAGTTTTATTGAAGTACCAGTGTTTTGAAGTACTAAGGATCTTCTCAATTAATGTTTTTCTGAATTATATTTGACCTCTAAGTCAAGTTTTCCTGGTCTTGGTAGACCAATTATGGCTCTATCCTTCCAGGATCTACTTTTTTGGCCTATATATGCTGGACTGAAATCTTTCATTAATCATTAGGAGAGTGGTATAAAAATAATCTTGTGATATTTTTGATTACATTCACTCATATGGACTGGTCATCTGTAAATTGAAAGTTTGAACTACAGTACATTCTCTCAGATTTTGTGATATCATCTTTTATTTTAAGTTGCACTGCATTTCACAATTGCTTACTGAAAATTCCTTTTTTCTCAAAGAATTCAGTCCCTGAAAAATTATAGGAAATGAGAAATTGAGATGGGTCTTCAATTACTTTCTGTTGGCATGCTGCATGGGCCTAGGTGAGAAGTCTTGCTTCTGTTATTTGATGATGCAGGTAACTTGGACCTGGGATCCTAGGAACTGTGGGTCCTGCAGAAAAAAATATCTTGTAGATACCATATCAGCAAAATTTGGGTATAATCAGTAGGAATACTTCAGAAATATGGAGAAAAACTGTTTAGGACCAGCGAGTTAAAATAATAAATAGAGCAGCAGAATAAAATACTTTATAGATTATAGGAAAACAACATTTTTTTTTTACCATGTGAATTCAGAAGACCAAGAGCACTTTGAAGATATCACAAGTTTGTACGAAATACATTGCATTGATACTTTTCATATTCTAATATATATTCTAAACCTAATTGTTTATATTCCAATCTATTTATTGGAATAAAGAAATAAAATTTTTTGTCAAATTATCAATTATTTCTAGTAAGATTCACTGTGTGAAATATAAAATCAGCACATATAAATATAAAATTTATAACTATATATAATATAATAAAATGGGCACATGCTTTGCATTGTTCTGTTGTGGTTAGGGTATCAAAGGCAACTCTGTTTTAAAGTATTATTCCATTATCTCTACCTCAGTGTTTGGAGAGTTAGAAATAAAGCATTACCATTTGCAGATTTACAACCTGGACACACGAGGAAACACTCTGATTAAAACATTACCAATTTAAGGCCTAATAATGAGGAGAAACATATGGACTTCTCCTGGAGCTTTGGGAATATTTGGTGATAGAAAGGCAGTAGTTTAAGTTCCTGCCTGGTTGGATGGTTGACAGGCCAGAACATTAGGTAATCATGCATATGAACAATTTTTTCACCTTCTTGGCTTTAGCTGCTTTTGAAATGGTAGGTATATTAAAAAATTGTATTTTGATAAAATACCTTCTATTCTGAACAGTTCTGTCTGAATTGTTCATCTCTCTATGATCCCTTGTAACTAATAATAGTTTAGTTTCAGTAAGACAATCTACGCTGTCAGGGTAAGATATTCTGGTTGATCTGTTGCTACATGGAAGAAGAGTAAATGGTCAGGTAGACATTTGGGCCAGTAAGACCTCATTTGGGAAATTTTATGCTGCAGAATTTTACAAGTAGCTCTTAAGCAAGGCTTACTTTGAATCCATTAGCTCCACAAAGCTAACTCAGTTGGATAAATAAGTATTTGAAAAAGCCATCATCTTTGGACCTGGCTATAAATGCTTCAAAGTATGATCAAATTTAAAATGAAAAAAATATTCATTGACAAAAAAATTGCAAATGTGAGCAATAGACCGAACAATATGAAATTTTTTCCACTATACATAGAATTTTAGGAAAAGAAGATCAATGGCATTGTTAAGGAACAATAAGGTTTCCTTGTTACAAATAGGCAACCAAAGATATATGCCTACATAAAGATTGCATCATTAACTGTTTAAATTTAGAAGATACTACATGCTTCAGCAGCACGTATACCAAAATTACAACAATACAGAGATGATATGAAATACAGGATAATTTGAAAATTTGTGGAGTAGTCCAATTTTTTTCATTCTTTAGATGCAAGAAATGAAAAAAAGTTATTAAAAAGTTGATTACAAAAATACGAATGTAACAATATATGTAATTCATAGAATTGAAAGTAAGTTTGACATCAGTATATTAAGTTTTCAACTTAGGAAGGCCTTTAAAAAGCATAAACTTTACAAAACTTTTTAAATTAGATAACATTGTCATTTTATCCCAAAGAAATAAAATAGTATAAGGACCTAGGAAAAAAAGGAATCTTAAACTGTTTCTATATGGAATGCAATCTTAAAGGACACGTTTATTAATGAACCTACATATTATAAAACGATGTAGAATTCAATGTATTATATCTAGGAGAGAATGAAATACTTTATGGAAATTGTACAAACAACAGAATATAGAATATTTTAAAATATAATTTTCTCAGACAAGCACTAGAAATAACTTTAGTTTCTGTACTACTCAGTTCAACAGATAAGTTAAAATTATTTCTGATTTAAAAAATCACAAACTCTGCAGAAATTATTATAGATGTATACAAAAACTCTTGAATACATTTTGACATCAAAGTCAGGCAATTGACTTGGAAGAATACCATGGAATACATGAATTTTTACAGTATGATATTGCTGTTACTTTGTATTGTGAAAATATTTTGTATGGACCAACGAATGGACTGGCACTTTTAAATTTGAGAAGCTTAACAGAAACATTATGACTTAGGAAAAATTTGTACAGCTTCCACAACTTCAAAGAGGTAGTGATACATACTTATCCTTTCAGCAATATCAAATACAGTTTCTTCATAGTTGTTCTTTAGACCTGGTTTGAGATAACGGTTCAACAGAAGGAGATCCAGCGTATTTTTGCTATCTCTATTCCCAGCAGCAAGATGCAAGAGGTCAAGAGGCCTTAAATTTGGGCATTGGTATCTGCATCATGATGCAGTAAGAAAGAAGACACTCTCGTATTATTCCACATATAAGCACTGAGCAGGGGTGTCGAGCCATCCACAGTTATTGCATGAATATCTGCCTCTTGAGCCACCAACTCATGGATAATGTCTAAGTGTCCACAGTAGGCTTCCCGATGCAGAGGGGTATACTCATCTTCATCCCTAGTATTCACATGAGTGGCCTTTTTGAAAAGTAGTCTTGGAACTGTAGTAAGCCGATTATTTTCGGCAGCCCAAAGAAGAAATTGTTTGGATACTATTCCATTTTCTTTTTTTGCAACTGATACCATTCCTCACTTATTTATCTTGGTCCTCATCTTCATCAGAATTGCCTACCAGTGTGAATGAGGTGTCCATATATTTCCCCAATAGTTCACGTTGGTTGAACTGAAGTCAATATTGAATGGTTAAACTGAAATATAGTGTGGGTCCAAGCTTGAGATGATATGTATTTTGCTAATTAGAAGGCAGAGACTTAGAAGACTGATATCAAGGCCAGTTCTGAAAAAGAAAAATTTGGGAGAAACTACAAAAACAAAGAAAGCTAGATATAGTGTAATTTTCCTGTTATCTCACGTTTGTGGAAGCCATTGGTAAGTTATCATTCCTCAAGGGAGGTTTAGCCTGAAAAATAATCTAAAGTGATTAGAGCATTAGCAACTTCAAGCACCAGTAGTTTCAAAGGAAAAAAGAAAACAATAAACCAGACAAGGAAAGGAAAGGCTAGAAAAGGAAAATATTTGCTCTTCATTCTTGTAGTTTCTTGTCATTGGATACAAACGTTGAGAACAATTTATTTACTGTTTTAGGATTCAGGCCTTTCTAATATGAAAGCATTTATTTCAGGTAATTATTGTATTACGACTATTTATTAACTTATTATTAGGCCTTCATGGAGATTGAACCTATGGCTTTGTATATATTAGTCTAGTCCTACAACTGAGATGTACCCCTGCTCTCTTGTATACTTTTGGAAATAGTTTATGAATTCTTCAATAGTTACCTATTCTACTTTTCATCTTATCTTTTCTCTCCCACTTTTTTCCCTATGTGTTTAAGTTTATGTGCTGAAAGCATTCTTCAATTTTATCTTCTAAACTTAGAATTTTGCTTTTGAGTTTACAGAGAAGTTGGTTATTTTCATGACATCTTTTAAAATTATATACAGATAGATGTATTTCACAAGTATGATTGATTCTTAGAGTTCATTGCAATAAGCAACATTTATATGATCATATGCACATAGGTATTGAGACATTGTGATCCTCTCCTAAGAATAATTTCCCTTGTTCCTGTCATGTGAATGCTTAAAGTGCTTTTAGTTAATCATATCCAACTGTAATTGCATGTCTTTTACTAACTATTGGATTAACTTGTAGATTTATAGACATATCTAGTTATTACAAATGAGGACAACCATGCAGCATATATTTAATTAGATCTGGCTTATTTCACTTAATATCATTTTTTCCAGTCTTTCCTTTTGTTCAGGAATGGGATAATGGCATTCTTTCCAATGGAAGCACAGAATTCCAACAATACAACAGAATTGAATATCCAGAAATGAATCCACTCCTATAGGTAAATAATCTTTGACAAGGAAGCCAGACACACAGAATGGAAGAAAAACAAATTGTGCTGGTAGAATTGGTAGTATACAGAAAACCGAATTTAGATCCTTATATATATCCGTGTATCAGAATCGATTCCAAATGGATCGAAAACCTCCATGTAATTCCAGATACCTTGAGAATGTTACAGGAAGAGTTAGGAGAAACATGAGGGCTCCTTGGTACAGCTTAAAACTTCCAAAGTAAGTCTCAATATGTGGGATTACATCAAACCCAATCAATCATTTGTCAGACTCAAAAGCCATGAAGAAAAATGAGATCGTGTAACACAGATTTATTAGGGAGCAAAACCACAGATGAGAGCCTCAGCCAATAGTAAACACTCCTTTCACTAGGTTATTTATGGTGGGATTTACATGAATATAAGGGTTTTCTGGTGGGGATTAGTAAAAGAACAACTAATGTAAAGACAGAGATAGCATGTGAAATGAGTTGTAGCTGGAGAAATGGAGGGATTAAGACAGGAGGGGAGTCAAATTCAAAGGCTTGTCCTGGTGCCAGCTCAGTAAGGCATAGGTGCACAAAGGAAGGTGTGTAAAACAGGAATGGTTATAAACAAAAGCACTGGTCTGAAGCCTCAAAATAAGGACCCCCGGTCTGTGTGGACCAAACAGTCTCGAACATGAGCTTTTATTTAAATTAACACGCACAAGTTTAGATTTTGAAGACTGGAATGGTGCATAGTCACAGGCAATGTCTGTTATGTCAGGTAATCCAATGTACTCTTTCACATGTTACCCAATAGCCTGGTTTCAACACAAATGCCTACAATGAGATTGTACAAATGAGCCTGCGACCTTTCCCTCTCATGAATCAAATTTCTGTCAAATGATTTCTGTCTTCCAGATGTTTACACATTTCTCATGATCTTTTCTACGATTTTATCTTCATTATTGATGTTCATAATACTTTTGTGTTGTTATTTTGTGTGTATATGCCATTTTTATGGCTTAAACTTGAAGTTTAATGGCCTACCTTATATGTTTTGCTCATGGCTGATGACACTCTATTCCTTGAGCCACATAGTCACCTTGTGCTTCTTACTGGATAATTGGAGATAAGTTTTCACATTTTATTGTTTGGACTGACATTGAACTAAAATATTCAGGTCTTAGCCTCCTGGGTTTCTAGAATTCTACACATGAATGGCCAACACCAATCTTTGCTTTACTGTTATTTTAATTATGTAGTAATGTGGAAGTATATTTGTGTTGTGTGCAATTTTCAAATACAAGTTTGAATCAACTTGATATAATGTAATTGCTATCAATTTTAACAGTTGAATCAATGAATAGTACACATTCCCAAAGAAATATAAGTGAAAACAAAAGGTATTATTGTCTTCTTAAAAAAAGTAATGTAAAGAAATTCATGAATTTCTTTCACTTTACAATTTATGTTTTATATAACTTTAGCAGACTTCTATGACTAAAAGTAAATATATTAATTGTATACCACAAGAAGCAAGGTGATTATAATTAAGAATATATATATTTCAACATAGCCAGAAGATAAGATTTTGAGCATTCTCACTAAAAAGAAATGTTACATGCAGAAATTAATGTATATGATGTAGCTTGATCATTACACAACATATAAATGAATAAGATTACCAATTAATATTTCATAAATAGGTAAAAAATAATTATGTAGCTAGGTGCTAGTGGCTCATGCTTGCAACACCAGCTACTAAGGAGTCTGAGAGCTCAGAATCATGGTTCAAAGCAAGCTTAGGCAGGGAAGTCCACGAGACTCTTATCTCCAATGAGCCAAAAGAAAACTGGCAGTGGCTCACGTGGTAGTGGACTAATCTTGAGCTGAAGAGCTGAGGGACAGTGTACAGGTCCAGATTTCAAGGCCCATGGACAAAAATTAAAAATAAACATATATATGCAGATATATATATGTTTGTAAAATTATATATGTAATATAAAATGCGTACCACAATGAGTGTGTAGTGCTATTTCTACTATAAACTGTTATCCTTTCATTAAATTTGAATAACATATTTCTTCAATAAAATATAACTAAAAAATTTAGTCCCTGAAAGCAATTAATCCTGGTTAAAACATTGTCATGTACTATAAACCCTAAATCCCAGAGAGCAGCTCCTGAAGCAGTTCTGGCACTATGAATTTTTAATTCATTCTGCTTAAAATCTTCTCTTTTCAAGAGCATTTAACTGCTATTATTTTGGAATTACGGTTAATACTTATTTGCCTGCTATTTTTAAAGAATGCACCACCCAATACTGGTTTTCTTTTTCTAACTTTTTGTGTCTAATCTATTTCTGAAACAGCTATTTGAATTACATGAATTGGTTATTGAAATTGAATCCTTGTGGAGAGGAAAAGAAGAAAAAGGTGTCTCTGCGGGCATGTCATGTTAAAAATGTACCTACAAGGTATTTATTTTTAAATAATCTATTTTTATTATATTTAGAGTCTGATAAAATTTAGCCTCTCAACTCACCCAATGATAATGCAGTCTTATTTCATTCCTGCCCAAAGCAAACAACAAATTATGATTTATTTTTTAAAAAAAATTGTAAAAAATTTCTTTTTATTTAAAAAACTATTTTTAAAAATTTAGCCAAGGCAAATATTTTATTACATATTTAAAGTCATGTTCAGACACTATGGTGGAAGCCAGACAGGAGAAAAAATCATGTTTTTATTTTTCCTCGAGGCACTCTGATTTACTTCACCTATTTCTGAAAGGATGAAATTCTTGATTTGAAACCTTTTGCTTGATATCCACAATGTGTCATTCTTCCTTTATTAATAGGAGAATTTGGAGAAAGGATGAGAATTCACACTTGAAAAAGAAAAGAAGAAAAGAGAAGGAGAAATCTACATATTTTGTTCTTCCTCATCTCAATCACTAGGTATGGATAATGATTGTGGATATTAGATACAGTGCTCTGGAGTGATTAAACCCATATATAAAAAAGATAATCCCACAAGTGATCTCATGGAGAATGCTTCTTTATATAAAAAATGTAGTATCATCAAACAGGAAAAGTTGTCTATTTGTTTAGTTTTCGTTTAGTATTTGTTAAATTCTGGTGTGCTACAGTCAACTATCATAAAGGCATACAAGGATGGTAAGGAACTAACATCTTAATATCACATTCTAATATTAGCTTAACTCTTTTTGTGTTATATGTATGTGGCTATATTTGAGTTTTGCCTCAAATTCACATGCTATGTTCTTCCAGTATATAAGTTGAAAGAAGATTCCCTCTGGAAATATGCTATTATTATAGCTAAGAGAAAACAAGTCAGCTGTCAGCTGTTAGAGAGAATTGCATAGAAATCTGTCGCCACTTCTCGTTCATTTTTGTAAGCTAAAGTAAGTCACATGACCCATCGACATTGCAGAGTAGAGTTAAATCTCACCTACTGATGTAGGACATAGAGTAATATGCCAAAATATGCAACACTTGAGATAAAGAGGGAAAAATGAGAACTATAATACATTCAATCATACTTGCTATCACATGTCTCTGCAAGAAGGAGGCTATTATGTACCTTTGTTTTTAAAACTACTAAGATATTCAAATCATGTCTTTTATGCTTGGATGTTACAGGAATTAGAGAACATTTTGATACTCAGACAGCATAAAATCTCATAGATAGCTGGAGTAATCATTTCAATACTACATTTTGTTCTGCTAAGAGAAGAAACCATTTTATAGTCAGTACTTTATACTTTCTTGCCTAGTATCTTTTTTTATCCAGAAATGGATTTTGTTAATATATGTGACTATCCACCAGAACAAATGCATTCATTTATCTGCATCTTGTGCAGATAGTATAGTCAATTAGATGTAAATGGGCGTTCATCAGTAGCACTTTTTAAAAATCCAAAAATTGTGGGCAGGGAGCCAATATACATATTTTCCCAGCATCTCCTTCCACATCCTCCTTCTTCCTTCCTAGGAAAAACAATCAATAAAAAGGCTTAGATATTTTTCTCTTGACCTTGAAAGTGGAAGCAGAATGTTACGGATGTTGGAGATGACTGTTAATGGTGTTTTACATAATAATACCACATGTAACAGCCCTATGAGTCCTGCAGGTCTTAACACTGTACTTGCTTAGTGATGTGACAGGAATGCCAGCCTTATTGGACTTAGTATTGATTTCCACTTCCCTTTCTACCACCTAGCCTAAATTATAATACATAGTAAAGGAATGAAAGAATGCCTGGAATCAATTCCTCAGTACCAAATAAACAGAAAAAGAAACACAGGAAGTAGTGCTGTGCCTCACGTGGTAGAGTGCTAGCCTTGAGCAAAACAAAACAAAACAAAAACTCCTCAGGAACAGTTCCCTGGCCCTCAGTTCAAGTGCCAGGACTAGCAAAAAAGACAGTTAGTAAATGCGAAATAAAGAACCCATACTTGGAAAATATATTTGCTCCTTCCATACTGATACGTGCCAATAGTCCTTAATTCATCTACTTTACCCATATTAGAATACAGTGTTGAAAAAATTGTTTTGTTAATAGGTCATGGCAATTAATGCAAGGAATGTGCTTAGATATCAAGTGAAGATTAATACTGAAAATTCAAGGCTTCCAGGCATTTCAGTGGTCACTGCTAATCACAATGAGACAGGTAGTCTAAGTAAGATTTGTAATCTTTTTGCTCAGTCATAGCACCAAAAATACAGAGGCTAATTATCCGTTGTGACTGAAGAGAAAGAATAACTCCAAATGGAAGGAATAAATGATAATAATAATAATAATAACTAAGGTATACCCGTGACTGTTAGAGGGAACCATTTTTGGTTATTGAAGAACTAGTAATCAAGTAGGCTTATTCCTTATTGCCTTTAGCATTCTAAATCTCCTTGGCTAGTTCTTAATCCCTGTGTGATAAGTTGTATCTCCTTCTGTGCTGTTCTTTCATACCTGATCTTTGCCTTCTAAAAATCTCACTTTTCTCTATTTCTCTGTGAACAATTTGTGATACTAAGTCCACATACTCAGAAAGTAGAAGATGCTAATGTAAGAGTTGCAAAGCACATGAGTCATTAATGTAACAACATGGAAAAGAAGGACATGTTTATTGCTACCTCAATTTTTCTGAAAAGTTGCAATGTCACATCATTTGATTCAAATTTCCATTCTTTGTCTACATAGTACCATGAATTGTACATAAATGCAAAAATGAGCTGTGTGCTGTTGGTTCACGCATGTAATCCTAGCTACTCAAGGAGGTTGAGACCAGAGGATTGCAGTTCAAAGCCAGCCTGGTCCGGAAAGTTCATGAGACTCTTATCTTCTGTTAATCACCTGAAACCTGGAAGTGGTGCTGTACCTAAAGTGGTAGAGTGCTCAGTTGGAGCTGAAGAGTTGAGGGACAGAGCCCAGGATCAGAGTTCAAGCCCCATGGCCAACAAAAAAAAATGCAAATATGACTTTAAGTTTCCCCAAAAGGAACTATGAAGTCAATAGTTTTCTTCCCAAGAAGAAAAAAATAATTCCAAAATGATTTGGTGTACCTACTTTTGCTGAGTTATTTGTTATGGCTTCTTTGCTGGACATATTTTCGTCTTTTAAAAATTGTCAAATATTAGCTTTATAATAAACTTCTAGTATTTCTTGGTTCAAAACAGAAATCTTATGTCACTTGGCTTTTTTACTTTCTCATTTCAAAGCCAACCCAGGCAGGAGAGTCTGTCAAATTCTTATCTGAAATTAAACACCAAGAAAGCCAGAAGTGGAGTTTTGGCTCAAGCAATGGAATACTAGCTTTGGGGGAAGTTGGACAAGGAAGACAATTGTTCAGGGACATGGTCTAGCATCTGAGTTCAAACCCCAGAACAAGCACAAACTAAACAAACAAACAAATAAACAAGCAAAAAAAAACCACACATATTTCTTTGGGACCATCCTTAAAGCATTGGTTTGAGAAGAGACTTCTTTTGCTGATCATACTCAATGGATCCTGACTTTTTGGAATCCTTATTAGGATGGAGAACTCAGGACCAGACTAAAGGAATGGATAACTGACTCCTGCAACAGGAAAATCATCTCAGGAGGGAAATATCCATGCATAAGACACTTTAAAACCTCCATGTCTTTGTTTCGTTACAGCAGAACACGTTTTTTTTTGTTGTTGTTCTGGTCGTGGGGCCGGAACTCTGGGCCTGGACATTGTCCCTCAGCTCTTTATCTCAAGGCTAGTGCTCTACAACTTGAGCCGCAGCACCACTTCCGGTTTTTTCTTTTTTGCTTATGTGGAGCTGAGGAATCAAACCCAGGGCCTCAGGCATGCAAGGCAAGCGCTCTACCACTGAGCCACCATCCCAGAAGAACACTTTTTAAACTAAGTTATTTCCTTTTTTTCTATGCTGGCCTGCAAATGGCACATTGTTTGTATTTTTTTAAACTCTCAACTACAATTTGATAGACATGATTTATATGAGTAAATAACACACTCGAAAAAGTCAGGGACAGAGTTTCCTTCAAGACTTGGATTCTTTTCTTGCTCAGTAAAAACGAACACATAAATTAACTTGAATTTTGTCATTTCTCCATGTTCAATTCCTCTCTTGGGATCAGTTTCCACTTGCAGTAACAATTCCTTCCACTTATTTCCAGTAACAATCTATGGCGCTGCTCAAGTTAAAATGAATGTTTTCTGGCTTCATTGAAATAGCACAAAGACATCTTTGGACATGAGGTGACACGTGTTTCAGGGACAAATTAGCAAAGACAAAATATGGAATTTAAATGGCTTATAAAAAAATTAACTATGTACATATGGCCATATAAGATGATGTTAAGTGAAATGAACCCCAAGATAGTGACACAACTTACTGTATTTTACTTGCTCTAGTTTTTAATGTATCTAAAATGTACTATGTGATTTTTGGTTTGTCTTCTATGTTCTTCCTCTATGGTATAACCCCTGTTTTCATTGGATTTAATGAAGGTGCCCTGCATCTTGTATATACATTTTTTTAATATGGGGAGGCGAAGGGACATAACAAAATGATGAAACAAAGATACAGGATGGCCTATTGTAACAATGAGATGAACTAGATACTATGTAGAAAATGAACTTTACAACTTGAGGAGGGGAGGGGAGATTTGGGTAGATGGGGATAGAAGGGATGCCACAGGAAAAACAAAAGAGAATGTAACAATGCTCAATAGGAAATGTACTCATACCTTACTCTAAGCCCTCTAAACTATTTTTACAATAAAAACATGAAAGAAACCGTTATCCAAGAGTACATTAAGTTCAAATTTCATAAGTTCTGTGTAACTTAAATTTAACTGGGAAGAAGATTCTCAGAATTTTTTTGTGTGTGTGTGTTGTGCATTATTTCCCAAGTGTACATAAGTTAACAATAGAAGAAACAATAGGAATAATAGGAGAAAGATAAATTCTGTGTTTAAGTACATTGGTTCAATATACTAGAGAAAACTCTGCAAATAAAGCAACTTTGAAACAATAAAGCCAATGCCAATATGTAGATCTATGGGAATGACATAGAGAAAGCATTAATACTAAGTGGAACATGAAGGATGAGGCCACTATCTTTCATCTTCTAGCTCTAAATCATGGTTGCTAACCACACAAATTTGTAAAACGTAGAATGGAAGAATAGTTCTGGTTCCAAAGAAAGTTAGATATAAGAGCATGTACTTAACTGGAAAAAAAGTCCATGTTGAGAGTGAAGAAATTATACTAGCAATGAACTAGTGGCTAAGATCTCATTTCTTATTTTCTTTCTTTCTTTCTTTCTTTCTTTCTTTCTTTCTTTCTTTCTTTCTTTCTTTCTTTCTTTCTTTCCTTCTTTCTTTCCTTCTTTCTTTCTTTCTTTCTTTTCTTTCTTTCTTTCTTTCTTTCCTTCCTTCCTTCCTTCCTTCCTTCCTTCCTTCCTTCCTTCCTTCCTTCTTTCTTTCTTTCTTTCTTTCTTTCTTTCTTTCTTTCTTTCTTTCTTTCTTTCTTTCTTTTGATGGTCGTGGCAGGGCTTGAACTGTGGGCGTGGGCAATGTCTGTCCGCTCTTCAGCTCAAGGCTATTGCTCTACCACTTGAGCCACAGCGCCACTTCCAGTTTTCTGGTGGTTAATTAGAGATAAGTGCCTCAGAACCTTTCTTTCCTACTCACGCTAGATTTGAATTGCAATCCTCAGATCTCATCCTCCTGAGTAGCTAGAATTATAGGTGTGAGCTCAAGTGATATAATACTAGTCATGAGCAAGATTGCTGAATAAGGTTGCTGAGGCTTTTGCATATATACATACAAACATACACATACACACAGAGGCACTTATATATGCAAACAAACCTACACAAATGAAACAACTCTTGGAATGTGTAGAAAAGTTAAAAAATAAAATATATCCTGAGTAAAACTAGATCAAGTGATAATTTTTAATATTAGAAGGTCCTCAAGGGAAATTTCTTCAAAAAGTTTGAGAATATTACATAGGTAGGAACCAGAGATAGTAAGAAGGTCAAGTAATCATTATTAAAGGGATTGGATCCATGGAAGAATGAATCAGAGACCCCTGCATGTGCATCTGAAAATGTTCATATCCTGTGTTAAATGTTAGCACATCTTTGAAAATAGTACATAAACAGTTTGAGCAGTCAGAGAAGTTCAGAATTGCTAGTCTGTAGATTAAATAAACCAACAAACTATGACAAGGCAATGTGATACAAGCCTGGAATTCTAGCACTCAGACTAAGACACGAGATTAGAGAGTATAATTTCATAGCGATGCCTTCCCTGGGCCAGATAGTATAATTTTATCTCCACGAAACACCGAACAAAAAGAAATGGATACACAGTTGGAAGTTTGGGCTAATTTTTGTCATTATGTTTTGAGAAGTCGTTTCCTATTGGAATGCAAGTCACTTATAATCCTCAGTTGTGTTTTTAATGCTCTCTTCATTACAGAACATTCCTAGATGCAAAATGGCTCATGATTCCCAATAAAAACTTTGAAAAAGTAAGCATCCTTCTGTTGGATTCCAAAGAAATGATGAAGGATTACAAAAGTTTTAGCCTGGAGAAATAGCAAAGTTCATCTAATGTAAGACTTTGTAGATCTTGCTAAATTAGAATTTAGATTTAAAATAAATAATTTGTCTTTGTAAATTTGTATTCTATAGGATACTACAAAATTATTTTTAAGTAGAGGGTTTAATTGACAAATTCACAAATGATTCTGGCATTCTATTTGCTTAAAATATTCTTTCAATCGATGTATAATTAGAACTTAGTTAATAGATAATGCATGTATAAAATGATACTGTGAATAATCTAGACAGAGTTGGAAACAAATGCATGAAATTAATTTATAAATTTAGAAAAAGCAATTTTTTGAGGCTTTGGTAAACAAGGTATGAAGAGAGTAATTGTTTGACGTCTTGGTTCGTCTCTCTATTTGTAATACAGGAAGAAATTTCCTTAATTACGTGCCTCTGTATACAATGAGAAAAATGCCAGGGTTGCGGTTTGTTTTTATTTTGTTTTTTGGTTTGTCCTCAGTCTTGAACACTGGAGCTGGCCACTCTTTCTGAGCCGACTTTTGCTCAAGGCTTGCGCCCTACCACTCAACCTCAGTGACACTTTTGTCTGGCTTTTTCTGAGCAGCTTATTAGAGATGAGAATATAAGGACCCTTCCTCCCTGGGTGGGCTTTGAACCATAATCTTCTGATCTTAGTCTCCTGACTATCTATGATAGATAAAAATATAAATATAAATAATATTTGCAAGTGTTCTGATTTCAAGAATACACTGGGAGGGAAATGTTGCAGCAAAGTTTAGTGTAGTGTTCTTTCCACAATAGGAAGGGCATCACATTAGCAGAAGTGCAGTATTTTTTTGCAATAGTGATAAGCTATTCATGATGTGAATTAAGGGAATTTTAAGGTGCACCTTACAAGTGGGAAATTGTTGGGCTAGGATGACTTTGTGGCATAAAAGCTTGGGATTGATGGTCATAGAAATAATAGCTTATTCTTGAGGAATTAATTATTACACATCGTAGTTTTATCCTCTACCAGAATGTTGCTATATTTTCTGTTGATTCCTCAAACCCCCATTGAAACTGCAGCTATAGCAGAATTAAATAAGATGCAAATAAGTACTGTTTTGAATGTCTCTGTATGTCTGTGTACCAGAGACTTTCAAAATTTGAATGTCAAAATTCTGGTTCAGAATTTGAAAATGAGTAGTTAGTATTTGTAGTAATTTTGAAGAACACATATATTCTGTCCTCTTAACAATCATTCAGTTTTAAAAGTTAGGAGTTTCCAGAGAATTAAACTATTTTCTGTTTTACTATGTGACAATACTAAAATTTTGGGTTTTTTTCAAAATAATGGCAAATATATTATGAAAATATTGTATAGTTGGATAACGTTCAAGTTGATGACCTTCTGATAAAGAAGGGGGTAATTAATTCAAATTAGATGCCAAATAGTGTTCATTTTTTTAAAAAAGTAATACACATAGAATAATATTTACTATAGCAATACAGTGAAATTATATTTTTTTATTTAAAGTTGGTTGCTTTATTTTGTATTTTTTTTAAATTCACAAAAAGCTTTACAATATCTATTTTCCCTGTTGGTCATGAAGGCTTTATGGTAAGACAATAAAAGTTTTGTCACATCATTTGGGCATTAATCAAAAACAAGAATCTTCAAATAAGAGCATTTTGCTGTTAAACACTGACAAGGTTATCAGAATGCTGCCAATGGCAAGCTATAACAGTTTTAAATGCTTGTGCCTGTACTGAAATATATGTTAGTAAACACTTAATAATTTCAATAAAGTGAATAACTCCTCTGCCTATGGTAGTGTCTCAAATTTTACTTGTAATAAAATCTTGATTAAAGGAACTGAATTCTGGGAATAGAATATTTAAGGGAAAAAACACTGAGAGGATAAAATAAAATCAACAATAAATGATGTCTTGATCTTTCTAAAGTGAGCAACACATCACTATTTACACTGAAGAATAGCAGATAACATATGGAACTTTTATTGGGCTTATAGTTTATAAATGATGGAAAAGTTAAGAAGTTAGGTTTCAAAGACAGGAAAATTAAGGTGGTCTTAGAAAACTTAAATGGCTTTCATCAAAACTTGTAAAATGATATAACACATATTTTGAAGCACGCATCATAAGCTACATTAAAATTATTTATATTGCTATTTCCACTTTCAATGTAAACTTTAGGTACTTTTAGATGAAGGCAACAATAAAGGGCATAGAATTAGGCCAGAATTGAAGTGAAAACATAGTAGAAATGGAAAAAGAATGGGAGTATAATGCAATTGGGCAGTAATAACAAATATAATTGTTAAAAATTTCCGTATTAACTAATGCTACAAAATTTTATTTTGGTTCAATGCACAGGACTGCTGAAAATGGCCAGGAAATAAATGGAATATTCTAATGGTCCCTGTTAAATTCTTAACTAACTCATGATTTGGTTGGCTCACTCATGAGGGACTGGTACACACACAGATTGCTTGCTAACTTACTAATTCTCCGTTGTTTCTTTCAAGAACATTTTTGAAGGTTAAGACATTTAAAAGTCAGCAGAACAGGGGCTGGGAAGGTGGCTCAGTGGTAGAGCGATTGCCTTGCATGCCAGAGGCCCTGGGTTTGATTCCTCATCACCACATAAGCAAAAAGAAAAAAGCCAGAAGTGGCGCTGTGGCTCAAGTGGTAGAGCACTAGCCTTGACCTGAAGAGCTGAGGGACAGAGTCCACGCCCAGAGTTCAGGCCCCATAACCGAACCCAACCCCCCAAAAAAGTCAGCAGAACAAAACACTCATATTATAGAGACTAATAAAAGAATAGTTTGAAAAATGGTTTAAACCAGTATGTGTCTATGAAAATGTTAAACTCCAATCTCCTATATTTGCTGAGTTTTTCTGCAGAAAGTTATTGCAGTAATTTCATTTTTAAAATACTCATCTTCCACCTGAAATTGCTTTCTTTTATTCTTACTGTATGATATTTAAGATTTGATCAGCTACAGTACTCCAAACATTCATGAGTATTTTAAGAGAAAACACTGTTATTTATTTTGAGAAAAAAATTTGAAGTTATGATTTAGAATTTTGAAAGTTGTATTGTTGCTGAATGAGAACTGTTCTGAAAGCAAATATACACTAAGATACCAGGATACTGTTTATTAGGATGATATCCTCAACTTGCTAAAGGACTAACAAAAGAGTTACCAAAAAAAAAAAAAAATTCACAACTCAAAATGGTACAGTTTTCACATGGCGATCTCTGCTTCAAGAATGCAAAAGACTATCATTTTAAGTGGAATGATCTCTACCTATAAATTACACTCAAATGACCAAACAAATCAGCATATGTTATGGAAGAAAGTAGAATATAGAAAGTACAAAGAGCTAGTCTCCAGGATTGCTTTACCAAATCTTAGCAAATTAACCATCATTTGAGGGGGAGAGACGGGGAGTTGCTGGGGGAATATGAATTAAGTGACTTTATGTTTAGAAAAAAATTATAGCTAAAGTATCTTTCAAAGACTATTTTAGACCTTTGGCTGAATTGGAAATATGGCCAAATAAAATATTGCTCTTCATCGCAAAAGTCCCGTATATTAAAGATTTACACAGTTCCACAGGTGGAGGAGGGGGGGAGGTTATATCTAGAAAGATTTCTTTTAATGTTTATTATACCTAAACACTAATTCTTCTAAAAATGCTCTCCAAACTCTTGAGCAGAATTATCATACTCTGCAATTTAATGCTTCAATTCTTCAACACAACACTCACCTATTTCATGTAAATTCTACCTCAGTGCCAACTGTATTGACTGTTCCAATGAACGATCTTTTTCAATCAGCATTTTCACAACCATCCCGAAAGTTTTGGAGTGTTGCCGATAAACCTTTGATGAAGGAACTGCTGAAGACCTTGAAGGTGACGTGTCTTGTGATGTTTTCAAAGACTGACTAGAGGGCTGGGGAGGTAGCTCAGTGGCAGAGTGCTTACCTTGCATGCATGAGGCCCTGTGTTCGATTCCTCAGCACCATACAAGCAAAAAGAAAAAAAACTGGAAGTGGTGCTGTGGCTCAAGTGGTAGAGTGCTAGCCTTGAGCTGAAGAGCTGAGGGACAGTGCCCAGGGCCACAGCTCAGGCACCACAACTATGCTGAGACTTGTGGAATGAATATGCTCTGCTCTGTCCTGGAGAGTAACCCCTGCTGCTGAAACTGGAGCCAGATCTGTTGTGTGGAGAGTCCTTTCGACCTCCAGGTGACTCTGAAAAATGGATGCTCCCTTTTATGGGGAGAACGGTCTCTTGAAAAATGGGAAGAGTAGAAACTTTTCCTTCTAAACCCATCTCTTCTGTCCCTCATGGTGGCTGGAGAGTAGACAAGAAAGAGTGAAATTATATTTTATGTAGCTTACGTCCCCCTCTTTTTTATTCTTTTCATTTTTTCTCTTTCTTTTTTGCATGCCTTAATTGCTGTTCTGTGCAGCTGCAGATATATGACCTTCATCAATTATTATATGTTATCCCCCATTGGGTACACACATAATCCAGAAATTTATTACTCTATTCACAAACTCTTAGGCTTACATTCTTTAATAGCAGTATTATCTCTTTATACCTATATAATTTTCAAGTAACTAATTTTAAGGATTTTTATTTTTTAGGTTTTGACATTTCCTTTCTGTTCCTCCCCTCCTCTCATCCTACCCTTTTCTTCTCTCAATAACATTTCTTTCCATTTACATAATTTTGAGTTTCACTTTTTAAATTTCAATTGTTCTTTTTCCATTTTTTCTTGTTTTTTTTTTTTAATTTCTCTCTTAACATTCTGTCCAATACTTTTCCTTCCCTGAAATTAGGACTTGATTAAATTCACTCTCCTTTTACCTTTCCACATACATCTAAGCCTATTTCTCCCACATATTTCCCTAAACCTAATAATTTCTGGTTTGCCAAATTCTTCTCTGTTGTTCAAAGTTAATCCATTCTTGTTTGAATAGATTGTATTTGTTGAACTACATTTTATCTGCAGCCATTTTGACTGTACAAATACAGGACTCTGGTTGATGCTTGCTTTGGAATACTATTTTAGCACACAATGTTATTTCATACCAAACGGACAGAACAAGACAGAAAACACAAGAAAAATGGCAAATCTGCGAATCTCAACTCCCATTCATGATAATCAAGTGACAGAACAGTTAATGAATAATCCAGAGGAGAGTTCCAAAAAAGCTCTACAAACACTACTGCTAAACAAGGTGAATGAAATGACTGAAAACTTGCAAAAGTCTCAGGATGAGCATAATAGGAAGAGAGAAGAGGCAAACCAAAGATCAATACAGGAATCTCGTGAGCATGAGGAACTACTCAAAGAGTGATATAAGAATTGCGTGAGCAGGTTGAGAAGAGTCAATGAGCAATAAAGGAATTGTGTGAGCAGGCTGAGAACAGTCAAAAAGAAAGACAGGAATTGTGTGAACGTGAGGAAGCTAATCAAAGAGTTATACAGGAATTGTGAAAGGGGGATGAGAATACACAAAAATCAATAGAAGTTTTCATGGAATCTATAAACAGACAGCTGAAAGAATTCAGGTAAATCACAAAGGGAATGCTGAATGGAGCCCAACAGAAGGAATGGGAGTTCAAGGAAACCATAACCAATCAACTACGTGATTTTAGAATAAACACTGAGCACAAAATTAAGGAAGTAATGAAGTTCATACAAGATCGTAAACAAAGTTCCAACAAAGAATTTGAAGCCATCAATGCCAACCAATTAGAAGGAAAAGAAAGAAAAAAAATAGAAAGTCTTGACAGTAGGTTAGACCATGCAGAATATCGAATCTGAGGGAGTGAGGACAGCCAGGTTATTATAGAGAAAGAACATACAACTATCCAAGACAAATCCAAAAAATATGATACATCTATTCACCATTTGGAAGACACCATCTGAAGGCCTAATCTGAGGATAATGGGTGTGGAGGATCAAATACAGACAGAATTTAATGGTCTAGGAAACTTTGTTCATAGGATCCTAGAAAAGAATTTCCCAAACATGCAAAAAGATAGGCCTATTCAGATACAAGAAGCTTTTAGAACCCCAAATAGACCAGACAAGAATAGGATATCACACCATGACATTATAATTCGCACAGGATCAGTTCAGACAATGGAAAAGTTCCTTAAAGCTGTCAAGGAGTAAAAGTCAACCACTTATAAAGGGAAACCAATTAGAATCACCTCAGATGTCGCAGCAAGACAATTAAAGCAAGAAGAGCCTGCAATGATCTAAAGACAACTATCAATCAAGAATAGTGTAACCAACTAAACTCTCCTTCATAACCGAAGGTGAAATAAAAGCCTTCCAAAGCAAAGAAAAACTGAAACAGTATATCTCCACCAAGCCAGCCCTATAAAAGATACTTAAAGATGCCTACACATAGAAAATCAACAAGACCACAATAAAGGCCAAGAATCTGCACCCAAACTGAGAATCCAACAACCATAGGAAGAATCCAGTCACTGAAGCTCCCAAGAAGGTGGATAACATTGCAGGAACTCTCAAACACCTCTCATTCCTAACTCTGGACTTAACTCTCCAATTAAGTGACATAGACTGTCTAGTTGGATTAAAAAGCAAGATCCTTCTATCTCTGCCTTCAGAAGTCAGAACTGGTCCATAAAAAAACACATTTTGTATGTGAAAGGCTGGAACAAAATCTACCAGGCAAGTGGCTCCCATAAACTGGTGGGAATTGCAATCCTAATATCACATGAAATAGACTTCAAATTGAAATTAGTGAGACTAGATAAAAAAATGCTACATACTAATTAAGGGATAGCTCCTTCAGGAGGATATTACAATTCTACATCTCTATTCACCAAACCACGGAGCACCCAAATTTATACAAGAAACACTACATTCCGTCAATTTTCACATAGATCCAAAGACATTAATTAATTCACACCCCTATCCCCACTTCATAGATCAAATTGGCAAAAACTCAACAGAGAAACCACAAATCTAAACAACTAGATTTAACAGACATCTACCTAATATTTCACCCAGCAGCATCAAATCCACGTTTTTCTTAGCAGCACACAGAACATTTTCCAAAATAGACCACATTTTAGGTCCAAAGCAAACCTGTCCAAATTCAGAAATATTGAAGTTATACCTTGCATTACTAAGAACACAAGGGAATAAATTTCGAACTCAACACCAAAAGCCACCAAAGAAAGTCCTGTAACATTTGGATGCTGAACCACACACTGTTGAATCACCAGTGGGTCACAGAAGAGATTAGAAAGAAATTCAAATGGTCATGATATTCAACAAAAATGAACATACAAATTACCACCTCCTCTGGGACAAAGCAAAGGCAGTACTCAGAGGCAATTTTATAGCTCTGAGTTCCTATATCAACAAATTGGAGAGAGCTAAAATCAAAAATTTAGACAGATCTGAACCTCCTTGAAAAAGAGCAGCAAGATAAACCCCAATTCAGTAGTCGGAAAGAAATCATTAAATTAAATCAGAATTAAACGAATTAGAATCTAAAAAAAAAACATACAAAGAATCAACACAACAAAGAGTTGATTCTTCGATAAAATTAACAAAAAGACAGACCTTTAGCAAAACATAGAAAAAGAATAGAACAAAGCTAAATAAATAAATTCAAAGATGAGAATGGAAATTTCAGCAAAGAAACTACCAAGATTCAGAACACTATAAGGGAATACTTCTCAAAACTTTATGCTAATAAGGTTGAGAACTTGGCAAAAATGGACCATTTCCTAGCAAATATTGGCATGCTGAAACTAAACCAAGATCAGTTGAACCATCTTAAAAGGTCCGTATAAAGCATTGAAATAGAAACAGCAATAAGAGACCTCCCATCGAAGAAAAGCCCAGAATCAGATGGATTTACAGTGGAATTCTACAAGGCCTTCAAAGCAGAGCTCACACCAATACTCCTTCAAATCTTCAATGAAATTGAAAGAGAAAGTTCACTACCGAACTCATTCTATGAAGCCATCATAACCCTTATCCCAAAACCAGGCAGAGAATCATCAACGAAAGAGAAGTATAGACCCATTTCTTTGAAGAACATTGAAGCAAAAGTTCTCAACAAAATTTAGGCCAATGGACTTCAACTATTCATCCAAATAATCATTCATCATGATCAAACAGGATTAATTTCAGGGATGCAAATTAATTAATATAATTCATTACATCAACAAGAGCAAGAATAAGAACCACATGGTTATCACAATAGATGCAGAAAAAGCATTTAACAAGAACCAATACCCGTTTACAATGAAGGTTCTGGAAAAATTAGGAATCCAGAGAACCTGCCTCAATACAATAAAGGCATATATGACAAATCTACAGCCAGCATTATACTTAATGATGAAAAACTAAAGCCATTTCCACTTAACTCAGAAATCAGACAAGTATGTCCAGTCTCTTTACTTATCTTCAATTTAGTATTAGAATACCTATCTTCGGCAATAAGACAAGATGCAAACCTAAAAGGGATCCAAATGGGGAAAGATGAAGTAAAACTCTCCCTCTTTGCAGATGACATGATCTTGTATTTAAAGAATCCCACGGACTCCACTCTCAATTTAATCGGTGATTCAAAACTTTGGCAAAGTACCAGGGTATAAAATTAACCCTCTAAAATCCATGGCTTTTCTGTATGCCAACAATAAGAAAAGCATGACTGAAATCAGGAAAGCAACTCCATTCGTAATGGCTCTACAAAAAATAAAATACCTAGTGAAGAGCTACAGTAACCCCATTTTAAGATTAACCCCACCAACCTGTAGCTGTGCTTCCCTTAGAATAACCTCAAAAGAGGAACAGTTCTCAAAAAACCACAGGTTGCCACCAATCCTTCCCACCCTTAAGGAATAGAACAGTTGCCTAATTGGTCCATCAGAAAAAGGGTAGTGCCATCAGGGTGGACCTAAACTCCCTGATCTTGTGAACTTGCTTGTGTGGAAACCCTCTGAACTTGCTTGTGTGGAGACCTCCTTACCTTTATTGTTTGATACTATAAAAGTTGTGTTAATTTTGTGCTCAGGGCCTCTTAGCGCCACCGGTTACCTAGTGTGCAGAGGACCAAGCTCAAGCTTGCAATAAAGGACTCTTTGCTGTTTGCATTGATCATCGTCTCTGGTGGTCTGTTAGGGGGCATCCAAAATCTGGGCACTTCATCTGGGGGCTCATCCGGGATGCCCCCCCCATAAACTCACCCAGACCCCAAAGCATGGAGTCGTGAAAATCCCGGCCAGTAATTTGAGTCATTACCGTTCTCTATTTTTGGTTGCCTGCAGGTTCTGTACCTGTAATTCTGGTTTCCCGCGGGATCTGTATTCTGGTTGGCAAAGAGTCTTGTAGGACACACTATAGGGCTGCCATGGGGTCTGTGAGAGAATTCCCCGGTCCCCATCTGGGTGAATTGCTGTTTAGTGCAACATTTTTGTGGAAATTTTCCATCTGTAGTCTGGCACTTTCATGTGGGCATTTTTTGGAGAACATTCCATCTAAGTCTGGCACTTTCTGTTTGGCAATTTACAACCCTCAGTATGTGTCTTTTTCTTTATTTGTGTCTTTCTGTTGAGTGTTTTGTTTGTCGTTCTGATTTGGCACCTTCAATTTATCAACCATATTCAGGAAGAAACTGCCACTGACTACCTGCAAGTGTCCCCAGCAAGATTTTAGCCTCAGGCCTTGGCCCAGGGAGGTCTGAGCATGTGGGAGAACCTGTCAGTCTGAAGGGATGGCCACTAGAGACTTCTTTCCCTTGCTCCAAGATGACTGGGAATTCTCCTCCTCCTTGGAATGCCCATGTGTCACGTTTGCAGGAATCTAAATGAAAAATCCTCCAGAGGTGAGTAGAGGGGATTCAAATCCCATGGTAAATGGATTTGAGTCCCACTTGTGAGTAATGGTGAGATGTCACCCCATTCACTAAGACCTGATTTTGTCTTTGTGCCCACTTGTCTGTCTTGTTTACTTTGGTGTGGTTTCTGTTCTGTTTTCTGAGGTGGGGAAGTTCTTGGTGAAGGTGGCCAGCTCACTCACCAGACTCTGGATTCAGCTTGCTGAGTGAGAATGGTGCAGAGTTCTGATAAGGATGAACTGGGGGCCCATTAGTCCCCAACTCAGCTTTTGGTTGTTGTGTAGTTCTGTTTTAGAATTGGTACCAGTTTTAAGTGGGGATACTTGGTTTTTGTGTTATTTGTGTTTTTGTTATTTATTTGAACATTTCTGGGGGAATAAAAGTTCCAGCCCCTAGCTGGGCTCAGTCACAGACGTGCTATACCCCCCTTCCTATGAGGCGTGGAAAGTTGTTTCCCTTGACGCCTCAGGCCACATTTTCTCCTTGTGGAGTCTGCCAGTGGGGAGGGTGTGGAAGGCTATGTGCCTGGTTTGGACTTTTAAACTAGTCCTGACAATGTAAAAATTTGAAAAGTGCTCTTGTCTAAAATTGGATAAAAAAATCAGGCCAGTTTAGTTTCATGCAACCCCCTCCCCCAGCCCTCCTCCAACAGAAGGCATTAAAAATATCCATTGGTAAATTGCCTTGCTAAACAAGCATGCTCTGGGAAAATGAAGCTCAACAAAGGTACTTAGTTTAAAAGAAAAATTGTCTTAATTTTTTGTTTAAAAATTAAAAATATACATACAACTGATTTTGATTTTTGTGTGCTTTAAGATCTGTGTGAGTGTTCTGTATGTGTTTGTGAACATGTTCAAAATAAAAATTGTCAGCATTCTGTAACAATTAGGTGAGTTAAAATTTAAAATGTAAAATGTTATGAGGTTTGGACATTACCAAAATTTTAAAGTACTTTTACATTGTTTTAAATGGCTTTTTAGAAATTCTTTAACTTAAAAATTAGAAAATCTGGTATTTAAAAACCTAATATTTTAAAATGCATTGGCTGTTGGGATTTAGTTCCCTTGGCAAAAATTTGGTGATAAATACTAAAAATTTAAATATAAAGGTTAGTTTTACACTGTCAAAAAATGTTACCTGTTCTGTCTGTCTAAAACTGTATTTTATTTAAGAACCAAGAAAAGGAAAAAGAAAAGAAAAGGGAAAAACTTAGAAGCCAACAGAAGATCTACCTTTAGGGGTGAGGGTGAGCAGGTAGAAGTTCAGTTCAGCTGGTCATGCATGGTGGGACAGACCCTCGGGGGAGTCCACAGATGGTGGGACAGGTGCAGGGAAGAGTCCATGCATGGTAAAAGATGGAAATTTGGCACAAATTCAGTGAATCTAACCCTAGAGAGCCGGATTGGGTGCGTGCCTATTCCATAGGAGATGCCGAGTGGCCCATTTTTGTTCTGTCCTTATTCCTTGCACATAGACATTGAAAACATGATGATAAAAATTACTTATGTAGTGATCTGATTTGTATTGCTAAAACTGCCCCTTGGATGTATTAAAATTAAAATCAATAAGGCCTTAAAAAGAGGGCTTAAAAAGTTTATTTGTATAATGTGACTTGCTTTTAATGATGTTCTACAATTAGGATGCTTTTAAAAGTTATAAAGGTGTTAAGCCTAGCTTCTTGGTACAGTGATGGTAATTGTAATTCTTCCATTAAGGAAAAATTGTTATGTAAGTTTAAAAGTTTTCAATGTGTATCTGTTTTAAAACAAGCAGATAAGAGACAATGAATGACACTTTGCCTTAAGATTTTAAAGTATCTTTTCAAAACGCAAATAAATACTGAAGTATAAAATATTAAAAGAGAATAATAAGAAGCTTAAAAATTAGGAATGGATTTTTGGATATAAAGTTTAAAAGTAAAATTGTTCTTAACATTTGCCTCAAATTGCACAAAAATTTAGGATTACCAAAATAATTGCTATTCAAGTTTGTTCTTATAGATTTTTTTAACAGTTTCCAGCAAGCCCAGAGCAAAGCACAGAGGATTCGTACAAATTTCTCAGATGTAGCTTTGGCTCTTAATAAGTTTTAGGTAAGAGCATGCTTAAAAGCTACTTCTATGTTGACCACCTTATTGCTTTTAATTGGAGTAAAGTGGCCTTTTATGAGACTCATAGATCTGCAAACTGGTTCAAAGCCAGCCCAGACAGAAAGAGGTCCCTCTAAGACTGTCACCTCTACTCATCCAGCAGAGTGCTGAAAGTGTAAGCAGAGTTGCTTTGGGACTCAAAGTGGCAGAATGCTAGACTTCAGCTGGAGAGCTGAGGGACAGCACTCAGGCCCCGAGTTCCAAGTCCAGCGACCAGCTAAGGGAAATGCCAATGAGGCATTTTTCCCAGTGTGGAGAAGACATTCCTGGGACAAAAGCAATGGTGGAGCATCAAGAGGCAATAAGCCACTGCTTGGATGCCAGAAATGTCAGATTATAGAGTCATTTGTGCGGGGCTCTTCAAAAACTGCTCAGAGCCAGGAGATCATGGGAAGATAGGTTGTAAGCATGTCTAATATTCATGACTGCCTTGTAAGTGCCAGGAACTTGTCAGTCATCAATGATAGTAGTAAAAAGCTAGGGTTGTAAAATGTGGGGGATAGTTTAAATCCCGACCCAAGTATGTGCCAAACGCCCTAATTGGCAGTAATTGAGCTGACACCAGCTACATAATATTCATCTGCTCAGAAAACGTTTTTAAACCTTAGAGTGTGTTTCTATTAGCATCTGTCTGAGGGCCGGCACAGGTAACTTAGGCATTTTTAGGTTCACTAGAGATCACATTCCTAAGCCATCCAAAAGATGCTTTTACAAAATAGAGTGCTAAACAAGCTACACTGCTGTAGCCGGAGACTGCTGTAGCTGAAGAAAAAGTTTGTGCATTTGTCAAAAGTTAAAATATTGTTCTTAATGATATCTAACCCTGTTAACTTCTTTGTAAAATAGGCTAAGGTTATGTGTTCCTGGCTAGGTAGGATCAATGCCCGTAAAGTCAGCTTGAAGAAGTCACAGAATATAGACCTTTGCCTATCAATACCTTTTTAAGATCAAGAGTCCAGAATCCGTTTTGGAAAAATGAGGCAAAATATATAAAATAATAATTTTTTTAAAAAAATAGACATAAAGAATAGTGTTAACAGGTGTCCAAGTGTTGAGACTGCATCTTTTGGAGATGGTTACAAGATTAAACCTTTTGTGTTTGTTTACAAAAATATATGGTTAGTAAAAAAAAAATTGTCATTTTGGTAAACTATCCTGGGCTATTGTCTAAACGGTCTTAAAATCCAACGGGGCCAAAGCCTGCCAAGTCTATGCTATGTATCCTTAACCAGTCTGTGTAGGAATTTGCAGCCCAGCATCAGCTGTGACAGTCCCTTGGAGCCACTGAGAGACCTGCTGCTGCAGCTACACACCCTAATGGGTAAAGTTTGAAGACCAGCTGACAGTCACCTGGAAGAAATCTATATCATCACTCAGACCACCTCCACCATGGAAAAGTAGTCTGAACTCCTTCCAGGTTCAATCACCTGAGACTCAACCCAGTTAAAAGCTGCTAAAACTAAGATCTTGTGGGACATTCTTTTGGGTGATATCCAAAAACCCTCTCTATTCCCAGAGTGGATATTTGGGGAAAGGATATCACTGGCTTGCTTGCCATAGGCACTTCAGTGCATAGTGACTGGAAATCCACTCTATAGTCACAGCCTAGTTGGCTCTGGTATGGTAATAATCTGAGTGTGTTATCAATGCAGGTAGTAAAAGGAAGAAGACACAGCTCTCCTCTTAGCCTTAAAATCTAGCAAAATTCTCCATCTCAGTGGTGTTTTGAGGCTGTTCTGAGATAACTTGGTTCCACAAGCAACAGGAAAAAATGGGCAGTTTTACACTCTAGCCACAAACAAGCTCAAGGAATTGTAAAGAAGAGGAGAGTACTAAAGAAAGCCTTGGGGGAAAAATTGAGAAAAAAAAATTGGTATCCTTTTGATAAAAAATAAATAAAAAAGGACATCTTAAAATGTTTAAAAAAATATAAGGACCTTTGGTACTGTTATTTTTTTACTCACAATTGGACCTTGTGAAAAAAGAGATCAGTGCAGTCCATCTCTTAGTTCTGAGATCCCAATACCAAACTGTAAATATAAAAGACTGTGCCAATCAGGGGACCATGATTGGTTCCCGATGCTCTAGAAGAGGATGGAATGAAGAGCTACAGAAACTGCATTTTAAGATTCAGCCCAACAACCTGTAGCTGTGCTGCCCTCAGAATAACTTCAAAAGTGGAACAGTTCTCAAAAAACCGCAGGTTGCCACCATCCCTGCCCACCCTTAAGGAACAGAGCAGTTGCCTAAGTGTTCCATCAGAAAAAGGGAAGTGCCATCAGGGTGGACTTAAACCCCCTGAAATTGTGAACTTGCTTGTTTGGAAACCCCCTGAACTTGTGAACTCACTTGTGTGAAACCCCCTAAACTTGATTGTTTGATACTATAAAAGCAGTGCTAATTTTGTACTCAGGAACTCTTAGCGTCACCAGTTACCGAGTGTGCAGAGAACCAAGCTCGAGCTTGCAATAAACGACTCTTTGGGGTGTGCATTGATCTTGGTCTCTGCTAGTCTACAAGGGGGCATCTTAGATCTGGGCACTTCACCTAGGAATTAACTTAACCACAGAAGTGAAGGATCACAATGATGAAAAATTTAAAAAGCTGAAAAAGGAAATCAAAACAGAACTTAGGAAGTGGAAAAAACTCCCATGATCCTGGATTAGAAGGATCAACATTGTGAAAATGGCAATACTTTCCAAAGTATTGCCTATGAATATTCTAGCCTTATTATTCAAGGAAATAGAAGAGTCAATCCAAAAATTCATATGGAACAATTAAAGACACCGAATAGCATAAATGATCCTGAACAGAAAGAACTGTGTTGGAGGAATATCAATGCCAAATTGCAAACTCTACTACAAAGCCATATTAAACAAAAAAGCTTGGTAGTGACACAAGAACAGAACTCAGGACCAATGGAATAGAATGGACAAGCCAGAACTGGACCCACTGCCCTATAGCCATCTAATCTTCGATAAGGAATCTAAAAATTAGGATGGAAGAAAGACAGCCTCTTCAGTTAATGGTGCTGGCAAAATTGGTTAACAACTTGTAGAAAACAAAAGCTAGACCTAATATATCACCCTTCACCAGAATCAACTCCAAATGGATCAAAAACCTCAGAGTCAAAGGAGACACTCTGAAAACATTAGAGGATGGAATAAGAGAAACCTTAGGTCTCCTTGGCACAGGCTGAAATTTCCATAAAAGAGACCCAGAAACACAACAAATCAAGGAAAGGTTGGACTAATGGCATTGCATGAAATTCCAGAGCTTCTTAATGGCAAAGGACATAGCTAGCAAGATCAATAGAAAACCCACGGATTGGGAGAAGATCTTCACTAGCCATACAATGGTCAAGGGTCTAAAATATATCTAAAATAAACCTGGAACGCAAAAAATTAAATCCCCCAACAACAAATCCTCAATGGAACAACTGTTCAATAAATAAGTGAGCTAAAGACTTAAAGAGACACTTCTCTGAAGAAGAAAGAAGGATGGCCAATAGACACATGAAGAAATGCTCACTTTCCCAAGCCATAAAGGAAGTGCAAATCAAAACAACATGGATATAACACCTCACCCCAGTTAGAATTGCTAAAATGAAGAACTCAAATAACAACAGATGTTGGAGGGGATGTGGGCTGAAGGGATCTTTACTGCATTGTTGGTGGGAGTGTAGACTTGTTCAACCACTTTGGAAAGTAGTATGGAGGTGCCTCAAAAGACTCCACATAGAGCTCCCCTATGACACAGCAATCCCACATTTGGGCATTTATCCAAATGATCACAAACAAGACCATACCAAAGCTAGGAGCACAATTGTGTTTATTGCAGCATTATTTACCATAGCTAAGATATGTAACAAACCCAGATGCCCCTCTGTAGATGAATGATCAAGAAAATGTGGTATATATATATATATACACAATAAAATTCTATGCCTCCATCAGAAAGAATGACATTGCCCCATTTTTTAGGAAATGGAAAGACTTGGAAAAAATTATATTAAGTGAAGTAATCCAGGCCCGAAGAAACAGAGTTCTCATGGTTCCCCTTATTTGCAATAACTAGTATATGTCTGAGAGAAGCAGAAAAGTTCAGATAAATTAATTTTAGGCTAAATAAACCCCAAGATAAGGATTCAAATGGTTTTTCTTCCTTGCGATTATTTCTAACATATATATAAGATGATTTTTTTGTTGCTTTGTACATCCCTTCCCCACGGTATAACCCCTGTTCTCACTGTATTTGATGTTGGTATACTTTGTGGATGGGAAGGGACAAGGAAAATTGTTTAAATAGGGATACATTGGGACCCATTGCAACAATGAGATGTACAAGACATTATGTCGAAAAATGAACCTAACAACTTTGACCGAGAGGTGGGGGGGTGAGGGTGGTGGGGGTGGGCATGGAGGTGTGTCGTGGGGGAGGGGGTGATGGGAAGGGATGGGAAGGGGAAACAATGGAGGAGGCTACAATGCTTGATAAGAAATGTACTCATGGGCTGGGAAGGTGGCTCAATGGTAGAGTGCTTGCCTTGCATGCATGAGGCCCTCGGTTAGGTTCCTCAGCACCACATAAGCAAAAAGAAAAAAGTCAGAAGTGGCACTGTGGCTCAAGTGGTAGAGCATTAGCCTTGAGCTGAAGGGTTGAGGGACAGTTCCCAGGTCCATAGTTCAGGCCCCACACCCGGACACCCCCACCCCAAAAAAAAAAGAAACGTACTTATTACCTTGTCCATGTAATTGTATACCTTCTCTGCACTATTTCCACAATTAAAAAAAAGACATAATCTTTAACTTCCAAGTTAAAAAGAGACCAATAGCATACCCCCCACTTAATTTAGATTCTTGAAAAAATATTTACTTGGCCTTTTCCCACTTTAATGCTCCAAAATAAATGAAAATTTTAAGAAAATTAATGTGATTGTCATTACTTCAATCAGAACACTAACTGTGATGTGCCCTCTTTTTCTCACTTTGCTCTTGGAAAATATTCCCTAAATTGATAATGTTGTGGTTGATTTGAGAGTCAGAGTTAGGGGCTTCTACTTGTATGATTATCCCAGAATGGTATAAAGTAGTTTTTTTTTTTTTCCTACGTTATCGAACTACATTTCCTGGCTGTACTTTGATCACACCCTCACACCTGAGCACATTATTTGAAATTGCACTTCAGCATTTCCTTGGCACATTCTTCTTTATTCCTTTGTCTTCTTTTCCACGTTCGTTCTGAGTTCACAGTTGCTCTATTTCCATTTCATCTGTACAAACTGCTAAGAACATTGTTCAGCTACCACTTCTTGTTTGCACATGCCCAGTCTATGTAAGAAGGTACTTTCTCCATGTTAAGCAATAAGGTCATACTCACTATCTGAAGGGGAAAGTTCAACAGTATAACCCTATGCCCACATTAGCGGGTGTAGAATTTAATGCGTTTCGAGACAAACAGGCATATTATAATTGAAAGGCTCCTGAGGGACATTTTCTTGGAGCTCATTAGATTACCCACGAGAACTATAAATATCCACAAAGTTTGGAGCTAATTAATAAGTATCCAAATTAACACTAGATCCTGAATGTTGTGTTAATACAAGTCACCATTGTATTATTGTTACATTAGAATCCTTCTCTACTTACCAATGTATATGAGAAAATGAAAGAAAGGCATTACAGCAAAATGCCTTATCTTTTTAGGCATTTATTCCTAGTAGTGAGGGTACTGTCTGAACTCTTCCATTCAATAAAAGCTTGAAGTTTATAAGTGCACTTCCTACATATAAGAACTTGTGGGAAGTGGTGCTGAGGCTCAAGTGGTAGAGTGCTCACCTTGTGCTGCAGAGCACAGGGACAGCGCCCAGGCCCAGAGTTCAAGCCCTACGATCGACAAAAAAAAAAAAAAAAAAAGAATTTGTGGCAGGTTGATTGGCAGGGTTATTTCAGAATGGAAATATCCCTGAAAAGAACTAGATTGAAATACAGTATTTGGCATTTATGATGACTCAATGGCTAAAGAAGAATCAATTTGAGGTGTCTTGAGTAACATCAGTAAAGCTGTATTTTCAACCTAATACTTGGTATTACTTGTCCTACATTTTTAATGAATAGGCTGATAAGATACCTAAACATATCTAAAGATATTTCAATGAAATCCCAAACTGATGTGGATACATGGGTAACTCATTGGAACTGTAGGACAAATGAGTCCTGTCTGTGTTTTAGTTCGATCTATAATCTCCCAGCTAAACAAAGGCTTCAAAACTATTCACAGAATACATCTAAGTAAAGTTCATGACAGTTATATCTGTATAATTATTCTAAGGATAGGATAAAAGCATTTGTTCCCAACATTTAAAATCAACAGGATCTGTTGAATTCATGGATCCAGAATTTTATGGCTTCACATTCATATCTCAAAATTTCATCAATATGACATATCTCTATCATTTTACCAAAACTCTGTTCCTATTGAATTTGTCTATGCCCTTTTAATTTTCAAATCCAAATAGCATATTTCCTTCAATACCTCTGTAAGAGTTTTGAACTTTTCTCCCTGCAAATTCTTTCCTTTCTTTACTTGTGTAAATCTGTGTTTATTACTTTCTTGTTTCCTTCTTTATTTCTTTCTTACAATCTTGTCCACACTGGTGCTCATAATGCTCACACTTGTGTCAGAACTTTCCTTTTCCTCTTCCCTTTAATAATGTCCCCAATTTTATTATTCTTTTTCATATTCATGGTCATGGATATTTTGATGATGTCTAAACAGACCTATCTTTGCATCAGTTTAATATAAACTCAGAACTCTCAGCGAGTTTTTTCCCCTAAATCCATCATTTCCTCCTGTAATCTTTATCACAAAGAATATCACTAACACAGTTACCTGGCCATAGATGTAGAACACTTTAGATTTCTTCTTACCCATCTACTCTCTCCCGTTAGATAAGATGAATCATCAAGATTTTCTCAGTTTCTGTCACTACTATGGTTTCTATATACTCCTTTTTATACCCCTGAAACCAGCCTGTTTCATGTAGTCACCTAGTATTAAACAACCTTTAACAAGTAGGTTTTTTCCCCTTAGTTTTTTCATACTGGTCCTCTCCATCACCAAATTACTGCTCCTTATAAGCACACAGAGTGAAGACCTCAGACACAAATTCTAGTATCATTATTTATTCATTACATTGACTGTAGGCCTTATATTTCTCATCTGTAAATGGATGTATTCTACCAGAAATATTGAAGAATGTATTTATTGACTTCTAGAGCAAGGAAAAAGAAAAGTGAAGAGTCCTTACATTTTCCACCTTAGCTTACAAATAAGAAAAGATTCAAATTCAGTTTGTTGGTAAAAATCTCAAATTTTTTCATGCAGAAATAAAAATAAATTTTATCTCCTGGCTCTAAGGCCTGTGTTCTTTTAAGGCAACTACAGATATGTAAGTGGTATTATGTAAATTGTTTCATGTGTTTACAGATGTATTGAAGAACTCTTAATATGTCTAAGGCATTGGGGTCCCTGGGTAAGGGTCACAAATTCACCAGGACACAAGGGATGCAGAGTGCAAACAGCAATTGCCACTGAATGCTGTGCTTTATTGTTAGTGGGTATTTAAAGACAAGCAAGCATTATCTTTGCCAAGATTTAGTCAGGAGACATTCACAAAATATTTCAACAGGTACATTTTTACTTAACCTATGAGACAATGTCTTGGTATATTATTATCTAAACTATTTTAGAGAAAGCTCAAACCACTTCCCTAATATCAGGAAAATGCTTGACTAGCTGTTCATCTATGTTTAAGCAGGCAGAAGAGCTACTTCCTCAGCTCCCAGGAGTCTGTGACATATGTTTTGAGATAGGGAGATAGAACATGTTGCCTCTCGAGCCCGTCATGCCAAGAGTTGTCCATATACACAAACACAGTCCTCAGATAATCCTGAGATTGGAGCCTGTATCATTCTGCTCTTTTAACATAGACTCTAAGTCTTCATAGAAAACATTGGTTATTGAATAGTATCTATATGGGAATGTGATTTGAAGTAATTACACTTAGTCCATGTAAATTTCTCTTGTGTTTTATTTGTTGTCAAGTGTTCTTCATAAATTTATACATAGATTTTCTCCAGTGGACTGGAGAGAAACTAAAACTGACCACGGATTTCTGTCTAATGAGTGAACATGCTTGAGGCATTTGTTGTTACCTTCTAGGGATATATAACTAAGCCAATGGCTGTCTGGGTAGTGAAAGGCTTTCTCCTAAGTTCCCAAGGCTAGAACAAACAAGATCAGTTGATAACAGAAAGCACTCAGCATATTATGTTTTATCTATGTGGAATAATCAGCATTTGTAAATAAATGATTTTATTTATAAAAAAACAATACCACCATGAAAAGTAAGTATACATTAGACAGACTGCAAGAATAACATTAGGGTTTTTACTGTCTCACCAGTTTATGTGATTGTGTTTCTTGATATTGAAACTCTCTTCTTGTTATTGTATGTAATCCAATGCTGTTTATAACTATGTATTCAATGTGGGAACTCTAGCTATAGAGATGTCTAATAATTTTTCATTTTCAATCACAACATTGTCATTATCAGGCTACATTGTGGTCATTATTTTTATTATTATTAGCATCATAAGTGCTAATTATTGAAAGTCTGATATGTGTCTTTGATTTTGCAATTATTTGTATTTTGAGTAATAATTTTAATGTTATCACTGTGCATGCAACCATGTTAAATTTTTGAATAAAGAAACAAAAAAATAAGCCATACCAGGTAGCTTGACTATGTGCTTATAACAAATTATTGAACAGATTTTTTGAAGCATTGCAAATTCCTAACCAGTACGAATTAACTTCCTCTCTCACTGTGATTACACACAAATATTTAAGAGTTTGAACAGAATTTTTCAAAGAATGTACTTATAAACATTACTACAATATCTTGTGTATATCTAAAATTCCATTGAAAGTAAAAAATTCTACTTTCTATTGAATTATTAGTTATTTTACTACAGGAAACTTTTGAAAAAATAGACTGTACATCTTTGAAATGAAAAAGGTAAAAAATAGTAGCATAAAGTTTTCAGAGGATGTCTGTCTTCAGAAATATATATACATATATATATATATATATATGTATATATATTTCTATCTTATGTGTAGAAAGACACATATTTTTAGAGAGAATTTGTCATCAGAAATATATATATATATATATATATGTCTAAATTTATGTGTAGAACAATGTACATTATCATGAAGCAAAAATCTTAAAACATTATAAAAATTAAAAAAAATCAAACCAAGTGCCAGCAACTCATGCCTATAATTCTATCTACTCTGGAGGCTGAGATCTTAGAATTGTTTTCAAAACTAGCCCAAACAGAAAAATACTTGCTAGATTCTTATCTCCAATTAACCACTCAAAAACAGGAATTAGCTCTGTTCTTCAAGATGTAGACTGCTGGCCTTGAAGATAAAAATGCCTAGGGACAATGTCCAGGCCTTGTAAACAATAACAACAAAAACAACAACAAAAAGTATCACATTAATTTCACCAAAGCATCTTTTAACTGCTGTGAATATTTCTTAGAAAAATGAATGCATGCTCCTGGAAAATGTTAAGTAAAAAGTATCGAATATTTACATCTATGTTAAAATATGATTATTTAGATTGTTTAAGGTATTTAGTTAATGATTAGGAATTAAGAATAATGATTTGTAGGTAATACATTGGGACGAGCCTTTTATTCTATTTTATGATAATAGTAAGATGACATTTGTAATGATTATATAAAATTATTCTTGCTTGTTATTTGTATTATAATAAGTGATCAACAGTTTTAAATGATTTCCTAAGGAAAGGATCATTTGCTTAATGGTATCAATACTTTTGTAATTTCAAAACAATTAAGAAAATTATTCCAAGGCTGGTTTGCTCTAAGACTATATTTGTTTTCTTGTTCTATTTTTCATATGTTCCTAGAAATTAAAATTCCAAAAATTCAATGGAAGTTAGCATTCAGGAACATCTTCATAAACACTAATACTGAAGTCCCGTAAGTGGAATTGTTTTATTTCCTTTGTTATTTTCACAAAAAAATCATGATGATTGTGATTTTTTTTCTTTTCACAGCTATTGGCTCTTATCTTGAGAATACTTTTTTCCTAGAAAAGTAGAGAAAAGCAATTGGATTGAGCAAGTAAGATATGGTTTTCATAAAACGCAGATGCATAGATTTGTGTCTTCTCTCATTTGCTAAAAGTTTCTTCCAGAAATGATTATACATTACTTAAAAAAGATACATAATTCCTACGTATTCCAGTTATCACATGCACTTTTTGAGTGACTTATCTTTGTATACACTCAAAATAAACAGAAATCACATCTTTGTTTTAAAAACTATTTTACAAATAGTTTTTAACCAACACCAAAAACATCTTTGTAGGTAATCTGCGTTTTGTGTGAAGTATTTTTAACAATAGATTTTTTACTGACATGTAATTCACATGCAATATATTATCTCCTTTCATTGTATACATTTTAGTACTTTTGAAGTGAATTGTACAATCAGAGGTTTTCCAAGTGTAATTTTCACAAGCTTGCATTTCTTCAAATAGAAATTCTGTAAACTTTAGAACAGACATTAAAATAGATATAAAATTCACTTACAGGAATTTGTGCATCATACATTCTCTACAGTGTGTCTTTTCAAAATTTGTTTTGGGGGATTATATCCAGGGTCTCCCATATACTGTTCCAGTGCACTGTCAATGAACTACATTCCCTGTCCAAACAAGTTTTTTACTTCTCTTTAATACATACATAGAAGTGTAATGGCTGGATCGTATACAATTCACTTTGACCTTTTGAAGACTTGAAAACTTGCTTGCTAAAATGATTTCAGTATTATACAAATCGATCTGCTATGTGGAGTAAATCAACTTCTCCACAAATGCATTAGTATATTTTGTTTCGTCTTTTTATATAATTGTCACATTAGTGACTTTTCTTTTTATTTTTTCTTAGATACTAAGGAGGAGCTTACTTCATTTGCTCCTCCTATTGCCTATTAATTTGCATATGTTCTTTAAAGAAATATCCTATTCAGAATAATTTGTATACAATTAGAAGATATAAAAATACTTAAGACTCAGGATCATTATAGCCTTACATTGTAACATAAGCAAGTATGTGTCCTCTATCTATTGGATATGTTTTCACTTCTGTTATACTGTCCTTTGAATTATGAAAGGTTATCAGTTGATATTATCTAGTTTATTCTTGCTTTTCTTTATCCACTAATGAGCCCCATGAGCATCTAGGACTACAAGCATGACCTATTGGTGCATGTTTCTCTTTCAATATTTTAAGTGTTTTCTCTTTCTTTTGAATTTAAATATTCTCCTTTCTGTAATTCTGCACATTCTCAGATGGTTGTTCTCTAACAGTCAAGATGATAAGCATCTGTTTGATTGGTAATTTTCCTTTTTATCATGTTTGACATATTTTTCATTGTTTCTATTGATTTTTGAGTTATCCGTCCTAATTATTGCATATGATGATTAGAATATTTAATATATAGACTTCAGCATTGCCTCTAAGGAGATGGTAGAAATCATGTTCAAAGAACGTTTTATAAGATTCTTATAGAGACAGCATTTTGAACTTTATACATATAAACAACAAAAATTATTTAGTTAGTCTTTGTTCCTATGAAGAAATTTTCAAAATAGGTTTTAAATTATATGCTAATATATTTTTAAATGCCAACTGAACAAAAAAAATAAAATATGACATTCAGCAAAGTTTTCCCTAGATGATTGTCCCATTTATCTTCACCACCCCCCACACACACTTTTCCCTGTTTTGAAGCCTAGGAAGGAAAAGGAAAATTAGTGTTGATTATTAACATTGTGAAATTCTCAAACTGTCCTTTTAGAAGGTCTAAAGGATTGGGATGTAGAATTGTGATTGACACCTAGGCTAGCATGTACGAGGCCCTGCGTTGAATCTTCAGCACTGAGAAAAGAGGATGAAGAATAAGAATAAGAGGGGCGGGGAAGGTGGCTCACTGGTAAAGAGCTTGCCTTGCTTGCCTGAGGCCCTGGGTTCGATTCCTCAGCACCACATAAGTAAAAAGAAAAAAGCTGGAAGTGGCGCTGTGGCTTAAGTGGTAGACTGGACCCAAGTAGAAGAAGAAGAAGAAGAGGAGCAAGGAGGAAGAGAACGAGGGTAGGGGGAGAGAAGGAGGAGGGGGAGGAGAAGGAGAAGGGGGAGCTGAAGGAGGAAGAGCTAGAGAATCACATTTATCCACATTTTATTTAGTGAATAATTATGGCAAAATAAGAGGTTCAAGTTTCTTTTTGATCTTATTGTAGTTCCTGCTTAGCCTCTGGATATACATTCCAAGTATATACCTGAAATCAATGAAGTACTTTATAGAGTTAACCTTCAGTATCCAGAATTTCCACATTAGGTGTTCAACCAACCAGAAATTTTAAATATTCAGGAAAAATTGTTCCCCAAATATTCAATATAGCAACTATTTACATACTGTTACATATATGTTGGTAATATATATATATATATACATATATATATATATATAAAACATTGACATAATTAAAGTGTAACTTACATTGTATGACATATTATCCTATTTCATATATGGGAATGGAGCCTATGCAGATTTTAGTATACTCAATCAGTTCTGAAAGCAGCCCTATAAATTCCAAGATGACCATTTTATGCTTTTACCCAGACAAATATAGTTACAATAAATCTTAAGTTATAAATTAGGAACAGTAAGACAATTATAACAGAAACTAATACAATAGAAGAATTGCAACAATACACTGTAAAAAAGTAATGTGAAATGGGTGTGAAAGTAATGTGAAATGGGTGTGGAAGTGCATATCTGTAATCCCAGGAAACAATATTGAGGAAGGAAAATAATGAGAGAGATCTACAGTGAGACATTACATCCACAAAACTCAAAAAAGGTATTGTGTTAATGTGAGATTTTTTTCCATTTAGTCTTTTCAGAGCACAGTTGAGCACAGGTAACTAACTACAGAAGAGGAAATTACAGTGAAGGAGACTACTTTATATTTAAGTGTTTTGTGAAGAGAAAAATGTATCCTATTTAAAGGTTCTCTTCTGAGAAGAAAAGCCATCACCATTCTTTTGCCTTTTTCTGAAACTAAGATATTTCTCGCCTCCCACTTAAGCACCTTCACACCTGGGTTGTGGAAAGGACAAGCCCTTCCAAACTAGCTTAGCTGTGCCATCAAGGCTTTCCATGGAACAAGTAAAAACATGTTTTATTTCTGAACAATCAAGCTTCCTGTAGCCTGTTCAATGCTCCTTTTTTTGCTCCCAGATGTCCAGAAGACCCTAGTATAAAGACATATTTTGTATTTTCAGGTGAGTGAGATAAATGACTTCCTTAGAAGAAAATGTGAATGTGAAGATTGAAATTGAGAAGGGAAATCAAACTCTTCCATCTTTTTTACTAAGTACAGAAAAAAATGATATGTGCTTACATACTGAGAGTAAACAACTTTTCCAGCTGTGCTAATGAATTTAATCTTTATGCTGAAGTGAAATGTGTCTGACATGTGTCCTGAACCCTAATTCCTTATTTTCTGAGAGCACCACCCCTTCAGGAATTTGGATTTGTGCTGTGAATATTTCCCTCCTATAAAATGTAGTTGCTTGGATATTTTGAATTTATGAAGCTGGATGAATTTGATATTATTCTCAGATAAAATTTAAGCATGTAAATATGAATTGAACCTGATTAAACGAAGTTCTTTCTGCCCATTTTCTCCGGTACAGATTTCTCTGATGTAGGAAATCTATATTTTAAGTCGTTCTGGATGCCTAACTAGGTCTGTATATGTGGATGAGTCAATATGAATTGCAGAATTCGCCACATTGATTTTGGAGGAAAGACTCACCGCTGGGAACTGGGCAATGATACAGAAGACAGTTGAGGCTGAAGCCATGAGCCCTCCTACCTGTGTTCAGCTCCCAATCTCTTCCCATGTGGTGGTTTCTTTTTCTATCCAAAAGGTTTCTGGAGCTTCATCTTATTCTGGCCTCCTAGTAGACAAAAATGAGTGGAGTGAAAGTAAGCAAGGGAGATGTGTCAGCTGGATTTTTGGGGGGATCAGTGTGGGGCTTGAACTCTGGGCCTGGGCACTGCCCTCAGCTCTTCAGCTCAAGGATAGTGCTCTACCACTTGGGCCACAGTGTCACTTCTGACTTTTTCTGTTTATGTGGTGCTGAGAAATCGAACCTAGGACCTCATGCATGCAACGCAAGCACTTTACCACTGAGCCACCTTCCCAGCCTGGGCAGAGGGATTTTATCTGAGGATGCATCACACTTGGAAGCTTCTGGCTGAAAACCTCAAAAAGACAAAGTGAAGAAACACCTAAGAGAAAAAGTAACATAGGAACACTAAAAACAGTTTCTTGGATAAGGAGACTCATGAATTGGTGTCACCTGAGGAGAAGCTGGTAGAAGAGAAAATATTCAGGAAGAATGAGAAGGGGGTGGGAGTGGAGTGAAGGAAAGAGGCCTAGATTACCTAGAAATGGGACTTCAATGTGAGCTTAATTTTACTGTGGGAAACCCACCCCAATGACTCAATAGCTTACAACTTTGATTACTTTCTCTCATGCTACCAAGCCTCTTCCAGGTCCACTGACACTCAGCATGGTGTCCATTCTGGGATTCACTGACTGCTAGAGGTTCCCAGGGGAAGAAAAGAGTGAAAGCCACAGGACTAAAACTCAGAAAAGACACGTGTCATCATTTCTTACATGTCATTTGTCAATGTAAGTTATACAACCAAGCCTGGTAGCAATGGGGATGGGAATATAAATTGTGAACATTATAATACTATCTATTATTATTGTCATATAATAATCTAACTTCTATTATTTTTACCAAACGGAAAGAGAGGGAATTTCTCCCTTTTTAGGAGTATGTGACGGGACATTCTGTAGAATGGTCTTCAATTGGGGGCTGTCTGAATCTTTTCGCCAAAGATTGTGGCTATGAGGTTTCAGGGAGGAGAATTACAGTGCAAAAGTATGCACTGGTATGGTGCATACAGGTATAGTGGCTCACAATTATATTCCATGCCTGAGATCTGAGGATAGTGATTCGAAGCCAGCCTGGGCAGGAAAATCCATGAGACTCATCTCCAATTAACCAAAAATAGCCAGAATTGGAGCTGTGGCTCAAATGTTAGAGCAATAGCTTTGAGGGGGGGGGGGTGAGGGGAAGAAGCTCTGAGACAGAAGCTTGGCACTGAGTTCAAATCCAGGATTGGAGGATGGGGGAAATGTGCTCTGAGTGCATGAAATCAAGGATGTATGTCAACATCACTATTGATGGTAACTTTGGGGTAGAGTTGATCAGTTTTATTCTGGAAATGATTTGTTCCACTCTTCTCTGTCTTGTATTCTTTAAAAGAAACAGTTATGCACTATCTGGCCCTAAGTGATGTGGATTGTGCTGATGCACTGGTTACATTTTTTTTCTACTTAAAAAATTATACTTATATATACACAATGGAATTCTATGCCTCCGTCAGAAAGAATGACATTGCCCCATTTGTTAGGAAATGGAAAAACTTGGAAAAAATTATATTAAATGAAGTAAGCCAGGCCCAAAGAAACATAGGCCCCATAGTTTCCCTTATTTGCAATATCTAGTATATGTATGAGTCAAGCGGAAAAGGTCAGATAATGTGATGTTAGGAAAATGAACCCTTAGATATGTATTTTAATGTTTTTTCTTTCATGCATGTGTTTCTAATGCATTTATAAGATTGTCTCTTTGTTGCTTTGTATGTCCCTCCCCCACAGTATAACCCCTGCTTTCTCTATATTTGATGTCAGTATAACTTGTGGAGGAGATGGGGAAAAACCAGTTGTTTAGGGATACAGGTGGACCTGTTGCAACAATGAGAAGTACAAGTTGTCATGTCCAAAACGAGCTTTACAATGTCGGTGCGGGGTGGGGGGGAAGGGGGGGAAGGAGAAGGAGTGGGATTGCGGGGGAGAGGGGAGGCTGGGAAGGGATGTGAAGTGTAAACAAAGGAGGAGGCTGCAATGCTTGGTAAGAAATATACGCATTATTCTTCCCATGTAATTGTAACCCCTCTGTACAGTATGTTCACAAATAAAATAAAATTAAATTAAAAATATATACCTAAGTAGTGAACAAAAGAGAACTAATTTTTTAATTTTTATTTTTTTATTGTGAGGAGCTTTAATTTAATATATCAGTTGGTGAGTACATCTTAAAGGATGTCACCAATTTGATCATTCTTCTTTATCTTTCCCAACCCCACCCCCTGAATTTACCTGGTTACATTTTCACACACATACATTATGCTTGGATTCGCCCAATGCACCAGTTTTGCAAAATTTCTTCATTGTACAGGCAAGGAAGATGAAGTTGAGGATTACAAGCCCAAGATAGCATAGCTATTAATTGGAATCAATATTATTTTACTTACAAAATCTTCATCTTCACCTCAGGAAATCTAGAAGCATATATCTTTGTGTGTGTGCTGTTTCTTTGGCCTGCATGTTGTCCCTGAGCTGCTTTGTTCAAGGTTAGAAATCTACCCCTTGAGCCACAGTACCACTTTCAGCTTTTTGGTGGTTAATTGGAGATAAGAATCTCATGGACTTTCTATCCTGGGCTCACTTTGAACCACAATCTTCAGAACTCAGTCTCCTGAGTAGCTAGCATTGCTGGTGTGAGCCACTGGCAGCTAGAAAAACATCTATTAGTTGTCCCATTTAAACATGGAAGCAGTAGGGTGATTGATACTGGTGATACGCAGGTAATGATTCCTCTACTTGTTCCTCTCTGGTGTTATGACTAGTGTGATAATGCTCTTTCAGGTTTATATCACTGTGCAATCATTGTTCCATTTTGTTCAGTAACAGTTTTTCAGGGCAGGAGAACTGTGAGGGAAGAATATGGGATGAAAATTTTGTCTTACTTTTTGTGGCCTGGAAATAGCTTCTCAGAATGTTTGAAAGAGGAAATAAGATTCCATATCGTCCGAATAAAGGAAAAGACACACACCTGCCCTAGAAGAAGTGCCACAGAAGGACAAATAGGAAAACTCATCCAGGCTCAGAGCAAAGCAACAGGATGGGTTGTTCAGGAGCATGAAAATTTGTGAAGATTTTTTTACCATGGAGAGATCACTCAATGTTGTAATTTACAATATATTCCAGGACTCATATCTGTTTAAGTCTGTTTCCTCTGAAGCATGTTTGATAATGACAGAAAGGAGAATGTAACAATGGCACGTGGTTATGTTTTCTGAACCAGATTTCAACTCTCTCCCCAAATAAGTTAGGGTTGTAATGAATGACTTGGATTTCCTGAGAGAAATTCATGTTTAATTCCTTGTTTCTATTAAGGTTATCAAATGAATAACTTTAAATTTGTAAGATGTTATTATAACAAATATGAAATAATGTTTTTTATGTTATTAAGAGCCACCCAGTTTCCTTTCAAATAGAAAAGATTTGGCCGAATTCCAACTAACGTCTTTACATCTCAGCTCCTCAGGATTGCAGGCATCAGTCACCTCTCCTGGCTGAGACAAACATTTTTGGTAAGGAAAATCACTATGATATAGGTCATGAGGCATGGAGAATGTAGAGTAAAAAGGAATATTTTGAAAACATTAACAAAACTGAAGTTATCACAAACTTGCCGGCTTCAGTGAGGATAACAATGAGAAAGAAGTTCCAGAGGAAGAGAATTGCAGACTAAAAATAAGTGAATGAATATCTCTTTGTTAGCAGAGCTACTGAAGATTTGTTTTTTAGAAAAATTAGGCTTCATATAGTGGTGCATGCCTATAATTCTAACTACTTATGACTTAGACTCTGGAAGGTATAGGAGGCTTTCTCTTGGTATGGTGAAAATATCAACACCTAAAACTAACGTGACACATGTTGATAAGAGATGCAGAAGTAGGAGGAGCACAGTTTGAGGCAGAAATGGGTCTTTGTGTGTATGTGGATGGTAATTAAGTCATGGAAGCTAGCCTTCATGACTGGGATTTAAGTAAACAAAACCAAATAGATTTCACTTCTGATCTTTAGTGCAGTGTATCACTCAGAAAAAAAAAAAAATCCTGACTCTGCTGGCATTGCGATCTTGGACCTCCAGGCTTCAGAGTGCAGAAGTAAATTTGTTGTTTATAACCAATTCAGTGTCTGGTAATTTGCCATCATAGGTCAAAAGGACTAACAGTAAGGTAGTTGACAAGGACTGTTGTGGTTTCTCTTTTTTTCCTTTTTTCTTTTCTCTTTTTGTTGGTTGTGGGGCCTGAACTTTGGGCCTGGGCGCTGTCCCTCAGCTCTTCAACTGTAGACTAGCGCTCTACCACTTGACCTTCAGCCCAACTTCTGGCTTTTTCTGCCTATGTGGTGCTGAGGAATCGAACCCAGGGCTTCATGCATGCAAGGCAATCACTCAACCACTGAGCCACCGTCCCAGCCCCAGTTTCTCTATTTTAATTTTCCATCTTTCTGGAGTCCTTCTGATATTGAAAAATGCCAAGGCACCATAGAGAAAAGTTTTAAAATTGCCCTGTTGTCCATCTCTGACTTCATAAATTTTGGTGTGTAAGGAATTACATCAAGTACCCGAGAGACCTAAGACAGCACACTTCATCGCCTTCTGCTTTGCTCATCAGCACCTGGTGCAAATATGCATTATATAAACAAGTTAACTTTAAGTTATAATAAATTTAAAAATGCATAGCCAGAAAACACTTTAGGAATACTCTTGCACTGTAGTCTCATTGGCTCCCATGTCCAAAACAGGAAATGGAGGTTTAAATAGAAGTAGGGAATTTACTCAATGTTGCAAATCTGGTATATGGGTACATTTAAACTCAGACTAATCTATATCCATACTTAGGCTAACATACCATGTATATTTATTTTTCTGCAGAAATAAAAGGCTCATAGACCATTTTTCAAGTTCTTGACTCATATGCGCTCTCATGATATCTCTGTCCTGGGTGTTTACTGGTGCCCCCAAGTCATATGAGCTGAAGTTGATACATCTGTATCCACGCAAATAAAAATGGCTGGGATTTGGGCAACTGAAACTTGAGCTAGAGTGCCACTTCCGTGAACTGTTAAAATCTCCTATGCAGTAATAATGTGTAATCAACAGTATGCAATCATGGGCTAGAGAATAAAACGTCTATGATGGTGGTAGGTCCACCTCACAAATCCTTCTTGGTCTCTTTCTTCCTTCCTTTTTAGTGCTGGGGATTGAACCCAGGGCCAAATACATATTAAGAAAGTGCCATAACACCAAGCTATATGGCCATTTCAATCTCTCCAATTTCACTTTCCAATTTACTGCTACCTAGTTCCTGATACTTTACATTCCTTGGTCATAATATTTGGAGATTACTGAACTTCGTAAGCTTTTCATCATTTTACAGAATATTTGTTTTCTCCCTTCCTATGTATCATGACATTGTGCAAGAAAGATTTTCTTGAATTCCCCAGCCAGAGTTCATGGCTCATCATCAGGTTCTATTTTACCATGTATGTCATTATATTACTATATTTATAATAAGAACTCACTTAAATAATTGTTTTTCTTCAGACTATTGGTAGACCCATGTTCAATCCTAGCTTTATATAAACAGGAGTAAAATTTTTCTTGTCTTATTTTCCTCTTTTTGACTTGGTACAAATTGTCTTGATTTTGTAAAACTGTTCTTTATCCATGAATATTTTTTCAGGACATTTCTGTGTATTGTATATAATACAATTAAGAGATTTCAAGCCAAAGAAGACAACTCAGAATTCTAGAGGTTAATGTCTGTAATCTGTGCTCCTGTGCACTTGGCAATGCATTTGGCATCTCAGTGTTACAACAATAGAAATCTATATTGAAAGTTGCTTTCTTTTTGGTTTCCCATTTTGAGCCATATGAAGCATTTAAGGTATATAGCAAATTAACCATGAGAGTATGAGCTGGAAATCTTTTAAAAAATATTTTTTATTGTAAAAATTTTGTATAGAGGGGTTATAGGGTTATAGTTACAGTAAGGTAATGAGTACATTTCCTGTCGAGCATTGTTACCCCCACCTTTGTTTTCCCACTACATTTCCTTCCCTCTGTACTTTCCCAACTCCTCCTTCCCCCTACCCCAAAGTTGTGAAGTTCATTTTCAACATAGTGTATTGCACATCTCATTGTTACATTTGGTCAACCTGTATACTTGTTTCAGCATTTTGTTATTTCCCTTACCCTCCCCACATTAGAAAAATGTATATACAAGATGCAGGGAATGGGAATCAAATACAGTGACAACAGAGGATATATGTGCTGGTAATCTTTAGCCTTCAAATTCTAAAAGAAAATTAAGCAATAAATGATAAAACTTGTTCATAAGGGTACTCTTAGGCTTCCAATTGATGCTCTGAATCTTCCATCAAAATAAAATCTTGTTAGAATCAAGTTCTGATCCAAGCTGTAATGGAAATACCCATGGAAATGATGACATTATGTTGGTATCAGTGAAATATGCCTTCCTATTAATGAAATACAATGGAAAAGGTTTGTACAAAAACTGGATGATAGCAAGAGGGATTTTAGACAAAGGCATTGTAGTGGGTAAGGTGTGTAAAAGTTACAAAACTGGAACTGCATGCTGGGGAAAAGAATAACTTCACAGGGAGGAGAAACTTACTGTTTCAGAGGAGCCAAGTTAAGATGGATTATTTTCTTAGAAGAATGTTTGTATTTGGTTCTTTCTAACAACAAGCAGATGCTAATCTATTTATTAAAAATAGATACTAGAATGAAAAAGCTAAAAGTACTTTGATGATCCATTTAAATATATTGGAGACAACAAAGATTTTCAGTGATAAAAACAGTTCAATTAATTATGGAATTTATTAGCACTGGAGTCTCATGTACTCATTGTAAGTAATGTTCTTAGAACAGTATGAAATTTCTAAGGATGTTATTGGATAGGAAATACATGCATGATATAATGCGATGAAAAGTCAAATTATAAAGTAGGCTCACACCTGCAATCCTACTGAAAAGGGTGAGATTTGAGGATCATGGTTCAAAGCCAGCCCCCATTTAACCACCAAAATGCCAGAAATGAGCTGTGGCTAGAGTTGAGGAAAAAGAAAAGCTGAGAACAATGTGCAGGCCCTGGATTCAAACTCCAGGTTTGGCAATAAACAAATAGTAATCAAAGAAATATATGACCCTAAATTGTAGGAAAATATGTATAGACATATATGAATGCAGAGGGGTCTAACTGTGGTGTTCCAGTGTTTACCTCGTGAAGCTCCAAGATGAGAACAGTACAAATATTTACAATATGTTGGAAATGATCTGTACAACTTGGGGGGAATTGAGAAAGTGAGGGAAAGAGGAAGAAAAATGAGGGAGGGAGTAACAAGTTAGATAAGAAATGTTATCACTACCGTACTTATGTAACTGGAACCCCTCTGTACATCACCTTGACAATAACACTAAAATAAAAAATAGAAACAAAATCTTTTATTTATGTTATTATATTTGAAAATATATTTTAAGAGTTATATTCATGTTTTAAATTTCTAGTGCATTGCCCCACTCTACTGGATTATACTGGAATATGGGGGGAATTACTTACACCTTAGTCCACGAGTATGGACCCCAACAAGAATTCTACAAAGAAGCGCCAAAATGGACCAAAGGGTCCTACCCATAATACTTTGCTCCTACAGCAAATCACACAACCTCCAAAATCCACATTATTTAATCATTTAAAGGCAAATGATGAACCAGCATCTCCATTTGTAGATATACATACTTGTGACAAGGATGGAAAAGGCACCAAGAACCACAGTGAATGATGCACAAGTTTAAGGAAGATTCCATAGATAAAGGAATGTGTCCCACACATTTCCAACTGTAAATCTGGGAAAGTCAGTCATCTTTGTCATACTAATAAAAACCACAAAAAAGCTAACTGTGAGATTCAAAAAGATTGCATGAGAACAGGTGTTCATTGTGACAGCACAGCAGCTTCAGTGCAAATTACTATCTCTTTCTTTGCTTGTCTTATTCCCAACTCATTCTTGAATTCTGAAGGTGAGGTTCTGGAGAGCCAGTTCTCTTTGCTCCAGTAATTAATTGGAGATATAATTTCTTCACATAGTTCTTGTATTCTCACTGTTTATTAAGCTTACTGAGTACTAATGGGATTATAAAACACAAGGAGGTCTTAACTTTTCCACTATTTTTTTAAATGTCTGCTGTAAGAAAAACAAAGCTAACGAAATCAAAAACTCAGAAGCCATATAAAGATATTTGTGGTGTATTGGTACCAGGAGAAATTGAAACGTCACATATAAATACCAAATGACATTTACAAAGCACAAATACTAATTCTTCTGTGAGCTAATATGATAATTATACATGTATATTTTCCAACAAAATTACCATTGAGAATACCACAGCCAATTTCAATCACAGAAGCAAAGCTGCAAAGAATTGCTAAAATTTCCACCTATTCTTTCCTACAGTTGAGAGTGTTGATTCTGCTGACATTGACTATTTGATCCTCTTCCTCTTAACAAATAAGTGTGCCTATGTAGAACAATTTATATCTATCTCTTAACTTCATGTGTGTCTAGCCTTTCTGGTCTGATCTTCAGTCTTAGTACCATCTATGTAGCATATGTAGTTTATAAACATGAACCATCCCTTAACAAGCAGAAACATGCTCTAAAACAGTTGAAACAGAAACATCTGTGATAATGGAAATATTCTATATATGCATTGTCTAACACACCACCCACTGGCTATATGCGGCTAATGAATCTCAAATGTGAATAGTGTCTGAGTCATTAATCTTTCCAATTTCAGTTAAATGAAATTTTAAATAATAAGATTCATCTACTCACTCTTAACTGAACAGCTCAGTTTCCAAATAAGGAAGCTGAAGTTCTCACAAAGATGTTAATAAGTATGAAGTCTTGACTTTAAACATACCAAATTCTTACTCTGGCACACACTTAAATTCCTAGCGGTACTGGAGGATTGAACCCAAAACCCTATACTTGTGAAACAGCATCTCTATTAGTGCCATACCTGGAGATTGTAATTGGATTGCTTATTTTGAGGTAGTATCACTATGCCTGGGACTGATTGGACTGTGGTCCTCCTAACACAGGCAAGAAAACATTGCACCCAGCAAATGGTTAGAGTTTCTGAAACTTCTTTTTATTGTCTGGGCTTGCCTGGCACTGGAATTCTCTAATCTTTGTTTCCCAAGTAGATAAGATTAAAGGTTTTAGCCACTTTATCATGTAAAGGTATATGATTTCAAAATATCATGATATTGCCTGTATTTGTGCTTAACATATAGATCTAACCTTAATTTTCACCCTCTTTTGTTTAGTACTCTGAGTTGAAAACATTGGCTTTCTTGATATACATGGCTTTGTTTTAGATGGAATCCCATAAAAATTAAAAAAAAAATCTCCCAAAATTTTATGTCAAAAATCATGGAAAAGAAGGCTTCAGGTTGGAAAACAACAACAACACCGATCCTTAATTTATAAATGCAACATATTTATACTGTTAGTCAATGCTTTCTTAAGTATGAAAAGAGAAGAAAGGCAGAAATGTGAAACATTTGTATATATACCACAGTTGCTTTTTTAGTCTGTAGTTGAACACAACTTTGATTTATATATTGGCTGTTGTTGTGAATAAAATGAATAACAATGAACTACAGATATATTTAAGAGTTATGGAGAGAGAAATAATCACATTATTGGTGGGTAAGATGATACATTAACTTAGCATTTCTTTTTTTTGTCGGTTGTGGGGCTTGAACTCAGGGCCTGGGCATTGTCCCTCGGCACTTCAGCTCAAGGCTAGCGATCTAGCCCTTGAACTACAGCACCACTTCCAGTTTTCTGGTGTTTATTGGAGATAAGAGTTTCACAAACTTTTCTGCCTGGGCTGGCTTTGAACCTGATCCTCAGATATCAGCCTCTTTAGAAAACTGCATACTACTTTCTACAACGAGAATACTAACCTGTATTTTGACCAAGAGTGTAGAAAATTTCCTTTTCTCCACACTCTCATCATTATTATCTTTTATAATAACGGGCAAGTTTTACTATCTGCAGCATGCCCCAGACTGGCCTTAGACTTAAATCCAACCTCCTAAGTGCTTGGAATTACAAGCCTTTACCACAACACTTGGTTCCTTTGATTTTTTTGATAAGAGTTATAATGGTAATGAAGTAGTATCATAGTAATTTTGAATTACATTTCCCTAATGACTTCTGGTCTCAAAGCATTAAGCCAGCATAGAAGTTGTATTAAGTACAACTTTGTTAACCCACTGTCGACCTTCAGGGATTTAAGGAAAACATGTCTATTCAGAACTTTTGTCCATTTTAAATCAAGTTTTTTGTTAATCTCATTTTTATTCTTCTATGCAAAATCAATAAATAATCCAAGGTAGTAGAAAGGAAAAAAATTAAGCAACTCAACATTTTTCAATTATCAATAACATGATATTGCTTAAATCACTTTCTCTTTATGCTTGAGAATATATAATTCCATTTAGTTAGACCTTTTACAAGGCCGTATGTGTTTTATTTATTTTACCTTGATTATTCTTTCCAAAGTGTACGTGTCTAATTTCCCTTGGCTTCTTTCAATCTCAAGTAGTTCAGATTTGGACTGAAGAATAAATTGAAGGAAACAAAAAAAAATACAGTTCCTCTCATCTGATGATGTCTCTACAAGAATGAGGAAAGAGTTCATCCTTCTAAGGACCTATGATAGGATATCAAAAAGAGAATTCATTCCTCTAGGTCTTCCTTATGATGTAAAACACAATATATTGCTCAGATACTTTTGTTTTATCAGTTTTTCACATTTACATATGGACTTCACCTCAGTTTACAACCTTCATTCATTATTCTGTCCCTGATATTTTTACAATACCAAGAAATAGGATAACCAGTTTGATTTACAGCATGAGAAGTTATCCACCTGGCTTCCTCGGAAGCAGAGCATGGTCAATACATAACATTACTTCTGGTTGCTCACTACATGTAATAGTTTTTGTAATGTTTATCGCATTCTATTTAATATTTTAAAAAACGTGCTGACTAAACTCAAAGCTCATTCATAGAAGTTTAGGTTAAACATTTCACAAGTTTTATTTCCCTTAATTCTTAAGGTAACATTTGCTATAATCCTAATGTTATTACCATTTTAGTGTTGAGAAAAATTGCAACTAAGGGCACTAAGTGCACGGCCCAAAGACACACAGTGAGAAAGGAAATGAGTCAACGTTTCCTTTTGAAAAAGTACTAAAATTTACTATCTTTTAAGAATCCCAAAATGAAAAAAAATTCACATACAATCAACAAAAATGTTTTAAAAGTAGGAGATAATAAAACAGGCCCCCATGAAGTAAATTTTCTTCTATTTTTAAAATTATTCTGAAAGCCTTGTGGTGGTTGGTCACACCTGTAATCGTGTCTACTGGGAATATCTACTCAGGAGCTGGATATCTGTTGATAATTTGGAAGCCATCAGGGCAAAATAAATTCATCAGATTATTTTTCAAAAATTTTAATTAACTAGCATAGGGCCAGGAATAGAGATGTAGCTCATAGAGTAGCTCACCAATCTAGAGAGGAAAGGCCTAGCAAGACCTTGAAGCCTTGATTTCATATTCTGAGCACGCCAAGTGGCTGTGTGCCCACGCACACACACACATACATTTATTCAAAATACTTTCATATCACTGTTTTGCAATGCTTTCTTTGTTCACGATATTATATTAATAAAATAAAGGAAATAAACTCTTCCATCTCAGAACATTTTTATACATTTTTATTGTAAAAATACTGTATAGTGGGGTCACATTTACATGAGCTATGTAGTGAGTACATTTCTGAACAGGCATTGTTACCTCCTCCTTTATTTTCCCCATACCTCCCTTCCCTCCTACCTCCACAAGTATACTCCCCTCCCCCCTTATAGTGTCTTGTGCATCTCATTGTTACAATGGGTCAAGCATTTTGGTTTTTTCCTTCCCTTTCCCAAATTAGAGGAGCATATATACAAGATGTAGCAGCATCAAATACAATGAAAACAGGTGTTATAGTTTGGGGGAGGAACCTTTAAAGAAACACAAAAAATCACATTGCACATTATGTTAGAAACAATATCAAGAAAGAAATAACCACTTTTGTCCCTATCTTGGGGTTCATTTCCGTTAACATTATCTTATCTGGTCAAATGGACATAGCTTTTGAACATTTCTGTTTATCCCAGACATATATTAGTTATTGAAAATTAGGGAAACAATGGGATGTATGTTTCTTTGGACAGGACATACTAATATTTTATCTGCTACATTGTTGTATTAGTTTATTCAAACAAACACAAATATACACATACAAACACACAGAGATACATAGGTGTAGTATGAAGAACCAGTCAGTCTGCAACACAATATTTTAATAGGAATTCCATAAAATATTTAATCTGCTGAGATCTGATTAGAATTTGTAGAAATACCTAGTTGTCCAGTCTGTTCATATCTCTTCAATCTAATATTAGAATGCCTATCTACAGAAATAAGACAAGATGCAAACATAAAGGGGATCCAAATAGGGAAGGAAGAAATAAAACTCTCCCTCTTTGCAGATGACATGATCTTGTATTTAAAGAATCCCATAGACTCCACTCCCAAATTACTCAAGCTGATTCAAAACTTTGGCAAAGTAACAGGGTATAAAATTAACCCCCCAAAATCAATGGCTTTTCTGTATGCCAACAATGAGAAAAGTGTGACTGAAATTAGGAAAGCAACTCCATTTTTAACAACCCCACAAAAAATAAAATACCTAGGAATTAACTTAACCAAAGAAGTGAAGGAACTCTATGATGAAAACTTTAAAAACTTGAAAAAGGAAATCAAAACAGAACTTAGAAAATGGCAAAAACTCCCATGATCCTGGATTGGAAAGATTAACATCGTGAAAATTACAATACTTCCCATTGCTATTTATAAATTCAATGCGATACCTATCAAAATTCCAATCTCATTCTTCAAGGAAATAGAAGATGCAATCCAAAAATTCATATGGAACAATAAAAGACCCCGAATAGCAAAAAGGCTCCTCAACGGAAAGAACACTGCTGGAGGAATATCAATACCAAATTTCAAACTCTACTATAAAGCCATAGTAATCAAAGCATCTTGGTACTGGCACAAGAATAGACCTCAGGACCAATGGAATAGAATTGAAAACCCAGAAATGAACGTACAGACCTGTAGCTATCTAATCTTCGATAAGGGAGCTAAAAAACTGGAATGGAAGAAAGACAGCCTCTTCAGTAAATAGTGCTGGCAAAATTGGTTAATTACATGTAGAAACCTAAAGCTAGATCCTTATATATCACCCTGCACCAGAATCAAATCCAAATGGATCAAAGACGTCAGAGTCAAAGCAGACACTCTGAAAACATTACAGGATGGAATAGGAGAAACCCTAGGTCTCCTTGGCGCAGGCCGAAATTTTCTGAATAGAAACTCGGAAACACAACAAATCAAAGAAAGGTTGGACAAATGGAATTGCATGAAGTTGCAGAGCTTCTACGTGACAAAAGACATAGCTAGCAAGATCAAAAAAAGGCAACGGATTGGGAGAAGTTCTTCCACAGCCATACAACGGACAACGGTCTCATATCTAAAATATACTTGGAACTCAAAACATTAAATCCCCCAACAACAAATCCTCAAAGAAACAACTGCCCAATAAATAAGTGGGCTAAAGACTTAAAGAGAAACTTCTCTGAAGAAGAAAGAAGGATGGCCAATAGACACAAGAAGAAATGCTCAACATCCCTAACCATAAAAGTAATGCAAATCAAAACAACATTAAGATACCACCTCACTCCAGTTACAATGGCAAAAATCAAGAACTCTAATAACAACAGATGCTGGAGGGGATGTGGACAGAAGTTAACCTTACTGCATCGTTGGTGGGAGTGTAAACTTGTTCAACCACTTTGGAAAGCAGTATGGAGGTTCCTCAAAAGACTTCACATAGAGCTCCCCTATGACCCAGCAATCCCACTTTGGGGCATTTACCCAAATGTTTACAAACAAGACCAAACTAAAGCTACCAGAACAACTATGTTTACTGCAGCATTATTTACTATAAATAAGATATGGAACCAATCCAGATGCCCCTCAGTAGATGAATGGATCAAGAAAATGTGGTATATTACACAATGGAATTCTATGCCTCCATCAGAAAGAATGACATTGCCCCATTTGTTAGGAAATGGAAAGACTTGGGAAAAAATTATATTAAGTGAATTAAGCCAAGCCCAAAGAAACATAGGTCCCATGCTTTCCCTTATGAACAATATCTAGTATATGTATGAGTCAAGCAGAAAAGGTCAGATAAGGTGATGTTAGGAAAATGAACCCTTAGATATGTATTTAAATGTTTTTTTTCTTTCATGCTTTTGTTTCTAATGCATTTATATGATTTTTTGTTGCATTGTATGTCCCTCCTCCACTGTATAACCCCTGCTTTCACTGTATTTGATGTCGGTATAATTTGTGGAGGGGAAGGGGAAAAACAAGTCGTTTAAATAAGGATACAGGTGGACCCGTTGCAAGTTGAGAAGTACAAGTTGTCATGTCGAAAACAAAATTTACAACTTTGGTGGGGGGATGGGGGGAGGATTAGGTTTGAGGGGAGGCTTGGAAGGGATGAGAAGGGGAAACAAAGGAGGAGGCTACAATGCTTGATTAGAAATGTACTCATTATCTTGCCCATGTAATTATACCCCTCTGTACATTTTTTTCACAATAAAAAATAAAAATTGAAAAAAAATGTATTCTAAATTATTGCTATTTTACTGCACCTTTCCTGCAACCAGTTTGATATAGTTTAATAATTGTCAGGCTAAATTTCTCTATATTCTACTGGAGATTTACTAATTCATGCATGCAGGTATATGCATATGTATATATATATATACATATATATATATGTATATGCAGCTATATATTTACATATATATTTTCCAATGTTGATCCTCAGACTGGAATCTTTGCTTTGTTTTGGTGTTCCGTAGTTGAGCCTGGTCTGCTCAGTCTGTCAGACTGTAAACTTTGCTTTGTTTTGGTGTTCAGTAGTTGAGACTGGTCTGCTCATTCTGTGACAATATCTGTGCTTATTCTCATCATTCCTCTATTTACCACACCATCAGCCTTCTAAAATCAGCTTCATTTCCTGGAGAATATTACCAATCAGTCCAGCCAATATCCACCCAGAGGGCTTTAATAAAGCAAGCTTTAAGGAAGGAAGATAACATGAAGTGTCAACTACAGAATTTCTAAGGAGATCTAGAAGTTTATCAAAATTATGTCTGACATCTTTCACATTTCTGTCTTCCTTCTCATAGTTAAGAAAACTTTGACCAACACTATAAATATATAGCATTTATAACTTAAGGATCAATGCTTTTTTTCCAACCTGAAGCCTTCTTTTCCATACTCGTTTTGCAAGTTCTAATAAAACCTTTACCTCTTTTGCTAGTTTTTAAAAGTATAACCATAACTTCCATCCCAAATCAAATAATTTCCTATTAGAGATTTTCTTCTATCCATTAAGTAATATGTTATGTGTTGGATACTGTCCTACTGAAGTCATATTAAAGACAGAAAACCCATTGTCTTAGAATGTGACTGCATTTGGAAACAGAATCACAAAGGGAGCATTTAAGTTGAAGTCTCTTCCAAGAGAAGCAGAATGCCTTGAACATGCCAAGGAAAGTGGACTCAGAATAAGTAAACTCTGATCTTGGAGTTCTATTTCCACCAACTCAGAGGAAATATATTTACAGTATTAACGCTACCCAATCTGTGGTAGTTTATTATTACACTTACTAACAAACAAGTGGAATCTATAAGACATGAAAGTCATTGACTCTTTCTGTCCATGACTCATCTCTGTAATCCTAATGATTAAAAAGGATGAGACTTGGGGGATAATGGTTTTCAGGCTGGTAGGAAAGTTCATGAGGTTCTATCTCCAATTAACTATGAAAATTTCTGGGCTGGAGACATAGTTCATACGGTAGATTGACTACTGTTAGCAAACAAACTGAGAGCATGAGGTATGTTCAAGCCCCACACTGGGAAAAAAAATCCTTAGAAGAATAGTATGAGAAACAAATTTATGAATAGGAAAGCAGAAACAAAAGAAATAAGCTTATTGATATAGACAAAGCTTCCCAATGTGAAATACGGCACAAATTGTAATATTTAGGGTTTTCCTTCCTTTGCAGTAGAAGTAAATGGTATTTCTACTTGAAGAAACTGAAGTATAAAACTGTATGCAGTAAATAATGACATTACTTTTATGTTTCCATAATTTAACTTGTTTTCCTACAAAGATATCGAATAGTGTAGCTATGGAAAATCAATACATATTGCCTTTTCATATAGGATTACATAGCCTTGCAATTGTCTAAAATTGATCTACACTAAAATCATTGTCATTGATATCCTTCTGAATATTCCAATGTTTATAGTTTCAGCTAACCTTCCACAACACTCACACCCCAAATATAATTTTTAATTCATGCAATCTTAGCAACATAAACATATGGCCCAAAATGTTCATTACCTTTATCTATTGTCATTAATGTAGTATAACTAATACAATTAAGTACATACCCTGAGAGAAAGTAGATTCTTCCTTGTAAATACATACTTGCAGGCACACACACATACACACACATATTTAGCACTCTAACTCAGGTTAGGTTCCTGACACTGGGTATCAGACAATGATCAAATATTCAAACTTTCCTGCCCAGACATAAAATACATTCATAATTCCACACATACAAAGACACCAGATAATTCAAAATAATGAGAATATTTAACAGAATGACCCAGCTCCGGAACCATCTACTCCCTGATTTCATTCATTTATGATGATGGTTTTTCATATCATATTTAAAAATCATTTTGAGTCTCCCTAATTAGCAGACAAAAATATGCTATCATAGAAAATGTAGGAAAATTACTTGTCCCTCGGTAATCTTTAATATACCTCATCAAAGGCTTCTATTTCCTTCTTTCAGGCTGTTTCTGGCATTTTGCCCTAATGTCTAATATTAAGTTAGAAAGGACATGCCATATTCCTTAATTCATTTTCCCTAAAGGTTATGATATGGAGTTGACTCTGATTTTTTGCTTATTCTAAAGTAAATTTTCTCAACAACTTGAATTATTGTTAATGTTAGTCAGAAGCCATTTGAAATATCAAAAAGGAACTAGAACTGCACCTTGGCAATGATTTGTGAATGGCAGTAATGGTTGTGGGGAGCTAAAGGACTTGAATTATCGAGAGTGCCTTAAAAGTGGCACTGTTATTTAAAGACTGATCACTTATTATGCTTTTAAAGTGTTGTCTTCTTATTTAATCTAGGAAGATAAAAGTATGCTTTTCATCACATTCTTGCCTGCAATCCACTAGAATTATTTCTCTTTTACAGTTTATGCCTGGTGCTACTGCAGTGAAACCTACCAACAACTGTACAGCTCTGTTAGCTGCTTTAGATTTTGAAATTTTCTTCGAGTAGCCCTAGTGATTTGAGCCCAGATTCGTGGGATAGTAACATAATACACAATTGCAAAACACCACAATATAAAAAGACCATTTCAAAATGAAGTTCAACTTCTTTCTTTGTTGTGTTATTTTTTCTTATTGATTGTCTTTTAAGGAGCTGGGGGTTATTCATTTCTCATTATTTTTGATGTAACTTAAATAAATTTACCAGATTTTTCAAATAAAATAAACAGATATAAAATGACATATTTAGTTACAAAATATGGCTAAAGTTTTGAGTGATTTTTTTTTAATTCAAGTCCTGTTCTCAGTTATCCTCAAATAACTTTGCGATGAGCCAAGCATATGTGTAAATTGACACATATCAAGCACACAGAACTCTGGAATTTTTGGTTTTTGATTTCTATATCAACTTCACCTAGAAAAGAAAATTATCACTTGCTTCATGTCTTAAGTAATCTACTTAAACCAAGTTTTATTAAATTTATCAATAGATCTCATAATCTATGGAATTGATGCATTGAATAAGTGTTTGATTTCTTAGTTGCATTGAATTAAGATTACATTTATTTTACTTTTTTGCATATGAAATAATGACATTCTTGAGGATAAAACATGCCTGTTTTTCATTTTGATTGCCAAAATGGAACTATTACGAACTTTGAAAATTTAACTTTAATTCTGAACATTCAAATTTCACTAGGACTTGAAATGTGTTACTTACAACTTTAATGTTTAAGTAAAAGGTATTACTTAATTAGAAAGCAAAATTACAGGTTATCATACCTAATTCCCTGAATTGACTTTATGATAAAAATTAAATTTATGTAACATGATATAAGTACTGAAACAAACTATGAGATATGTAAGCAGAAGACTCCTTTTCTGATTTGTTATTGTTGTTTTTGTTTATAGTTTGTGATGATTCTGTCTTCTTTATGCATGGTATATTCATTGCACGTCTTCAGCAAGGTGGGGGGTGCGCACAGAGCTTTAGGGAAAAGGGTGAGATTTGCAGCAGTGGAGTTCATTGAACATTGATGAAAGTGAACTATTTAGAATACAGGTGGAGGGACAGCAAGGAGGGACTGTGAACAAGTGAGGGAACTGAAGACATTTCTAAAAGGAAATATACTCATTACCTGACTCATGTAAATGTACTCCATCTATAAATAACCTTAATAATGACAACAGAGTGAATTTATTTTAAAAAAGCAAACAAACATTGTTTCTTAGAATCATAGAAGTTTGTTTTTTTCACTGGTTTGAGCTGGTTGGGTCTATCTCTGAAAAAGCTACATTGGCATTCATTGTTAGAATTTGTGAGCTACTAGTAGATAAAATTCAATTATGATTCTCTGTATGTTTTTTGAGACTCTGATTCATTTATTTTTTAAATCTAATTTGTATTATTTCTGTCTACTGGTTTTTGGTTTGGCTTGTTCCTGTTTTTCAAGGACCTAGTGGAGCATGATTAGTGTTAATGCAAGATTGTTATAATTTGTTGACGTATGTACTCAAAGATATAAATTTTCCTCTGACTATTGCCTGTGCTGTTGTGTCCCAAAGGAGGAAGTATTTTGTGTGTTCACTTACATTGAATTATATAAACATTGGAACTTCCCTCCATATCTCTTCAGTGATTCCCTGGTAATTTATCAATTTTCACAGATTTTCCCTGTGAGCTAAGATATGATCTATTTTCGAGAATGTTCCATAGGCTGATGAGAGAAATATACACATATATACATATATATGTATATATATATATATACATATATAAGTATATATATATATGTATATATATATAGTGACGCTGCTAGGTGAAATATTCTGTAGATATCTGTCAGGTATAGCTTGTCAGTGCAGTTATTTAGTTATTTAGCTCTGAAGTTTCTTTGCTAAGTTTTGACCTGGATGGCCGGTCCAGAGGTAAGAATGATGTGCTCAAAGAACCAACAATGTGTTTGGATGTATGCATGTTTTTAGGTCAAGTAGTATTTGTTTGATTAATTTGGGAGCTCTAGGAATAAGGGTATTGATATTTAGAATTGTTATAACCCCCGATGTAGAGTTTTCTTTACCAATATTTAATGCCCTTCTTTGTCTCTTTTTACTTTCATGCTACTTTTAATTTAAAGCCTGTTGTATCTAATATTAGTATAGCTACTCTGGCCTGTTCATGAGGTCCATTTTTAATTTGTAAAGGTGATGTACAGAAGGGTTACAATTACATAACTCAGATAATGAGCACACTTCTTTTTGAACAGTGTCACCTCTTCCCTCATGTTCTCCCAGTTTTTCCCTTCCAACTTCCCTCCCCGACAAGTTGTATTGTTCAGTTTCAATGTAGTGTCTATTGAGTAGCACTGCTGCATTTGTTCATCCTTTGTCCCAGCATTTCTGGGTTCCCACTTGCCCTTTCCAAAATTACATATAAGACAAAAGGTGCAGAAAAAACATCAAAAGACAACAGAGGGGAAAAAGAAAAATAAATAAACCTCTCATTTCCATTTCTTGGAGATTATTTGGGTGAACATTATTTTATATGACAATATTCATACAGCTATTGAGCCTTTGTGAGCCTCTCCAAGGGGCATCCTCCTTTGATCTCACTGTATTAATGGTTAGAATCTATATAATTTATCATGTCCAAGTGTAATGTATTATCTTTTACCATCCAAGTGTGTTTACTTGTAGAATTATAGGCACATTCTAAACAACAAATGAGGGAAATTAAGAAACCATTGAGTCTGTCTTTCTTCAGTTAATATGTTTGTTCCAAGTCTTTCCACTTCCTTATGAATGGTGTAATATCATTCTTTCTGGATCAATAGAATTGGATCAAACTGAAGAGGTTTCTTCATGGCAAAGCAAAACGTTAGAAACATATATAGAAAGAGAACAGAATGGAAGAACATTTTTACTAGCTAAGCATCAGACAAGGATTTTATAACTAATGCATATTTAGAGATCAAAAATTAAACCCAACAAAAATAAACCCTCAAATAAACAAGAACCCAATTATATATGGGATAAACACTTAAAGAGAAACTTCTCAGAAGAAGAAAGAATGACAAATAGGCACATCTCTCTCCATAAAAAAATTGTTTCTAACATATTTATAAGATGATTTCCTTGTTGCTTTGTATGTCCCCCACCATGGTATAACCCCTGCTTTCATTGTGTTTGGTGTTGGTATAATTTGTGGAAGAGAAGGACAAAAACAAACCTTTTAAATAGGGTGGACCCATTGGAACAATGAGATGTACAAGTCCTTATGTCGAAAAATGAAATTTACAACTTTGGTGGGGGGGGCGGGGTCAGGGATAGGGTGAGGGGAAATGAGAAGGGGTGGGAAGGGGATACAAAGGAGGTGGCAACAATGCATGATAAGAAATGTACTCATTAACTTGCCCATGTAAGTGTAACCACTCTGTACGGTATTTTCACTAAAAAATAAATTAAAAAAAGAAATGCAAATCCAAACAACACAGATTCATCTCACGCATGTTACAATGTCTTTGGAAAAAATGAAAAATCAGACACTGATAGGGATGTGGCCCAAAGGAAACTCTATTAAACTATTGGTGGGAATGTAATCTTGTTCAAACACTTTGGAAAACACTATGGAAGTTGCTCACAAAACTGAATAGAGAGCTACCTATGGATCCAGCAATTTCATAACAGGCGTTTATCCAATAGAATAGAAATAAGGCCACACAGAAGCTACCAGCACAATCTGTTCATTGTTGCATTATTTTCTTGCCAACATATGGAATCAGCCCAGATGCCTCTCATTGAAAAAAGGGACCAAGAATTTTATATATATATATATATATATGTATGTATGTATATATATATATATAATATATATATATGTATGTATGTATATACATATACATATATATTTTTTTGTTGATCCCTATTTAAAATTATATATGCATGTATATATATGTATGTGTGTATATATACATACATATATACATACATAATGGAATTCTGTTCATCCATCAGAAAGGATAACATTGCACCATTCTTAAGGAAAATGAAAGGCTTAGAAATAATGATGATAATTGCAATTAACTGGACCCAGAGAAACTTAGGTTACATGATTTTCCTCATTTGTGGTAAATGGAAGTTGTCTATAAATGTAAAAGTAAACACACTGTATGATATGAAAGGAGGTATGTGTCAGAGACCATGGAGAGTGAAATTACTATAATTCTCCTAAAAGATTAAGTCAAAGACCAACAATTAAATACCAGGAAATGTGCATTGCAAGAAAGGACCTTGGGGGACAATGTGAGAGGGGTAGAAAATTGAAGGGGAAAAGGATAAAATACAGGCAATAACCCATTGTATACTTCCCGTAATTGAAATATACAAGGCAAGGGGTAGCATGAAATGGGGGTGAAGATGTTGAAGTGGTAACACAATTCCAGGTTCATTGTACATGTAAACTGCTTTGTTAAATGACAAGTAATTCCATAACATAATATTGAGATACATAAGGATTGGGGTTAATTGGGAGTGGTGGTTGAGACTGTTGAAAGGCATGACAATGATCAAGATGCAGTGTATCCATACATTGTTTCAGTGAATGGTAACTCCTTTGTTCAACTACTTAAAGATAATAAAAATATGCAAAAATTAATTATGATAGTTGAATAGAGAGTTGAACCTCAACTCAATTCCCATTTTAAAATATTTTTAACATGGAGACTTGGAGAATAAAATTCAAATAATAAAACATTATTAATCTTTTATCAGAATTTGTGAAATTTAAATCAAACTACTTTGCTTTTGTCAGCCATTGGGCTGTTAGAATATTTCATAATAAGTGGCTTACAAATAATCAAGAGTACATTATCCATATCCTAGTAGCTTAAACATTTATTATAAAAATGGTTATTCAAAGAAATTCTTTGTCTTAAGGGAGTTCATTTTCTGGTTCATTGTAACCTATTTGCTTAGAGTTCACAAGGCAGAGTAATTATATTGGGCTTCTTTTATCAGGATCATTAGGGTCATCACGGACAGGTTCATTGTAATGTAACCAGACAGGAGAACAGAATTTCAACATATGTATCTGGAAGGAGTTAGAATCATCCAATAAATTTTGCAACTTTGTCTTTAACTCATTTGGATATTATTTCATAGAAGATAGTCACCTAAGGACAAGCTTATAACATGTGAATTATGTGAATGATTCTTCTTAAAAAGGGAATAATTATACTGATGTCAAAGTGAAATATGATTGCTTAGTGGCTCGAATCACATCATAGGTAACCATATAAACGTGGTACAGCAATTCTAAGGCCCTTCTGATGTATTTGAACAATCTCTGATGAGTTAAATGTTTTCAGAAATATTCGTTTGATCCAACAAATATAGATTTCCTTTGATTTTAATTATAGTCCACTATTAGGACTCCCACAGACATCAAAATCAGAGGATGCTAATTTCTCTGATAAAATACATAATAATTTGTTACAATTAATGTAAAATGATCACTGTAATATTAGTAGCACTATAATTACCAGTATTCACATTATATAATATATTGACATCCTTTGGTTACCTCAATTTTTAGAATATTTATAACTAAATGTAAAAGTTTTGCAAATAACTATTTGATGATGTATAGAAAATGTGAAAAAGATTTGTGTACATATTTACTACAGATGCAAACAGATTTATCTGGTTATTTCTGATCCTTCACATGTAGGTTCCATTCATGCATGGGGAACATGCAGAGAAGTCACAATGGCAAGCCTGCATTTACTAAAATGTTAATTGCATGAAGTTTATGTTGGGGTAAATAGCAGATTTTATAAATTAAATAGTTTTTGTCCCTTCCTTTGTTCCTAGGTTCCTTCATTCCATCCTTTTCTCCTTCCTTCCTTCTTTTCTTCTTTCCTTCCTCCCTCCTTCCCTCCATCCCTACCTCTCTCTCTCGTACTCTCCTTTCTTTCTTTTTCTTTCTTTCCTACTTTCGTTCTTTGTTTCTTTCTTTCTTTACTTTCCTTCTTTCTTTCATTCTTTTTCTTCCATCCTTCCTTTGTTTCTTTTACTCAGAATATTTCTTATGGCTATAGAAAAAATATCAACTGTTGTACTCCAAGGTGTGATGAGTAATTATAAATATACTAGATTAATATTAATTTTAGTAACCTATACTATATCTTAAGACAAATTGTACTAAAACAACTTCACAAAAGTTGCAGGATATGTAACAAATATTGCTTTTCATGATATTTTTATTATGTCAAACAAAAATAAGAATTTAGACATAATATTGTGTGTGTGTGTGTGTTTTGTTCTTATAATTTTTACTCAAGACCTATAACTGGGCTGGGAAGGTGACTCAGTGGTAGGGTGCTTGACTTGCATGCATGAGGTCCTGGGTTAGATTCTTCAGAACCACATAAGCAGAAAAAAATAGCCGGAAGTGTGCTGTGGCTCAAGTGGTAGAATGCTAGCCTTGAACTGAAGAGCTGAGGAACAGCTCCCTGGACCAGAGTTCAGGCCCTACAACCAAAAAAAAAGACCTCTCCCTTAGTTTTTCTGCCCCTCAAGGATATTGCTCTAACATTTGAGCCACAACCCCACTTCTAGCTTTGTGTGTGTGTGTGTGTGTGTGTGTGTGTGTGTGTGTGTGTGTGTGTGTGTGTGTGTGTTGTGATGTGTGTGTGGGATTAATTGAGATGTGTCTCACAAACTTTCTTGACAAGGCTGGTCTTTTTTTATTTTTTATTGTGAACATACTGTACAGAGGGGTATAATTACATGGGCAAGATAATGAGTATATTTCTTATCAAGCATTGTAACCTCCTCCTTTGTTTCCCCTTCTCATCCCTTCCAAGCCTCCCCTCAAACCTAATCCTCCCCCCATCCCCCCACCAAAGTTGTAAATTTTGTTTTCAACATGACAACTTGTACTTCTCAACTTGCAACGGGTCCACCTGTATCCTTATTTAAACGAATTGTTTTTCCCCTTCCCCTCCACAAATTATACCGACATCAAATACAGTGAAAGCAGGGGCTATACAGTGGAGGAGGGACATACAAAGCCACAAAAAAAATCATATAAATGCATTAGAAACAAAAGCATGAAAGAAAAAAAAACATTTAAATACATATCTAAGCGTTCATTTTCCTAACATCACCTTATCTGACCTTTTCTGCTTGACTCATACATATACTAGATATTGTTCATAAGGGAAAGCATGAGACCTATGTTTCTTTGGGCTTGGCTAACTTCACTTAATATAATTTTTTCCAATTCTTTCCATTTCCTAACAATTGGGTAAATGTCATTCTTTCTGATAGAGGCATAGAATTCCATTGTGTATATATACCACATTTTCTTCATCCATTCATCTACTGAGGGGCATCTGGTTGGTTCCATATCTGAGCTATGGTAAATAATGCTGCAATAAATATAGTTGTGCTGGTAGCTTAAGGTGGCTCAGTGTTAGAGCGCTTGCCTTACATGCATGAGGCCCTGGGTTCTATTCCTCAGCACTACATAAGCAAAAAAAATATAGCCGGAAGTGTTGCTGTGGCTCAAGTCGTAGATTGCTAGTCTTGAGGCCCAGAGCTCAGGCCCCACGTCCAGAACCAACCCCCCCCAAAAAAAGGAATGGATGAGTACATTTCTTATCAAGCATTTTTGCCTCCTCCTTTGTTTTACCTTTTCAACCCTTCCCATCTACCCCAGCAACCTCGCCCCCAACAAAGTTGTAAAGTTTGTTTTTCGACATAATGACTTGTACATCTAATTGTTGCAATGGGTCCACCTGTATTCTTATTTAAACCATTTGTTGTTTCCCTTCCCCTCCACAAATTATACCAACACCAAATACAATGAAATCAGGGGTTATACCGTGTGGAAAGGACATGTCTGAGACAAGCAGAAACGGTCATATATGTTGATGTAAGGTCAAATGAACCTCAAAGTAAGTATTCACATTTTTTTTCTTTCTTTTGATTGTTTCTAACATATTTATAAGATAATTTCTTTGTTGCCAAGGCTGGCTTTGAATACCACCTTCCTGAGTAGTGAGGATTACAAGCTTGAGATACCCATATTCAGCACTGATATAACATATTTAACAATAAAATAAATTTATTTTTTATTTTTTATTTTTTATTGTGAACATACTCTACAGAGGGGTTACAATTACATGGGCAAGATAATGAGTTCATTTCTTATCAAGTATTGTAGCCTCCTCCTTTGTTTCCCCCTCCCATCCCTTCCCATCCTCCCCCTGCCCCCCCACCCAATCCTCCCCGCTACCCCCATCCCCGCACTAAAGTTGTAAAGTTCGTTTTTCGACATAACGACTTGTACATCTCATTGTTGCAATGGGTCCACTTGTATCCCTATTTAAAATATTTGTTTTTCCCCTTCCCCTCCACAAATTATACCGACATCAAATACAATGAAAGCAGGGATTATACTGTGGGGGAGGGACATACCAAGCAACAAAGAAATAATCGTATAAATGTGCTAGAAACAATCACAAGAAAGAAAAAAAAATTAAATACATATCTTAGGGTTCATTTCCCTAACATCACCTTATCTGACCTTTTCTGCTTGACTCAGATGTATATTAGATATTGCAAATAAGGGACCTATGTTTCTTTGGGCCTGGCTTATTTAAAAATTAAATCCCCCAATAACAAATCTTCAAAGAAACAACTGCCCAATAAATAAGTGGGCTAAAGTCTTAAAGAAAACTTTCTCTGAAAAGGAAAGAAGGATGGCCAATAGACACATGAAGAAATGCTCAACCTCCCTAGCCATAAAAGAAATGCAATGGAGGGGGTAACAATGCTCAATAGGAAGTGTACTCATTACCATACTCATGTAACTGTAACCCTCTGTATAGTATCTTTACAATAAAAAATTTTAAAAAAAAACGACATTGAGATACCACCTCACTCCAGTTAGAATGGCTAAAATCAAGAACTCTAAAAAGAACAGATGCTGGAGGGGATGTGGACAGAAGGGAACCTTACTGCATTGTTGGTGGGAGTGTAAACTTGTTCAACCACTTTGGAAAGTGGTATGGAAGTTCCTCAAAAAACTCCACATAGAGCACCCCTATGACCCAGCAATCCCACGTTTGGGCATTTACCCAAATGTTTACAAACAAGACCAAACTAAAGTTACCAGCATGACTATGTTTATTGCAGCACTATTTCCTATAGCTAAGATATGGAACCAACCCAGATGCCCATCAGTAGATGAATGTATCAAGAAAATGTGGTATATATGCACAATAGAATTCTACGCCTCCATTAGAAAGAATGACATTCCCCATTTGTTAGAAAATGGAAAGTCTTGGAAAAACTCATAAAATAAGTTTCTTATTCTTTGAAATCTAGACGCTCAATTTAGCAAATTAACATTTAGTTATTTATTTAGTTATTAAATCTGAACCTGCACTGTGAAAAATAGTTTTCATCTTTTATGAAAAATATACATTCGAAAGTTTAAATGACAGAATCTTTGCATAAATTGAAATACGCTAAATTCAAAAGCAACAAAGGGATCGTTAATCAAATATCTGACGTAAGGTAAAAGCAATAGGCTCTGTCAGGGTGAAAGAAGCAAGATTTTTGTTAAGTTAAATATTATCTACTGTGGGCACATGATTTTCTCTTCTTTTAAACCTAAACTTTTTTGACATAAAATATAGATTCATACAGTTTTTGAGAAAATAAAAATCTTAGTTACTGCTCATGTATTTTCTGAAGTTTGATTACCAAGGCATTTCAGAGAAACATTGAATTTCATGTATTTTATGTAAGCAGTTATTTTTAGAAATTGAATCAATCTCCATATGTGATGAAGCAAGATATTCAATGACTTAAGCAATTATTCCTATAGACTTGAACATAACTTAATTTTGAATGGTATGAAATTCGTATTGTACCTACTCTATGGAATAATTAAGAAATAAATGATCATGATAGTATTTTCATTTTTCCTTCAACTAGAAAGAAAGAACTTCAGTATATATGACAAAAACTTGAATGGAATGTCATAAAATTATGAAAAATTCAAGTCATTATGAGTTAGATGAAATAGTCATTATTGAACGTCACAAAATGAAATCCCTTGAAGCCTCTTTCTCTGTTAAATAAAATGTATTTGCACTCAAAATATCTCTTTAGTAATGGTATAATCAAACCACCTTCATGCCAAATAGCTTCTCTGAGTAATTCAAATAAATATTTAGAAGCAGAAGTTATGGCAATGTATAGAAATATTTACCCACCTGAAATCATAAAGGATTGAGATTAATGATTGGCTTTCACTGTTGCCCTTTCAAAGGTAAACCGTTTGAAAGGTGAACCCTTTCAAGTGGGCATAGTTGTAGAGATTTGGTCACTGAGAACTTGTGACCAAAGTGGATTTTAAGATCAAAGTCCTTTCCTCCTCTTCCTTCTTTTTTTCTCTGTCTCCTCCTTCTCCTTTTCCTTCTCTCTCTCCAAATTCCCCTCCTTCTCTTTCTCCCTCTCCCACTCCTATTCTTCTTCTTCTTTACTTCCTGGCTTTCATATTCCATCACATGTTCCTTACATGGGGTACTGTGCCACCAGCAATCCAAAGCAATGAGGATAATAAACATAAACTGAAATGTATAAAATAAGAAGCCAAGCTTAATATTTCCCCTTTTTAAGATAATTTCATAAAATATTTGTACATAATAATAGGAGACTGTCAAAGCATGCTCTCATTTATTATAAGGGATAAGATTTACTGGAAAAACAATCTGACCAACATCGCCCTAATGAAATGACTGATTAAATTAATATTATACTGGGACAAATCTAGTTTAAAATATCAGATATACTTCAATAAGAGATGAAAAAATCGCCTCTAGTGTTTCCTATGAATAGACAGCAGAATTCAATCTGTTTTTCAAGGAAACTGACCTGCAAATGGCAGCATTGTCAATTTCATAAATGATGTAAGAAGACTATAAACAAATTTCAACGCAAACTGCCTGATAAAAAATTTATTTTGTCCCCTGTATACTATGTATGTCTGGTTCCCAAAATTACTTGTATTTCATATTTTTAATTAACTTTAAGTAGTTATATGGGAGTTGCTGTTTGACCAAGCAGTTTATGAATAGTGTTTAGTGAGGTTTGTTTTCTTTTTTCTATCCTGAGGTTTGAACTCTGGGTCTGGGAGCTGTCCCTGAGCTCCTTTGGATGAATGCTAGAATTCTATCACTTGAGGCACAGCAGCAGTTTCAGATTTTTCTGAGATTTAATTGGAGATAAGAATCTAACAGACTTTCCTGCCTGGGCTGGCTTCAAAACTCAATCCTCAGCATCTTGATTATCTAGGGTTACAGGTGTGAGCCACTAGTGCCCGACTTAATACAATGCACATTTTTTTTCTTGGCTAGTACTTGGGCTTGAACTCTGGGCCTTGGCAATGCCCTTGAGTTCTTTTCCTAATGCTAGTAGTCTACGACTTGTGTCATAGTGCCAATTCCAGCTCATTTTGTTTATGTAGTACTGAGGAATCAAACCCAGGGCTCCACATATGCAAGGCAAGCAGTCTTCCACTAAGCCACATTCCATGGCCAATACAATGCGTCTTGGTAATCATTATCCCTCATCCTTTTCAATCCTATCTCATCCCTCAATTTACATAATTTTGAAGAATATTCAGACTCACAATGTCATCTATAGTCACTCAGAGTATATATCACAGATCATATTTTATGGATAGTCTTATCCATGAACATACTTGTTACGCATTATAGAATTCTGTGATTTTAAATTCTAAATTATCACTCAGATTCACCTACTACTATTCTAAAATTTTTCTTAAGGTTAATGCAAATGCAATCTGTAATTCTTCAATAAAATACAATGATTCTTAGAATATTAAAGAGTTGGAATAAGAACATCACCTTCAGTTCTAGAACATTTTATAATCACTACCCTCTCAAAATACTCCAATATTTATTAGTAGTCACTTATGTCATAATTTCAACCAATCCTCCCCTTGAGCCGCTATTCTTTCATATTCTACCTCTACAGATGTGCCAATTTATAAAAGCTCATATCATTAGAAAATGTTGACTATTTTATCCATTTCTCCCATGTAATTTTACTGTTTCCAAATTTTTCTCATGGATAGAGCATATTGCTTTGTATACATGTGTATAAGGGTATAACATCCTAAATGAGCATTTCAATATTTTATTATATGTTATTTTAAAAGGTTTTGCTATGTATATTTTTGTACATGTGTCTCATTGGACATGTGTTGAAATCTATTTTGCATATAAAATTATGATTCAAAATTATGGATCATAGAGGCAACTCTATGTGTAATATCTTAAAGATTGCTAGTATGTTTAACAAACTGACCCTATCATTTTAAGTGTCAAGCACTATTGAACAAGGATTCCAATTTCTACTTAATTGTTGTGCAGGGCTATCTTATTGCTTTTATTTCCATTAATCTCTATATGTATGCAATGTCTAGGTATGTTGTGATATTTCCATATGTTCCTTGGTTGTTGTTATATTCCTATAGTGATATGTATTTGGATGTTTTTTGGGGGGGGGTCCGGTCATGGGGCCTGAACTCTGGGCCTGGGCGCTGTTACTCAGCTCTTCAGCTCAAGGTTAGTGCTCTACCACTTTGAGCCACAGCGCCACTTCTGGCTTTTTTCTTTTTGCTTATGTGGTCCTGAGGAATCGAACCCAGGGCCTCAGACATGCGAGGCAAGCACTCTATCACTGAGCCAACTTCCCAGCCCTGAAATTTTGATAACTTATTCAGGATCGTTAAAATTTTTCATTGGCATTAATATGCTCTTAATATATTTCTGATTCAAGTCTCTTTAAATAAATGTATATATATACACACTATGTGTATTTATATACAAATACCTATATATACATATATAAGAATATACAGATGTGTACATACATGCATATAGACATATATGTATATTATTATTTTTATTTGTCTGTAAGTTATAAAAAATGATTCTAGTGGAAAACGCATTTACTTCCCGTTCTGCTTTCCAGAAATTCAGAATCTGGGTTGTTGTTTTTTCCTTTATCTTCTAATTAGGAATCTTTCTATTTTTCTGATGGTTCTTACCTTATCATGTCTCTTTTGAACTACACCTGAGACTTTTAAGTACCCATTTGAGTATACTTCCCCCATCTGATAATTATTCAAATTTGTGTTGGGTAATGAAAGGCGATTATTTATTTTTGTTCTTCCTTATCTCAATCACAAGATCCGGATAATGATTTTTGATATTGTATACAGTGCTCTAGAGTGATTAAACACATCTATAGAAAAAGATAATCTCACAATACATGGATAATATTTATTTATAAAAAATTGTAATAATTTCCTACAGGAAATGTTGTCTATTTCTTTAGTTCTTGTTTAGGGTTTGTTAAATTCTGGTGTGCTATAGTCAATTATTATAAAGTTATACAAGGATGGTAAGAAACAAACATCTTAATATCATATTCTAATATTAGCTTAGTTCTGCCTGTGTTATATGTATAAGGCAGTATTTGAGTTTTGCCTCAATTTCACATGCTATATTCTCCCAGTATATAAGTTGAAAGAAGACTCTCTCTGGAAATATGCTATTTTATAGCTAAAGAAAAACAAGTCAGCTGTTAGACACAGACAATGAGATAGAAATCTTCCCCTAGAAATAGTCTTTCACCACTTCTGATTCACTTTTGTAAGCTGAAGTAAGTCGCATGACCCATCTTGACATTGCAGAGTAGAGGTAAATCTCACCTACAGGAAGCTGGTGCAGGACATAGAGTAATATGCCAAGATATGCAACATTTCAGATAAAGAGGGAAAAAAGTGAACTACAATATAATCTATCATACTTGCCATCACAGTCTCTGCAGGAAGGAAGCTATTATGTACCTTTGTTTCTAAAACTACTTCAAATCATGTCTTTTGTGCTAGGATGTTACAGGAATTAGAGAACATTTTGATTCTGAGACAGCATAAAATCTCAAATAAAGCTGGAGTAATCATTTCAATACTACTTTTTGTTCTCCAAGAAAAGAAACCATTTTGTAGACTATACTTTTTTACCAAGTATCTTTTTTTCCAGAAATGGATTATGTTAATATATGTGACTATCCACTAGAATAAATGTCTTCATTTATCTTCATCTTGTGCAGATAGCAAGGCAATTGGATGTAAGTGGGAGTTCATCAGTAGCACTTTTTAAAACTGTAAAAAATGTGGACAGGGAGCCAATATGCATATTTTTCCACCATCACCAATCACATCCTCTTTCTTCCTTCCTAGGAAACACACCCAATCAATAAAAAGTCTTAGATATTTGGTTCTTGACCTTGAAAGTGGAAGCAGCATATTATGGATGTCGGAGATCACAGTTAATAGTGTTTTCCATAATGATGTCACATGCAACAGCCCTATTAGTCCTGCAGGTCTTAACACTACATCCTTAATAATGTGATAAGAATACCAGCCTTACTGGATTTAGTATTGTTTTCCACTTCCTTTTCTACTACCTCCCCTAAATTATAATACTTATTAACAGAATGAAAAAGTAATTCCATCTTAAGAAAGTTCCATTGCACAAGACATTATGCCGAAAAACGAACTTTACAACTTTGGTGATGAGATGGGAGGATCGGTGGGCAAGGATGGTAAGGGGAAACAAAGGAGGTAGCAACAATGCTTGAAAAGAAATGTACTCATTACCTTGCTCATATAACTGTAACCCATCTGTGCTATATTTTCACACACAAAAAAAACTTATGAATATAAAAAGAAAGTCATTTAGGGCTCTGGGAATTTGGCTTCATGGAACAGTTATTGCTTAGCATGCATGAAACCCTGGGTTCAATTCCTCCATACCACATAAATAGAAAAGGTAACACTGGAAGTGGTGCTTTGCCTCAAATGGTAGAGTGCTGGCATTGATGTAAAATAAAAAGAAGCTCAGGAACAGTTCCCTGGCCCTGAGTTCAAGCCCCAGGATGGGCAAAAGTGTCATTTAGTGAGTAAATGCAAAATAAAGAACCCATATTTGGAATATATAATTGTTCCTTCCAAATGATATCTAACAATAGCCCTTAATTCATGTACTTTACCTATATTAGAATTCTGTGTTGAACAAAAAAATGTTTTCATAATAGGTCATGGTAATTAATGCCAGTAGTGTGCTTAGATATTTGGTGAAGATTAATCCTGGAAATTCAAAGATTCCAGGCTTTTGAGTGGTAACTGCTAATCACAATAAGAAGGGTAGTGTATATGTGAGATTTGGAAAAGTTTTTGGTAAATCAGGGCACCAAAAAGGCAGAAGTTAATTAATAGTTTTGGCAGAGGAGAAGGAATAACTCCAGATGGAAGGAATAAATGATAGTAATAACTAAGTTACACCACAAACTGTTCTAGGGAAACATTTATGGTTATTGAAGAACTAGTTATCAACTAGGCTTATTCCTCAGTGCCTTTAGCATTCTAATCACTTAGACTAGTTCTTAATCTTTGTGTGATAAGTTGTATATCCTTCTATGCTGTTCTTTCACACCTGATCTCCTTTGCTTTCTAAAAATCTATGTCTTTCTCTATTTCTCTATGAACAATTTCTGATACTAAGTCCACAAAAGCAGACAGCAGAAGATGCTAAGAGTCCCATACCTCATGAGTCATTAATGTAACAACATGGAAAAGGAGGACATATTTATTGCTACCTCAATTTTTTTAAAAAGCTGCAATGTCACATCATTTGATTTAAATTTCCATTCTTTGTCTACATAGTATCATTTAGTGCACATAAATGCAAATATGAGCCATGTGCTGGTGGCTTATTTCTATAATAGTAGCTACTCAGGAGGTTGAGACCAGAGGATTGTGGTTCAAAGCAAACCTGATCAGGAAAATCCATGAGATATTTATCTTCAATTAGACACCAGAAACCCAGAAGTGGTGTTGTAGCTAGTGGTAGAGCACTAAATTTGAGCTGAAGAGCTGAGGGACAGTGCCCAGGATGGGAGTTCAAGCCCCACTAACAACAGAAAATGTGTACATATGACTTTGTTTCCCCCAAAGGAATGACAAAGTCAATAGTAATCTTCGCAAGCACAGAAAATAATTCCAAAATGATTCAATGTACCTACTCTTGCTGAGTTAAGTTATGGCTTCTTTTCTGGACATATTCCCTTCTCTATGATTATCTAATGCACATACTTAGATAGCAATTTAAAACTGAGAGTATAGAAGCAAGATGTACAGTGATGATATTGTCCTATCAGAAATTCAAGTTAGTAATGAAAATTTCTTCTTAAGACCATACACAAAAAATACCATGATATAGTGTAATAGAACTCACTATTGAACATATGAGCTTTAAGAGCTTTCTATTTGATCCATTATTTATTGTTACCAACATTAGAAAAAAATGTATAATGTAGTAATAAAATAGAAGTCCTTTGAATGACTACTTAAATTCCTTGTTTTTTTAAAGACATTGTTTTCATCTTAAAAAATAAGGCTGTTTATTGTCTTCATGTGATTTTGATGATTAAGTGCTTAATGAGAAATCAAAATGCATTATAGTCCTTTGTTACCAATTCTCACTTTTTCTTCTTGTAGAATATAATGATCAAAACAATAGTTCAGAATCAGCAAGCAATAGGTCAGAATCATACTTCCAGGGCAAGTGGATCACCAGTAAGTAATCCTAAATACCATTTTCCACAAAGTTTTGTGACAGATACAATCGGCCTGCCTTCTCTAGCTGCTTTCCTAGAGTGGGCCTATTCCTTCATTATACAGGAAAAGTGTGATTCAACTGATTGAAGTCAGATATGTTACTAGAAGTATCAAGGATTTAGATTCTTGTCTGTATATTGGTAAATCTATGTCTCTTTATATAGGCTACCAAAAATGTATTTACTAATTTCAAGTAAATACATGAATTCTCTTTCCATCATTTTTAAAAAATAAAATTCTGCTTGCTCTATAAATTGATCAGAGGCATGGATTTTGTGGCTAGGTAGGACCTTGCACATCTCTGTTCCTCTCTCTCTTTCATGGTTCTCATAGATAATATGATTGCTCCATAATTATCCTAATTTATTTTGCTTTTATATTTTTGGTTTCATCATTTCACTTTCTGCTCTGCCATTTCCCAAATCATTTATGTAGAAGGCATTATTTCATATTTTCTCATTCCTAGAATAAGCTGCACATGAAGACACCACTGATCCTCATTTTCAGGCTGTACCATTGAATATGGAGGAACATCTTTCCTCTGCTCTCCATCAACTCCCTCCTCTCGTTAGAATAATTTAGAATAGTAAAAATGGAAAAAGAGAAAATAAATCATGGTGAAAAAAGATGCAGAAAATTCACCGGATATTTCTGAGCAGTTCACCCAACATGAACTATTAGGGAAATACATGGACACCTCATTTTCACTGGCAATCAAAGTCTCTGGTTAGGCAATTCTGATAAAGATGAGGAACAAGAGGAAAAAATGAGAAATGATATCAATTTCAATAAAATAAATAGAGAAGGATCGAAGCAAATTTCTTCTTTGTGCTGCTGAAAACAATCGGCTTACTACACTGCGGAGACTACTTTCCAAAAGGGCCACTCATGTGATTATTAAGGATGACGATGAGTATATGCCTCTTCATCAAGAAGTCTACAGTGGACACTTAGACATTGTCCTTGAGTTGGTGGCTCAAGCGGCACATACAATAACTGTAGATTGATGGACACATCTGCACAGTGCTTATAAATGGAATAATAACAGTGTGGCTTCTTTCTTACTTCATCACGATGCAGATTCCAATGCCCAATCTAAAGGCCTCTTGACCCCCTTGAATATTGCTGCTGGAAATTAAGATAGCAAAAATTCATTTGATCTCTTTCTGTTGAAACATTACATAAAACCATGTCTGAAGAACAATTGGGAAGAAACTGCATTTGATATTGCTAAAAGGATAAGTATGTATCACTACCTCTTTGAAGTTGTGGAAGACTGTACAAATTGTTCTACTAAATCCTAATGATTCAATTACTTTTCTTAAATTTCAATAATGCCATTCCATCCTTTGTGTCCATACAAAATATTTTCACAATCCAAATAACAGCAATAACTTACTGTAAAAATTCATGGATTCTGTGGATTTCTTTCAAGTGAATTGCCTGCCTTTGATGTCCAAATGTATTCAAGAGTTTTTGTATACATCTATAATGATTTCTTCAGAGTTTGTGACTTTTTAATCAGAAATAATATTAACTTATCTATTGAAATTAATACAGAAACTAAAGATATTTCTCGTGCTTGTCGGAAAAAGTATATTTTAAAATATTCTATAGTCTATGTTTGTATAGTGTCCATAATCTATTTTATTCTCTCCTAGATATAATACTTTGAATTATACGCTACTTTATAAGATATAGCTTCATTAATGAATCCTTTCAGATTTCATTCCATATAGAAAGAGTTTAAGATTCCTTTGTTTCCTAGGTCCTTATAGTATTATATTTCTTTGGGATAGAATGAAAATGTTGTCTAATTTCAGAAGTTTTATAAAGGTTATGCTATGTAAAGGCCTTTCTTTTTTTTGGGGGGGGGGTTCCGGTCGTGGGCCTGAACTCTGGGCTTGGGCGCTGTCCCTCAGCTCTTAAGCTCAAGGCTAGCATTCTAGCACTTGAGCCACAGTGCCAATTTCGGCTTTTTTCTTTTTGCTTATGTGGTGCTGAGGAATCGAACTCAGGGCCCCAGGCATGCAAGGCAAGCACTCTACCACTGAGCCACTTTCCCAGTCCCATATAAAGGCCTTTCTAAGGTGAAGATTTAATACACTGATGTCAAACTAACTTTTAATTATATGAATTACGTGTATTTTTACACTTGTAATTTTGTAATCAATTTTTAATGTTTTTCATTTCTTGCATCTCAAGAATGAAAAATTTGGAATACTTCACAAATTTTCATATCATCCTTGTGCAAGTGCCATGTTAATTTCTGTATTCTTGTAATTTGGGTATACATGCTACTGAAGCATGTAGTATCCTCTAAATTAAATAGTTAATGTTGCAATCTTTATACAGGCTTATATCCTTGGGTGCCTATTTGTTACAAGGAAACCTTATTGTTTCTAACAGTGCTATTGATTTTATTTCCCTGAATTTCTGTGAATAGTGGAAAGATTATATTGTTCAGTCCATTGCTCACATTTGCAATTATTTTGTCAATTACTATTTTATTTTCCATTTTGGATTTGATTGTACTTTCAAGTATCTATAGCTAGGTCCAAAGGTGATGGCTGTTTCAAGTAATAATTTATCCAACTGACTTAGCTCTGTGGAGCTAATGGATTCAAAGTAAGCCTTGCTTAAGAGCTACTTCTAAACTTCTGCAGTTGAAAATTTCCCAAATGAGGTCTTACTTTTCCCAAATGAGATCCTAGGATCCCAGGACCCAGTTATCTGCATCATCAGATAACATGGGCAAGACTTCTCACCTAGGCCCATCCAACATGCCAACAGAAACTAATTGAAGACCCATATCATTTTTCGTTTCCTATATTTCAGTTCCCCAACTCCTTGAGATGCAGGAATTATCAGTAAGCAATTGTGAAATGCAAAGCAACTTAAAATGAAGGAGGAGATCACAAAATCTGAGAGACATTTCTGTAAATCAAACTTTCAGTTTACAGATGACCAATCCATATGAGTGAACAAGATCACAAAATGTCATAAGATTATTTTTAAAACCCCTCCTCTAATGAGTAATGAAATATTTCAGTCCAGCATAAGTGGTCCAAAAAAGAGTTCCTGGAATGATAGATCCATAATTGTTCTACCAATTTTTGGAAAACTTGACTTAGAGTTCAAATGTAATTTAGAAAAACATTAAATGAGAAGATCCTTAGTGCTTCAAAACATTGGTACTTCAGTTAAACTTGGTTCTGTGATATAAAAATGTTGTCACTCTCAAACCAATAATAACCTACATTTAATCTCCTGAAAGTGTTTTTCTTTTCAAATAAACGTTTTAAAATCATATTCACCAAAATAACTTTTGACAAGTAGATGACACTTAGTGACATTACAAGTTTTTCAAGTGTAGGGCGCAAGCTACATTAAAGTTGGTTTATTTACCCAGCACCAATGACAAACAGGTTCAACCATTCATTAAAGTGTAGAAATAGTACCACCCACTATTTGTGTTGTTCAGTAGGTACCTTCCAAAAATGTGTTCAATAGATCAGCCTCCCATATTTCAAACCCAAAGGTTAGCTAATGAAGTAAATTTCAACACAATAGTTGTTGGGTCTTCATCCATCTCACGAAAGACAGACGGGGTCCAAGGAAAGTTTAGTGCGCCCGTTAGCCCGTTCCCAAGCCTCCATTAGCCCGGGAGAAAATCAGACGCAGCAGGGAGTCAAGTCAAGCAGTAAACTCATTTATTAACACAGAGCAAGCCCTTTTTAAAGCAAAAAAGAGCACGTGGCATGGGAGGGGAGGAAGAGGAACCAATCACTGTAAAGGTCACATCCTATCATGTACCTAAACTTCCAAGGGATGGTTATGCACTGAACGTAAAGCAAATCGGGCTCTGCCCACTCAACTCCCTCTCAGAGCCATGTTTGCTGCCCATGTACTCCACAAATAGTGACAATAGTCACAAATAGTTGCCTTATCATATGTTGTTTTATGTTTTCTCTATCTGTCTAAAATAGTAAGAAATATGACTTTAAGTCTTGAATATGAGTACTCATCAGAGATGTGACAAACATAAAATCTGTCTTCTATTTCTATCATATTCCTCTATAATAGTCAATCTTATTTTTCTTCTTTTTCCAAAACCTACAAGTAGTAGAAAATATTATCTCAGGTAAAATAAAATAATCACACATCATTGTACAAAGCCATTTATAAAAATTGATAATTAGGAATACATTCTAAGCCATTTTTAAACTTTCTTTTTGACTAAAGATCAATCTTCCAAATAGATGCGAATACAATTATCTCTAGGTGCTTCGCATCTCCATTCTTGCAAATTGTTACTGCAGATGAGTGAATTATGGAAATATAAGCTGACATCAGTTCAAGTATATGCAGGATTGAAACTCCATAGAATGTATATAAACCTTTCAAAGTATTATCAGACATTTTAACAGAATGAGTATCAGAGAGGAAGTTGAAACCAGAGAGGAATAATAGTAAAGATGAAAAATTGAACAAAGGGTAAGTACAGCTAGAATACTCAATGTACACATGTGATAAAGGAAGTGATAAATTGGAAATAAATCTTGGAGAAGGGGTTAGTTGAAAATGATAGAAGGAGTGACTGTGATCCAGGAGTATTGGATATTTAGATGACTATATTTAATTGTAACACTCTTGCACAACCTTATGAAATTCAGTTAATAAACACAACAAAAAATCAAAAACACACAAAAATCACAACCAAAGAGCAATCTCTAGAGAGTATGAATATGACCGCTCAAAATTTTAAGGAGTTAATGAAGTTATCTTCATGTCTTGGGAAAAGCAAATAAAGCTGTTCAAAGAGGACAGTTTGGGGTAAGGAAGAATTTTGAACATGTTTAAATAGATTGTCTAAGGTTATAAATCACCTACATCAGCTGCAAATATTATCTTTCTTCTGCTAATTTTCTTTGGATGAACTGGATACTCCAGCCTTCAGCCACACTTGATAGCTTGAGAAGATAGAATGGATAAAACAAGATCAAGAACCCATTGCTCCACTGGAGAGAAAACAATCCTCTATGTTTTCTTTCATCTCTCTTCACTACTTTTTCTTCATACTTTTAAGTCGATTTTGAATTATATTTTTCCTTCTTTGTTCTGGCAAAGTAATTAGTCAAAGTAATTCATTAAATATTATTTACCATTTTTTATCATGCTGTTGAATTGGGCAAGCGAGTCCATTAAACTTCCCTCTTGCATTTGGTTGCCATGAAACAACATCTATGTTAATGAGGAAAAATCTAATGTAAAGCTTTCTCTCCAGAAAACCAGTCGAAGAATCTGTGATCACAAATATGTGGCTATACATTTTCCTTTTCTCTGTTACCTTGAATGTCTTCTTGTGTCTAAAGTGTCCAGGAAAATAAGTACTCCATCACTTTTTGGTTTAATCAATTCTAACCTCAAAGATATATTTTGCTAACAAGATGCTTAGACGAATTAAAAACTACACCGTTTTTATCTTCCCTTTTAAGACTCTCTTAGATACCATATCAGGAACAGTGAAGTTATTCCTTGCAAAATTATTTCAATAGATTATTTTTCTCTTGGGCTTGCATTTGCTCAACAAGATGTATGAAGGACAATAGAGTTAAATTACCCATACCTTGAAAGATAGTGTCTGTTACAAAAGGACAATGCTTCTATGTCCTACTTCTATGTGCTCCTCTTAACTCTTGCTTGATTTCCAATTTATCATGGCTCCCTGGCTTTATGTCTAGTGAAGCTGAAGGACTACACAGCCTCAGTCACTGCTATATCTTCACGGTTTCTCTTTCAAAACTCTCTTAAGTTGCCTCAGTTGGATGTGGAATTTATTTTCATGTCTTCATTCAATCAGTTCTGCAGTGTGGCGAACCAAATAAGCTCTGTCACTTAAGGTAGCAAAATTATTAAGACAATCTGTATCAAAAAGTTTGGGCCTCCCTCCACTGCTGAAGCCAACATGCTTAGCTAGGGCTTCTAAGAACAATTTTCTAACCTTTTATATTTTCAATTCTTTTCTAATCCCAAAACTTTTTGGCTTATGTAATTTGTCTTCACTATCTCATGATAATAAGGATATTATATTTTGTGAGCCACTTAGAAATGTGAAATCATTGGTTTGAAGTATCCAATCAGATTCTTTTTTCTGTGCTTAACTGCTTCACGTGTGAAGACATTGTGGAAAGCGTTACAAAGAGAAAAGTGTAACCCAATACTTTCTTTCATTGTGGAGGGCACTTTCTCCCTAAATATTTTGACCCAAATTTTCATTTTCAGAGAATTACTGTTTGATAATTAAAGGTTAATTCACAAATTTTGATATCTTATGTTTTTATGAATTTTGTATTTAAATTCCACTACAACCTTGTTTCACACAGTGAGAGTATATTTCCAGGGTAAGGACAATTCTCAAGGGAACCTACAGGATTTATAGCAAGGTTTCTGAGGTTTGTTTGTTCAGTGTGAAAAAGCCATCTTCATCCACATTGCTTCCTCTCTACTAAGTCTCCATGGACTTCTTTGCATGAAAGCCTATTTTCCCAGGCAATTTTAAATTTTCTTAATGGGGTACGTTGTTTAAAATTTTGAACAATTAAAATTTAAACTCTTTTGAAATTCCTTCATCAGAACCACGAATTCACCAATCCTAATTCCATCTTTAACATCAAAAATTTAACATCTTGTTTTCATGATATAGTGTCCATGCAACTATTATTTTTCAGTGTCTTTGTTATGCATATATATGACCATATAAGTTGATGCTGAGCAAAATGAAATCCAAGATAAAAATCCAAGAGATTTTTATTTGCAGTTGTTGTTTTTAATGTCCTATGTGATTTCTATGGGTTTTTTTTCCCTATGGTTTATCCCTGCTGTATTGGATTTTGTTACCCTCTGTATTGTGTATTCATTTACCTTAATTAGAGGAGGGAAAAGGAACACAAATGGGTTTTTTCCCTATGGTTTATCCCTGCTGTTTTTGATTTTGTTACAATGTGTATTGTGTATTATTTCCCTTAATTAGAGGAATAAAGGACAAAGAGCAAACCAATGAGATAGCAATACTCACAAGACAATATGTTGGAAATGTACATTACAACTTGTGAGGGGTAAAGGGGTGAAGGAAAAGTGTGAGAAAAATGAGGGAGGGGTAACAAGTTTGAAAAGTTATGTATTCAGTACTTACAATTACTGTAACCCTACTGTACATCACTTTGATAATAAAATTATAAAATATAATTTCACTGTATTGGTACAGTAAATATTATTGTTTATGTAGTAACTTTAAAAAACAATGCAATTTGGCATCTAATTTGAATTAATTACCCCTTTTCTATGAGAGAGTCTTCAACTTGAAAGTTATCCAACTAGACAATATTTTCACAATATACTTGCCAATATTTGGTAATATGAATAACTTTAGTACTTTTTCATACTAAAACTGAAAACAGTACAATTTTAAGGAAACCCATAAATTTTATGAGTAAATAAGTTGTTTTTTGTTTGTTTTTTTAATTTTAATTTTTTGTGAACATACTGTACAGAGAGGTTACAATTACATGGGCAAGATAATGAGTACATTTTTTATCAAGCATTGCAGCCTCCTCCTTTGTTTACCCTTCACACCCCTTTCCAGCCTCCCCTCGCACCTCCAACCAATCCTTCCCCCTCCCCCCGGCTCCCCGAACCAAAGTTGTAAAGTTCGTTTTTGACATGACAACTTGTACTTCTCATTGTTGCAACAGGTCCACCTGTATCCTTATTTAAACAACTTGCTTTTCCCAATCTCCTCCACAAATTATACCGACATTAAATATAGTGAAAGCAGGGGTTATACTGTGGGGGAGGGACATACAAAGCAACAAAGAGATAATCTTATAAATGCGTTAGAAACAAACTCATGAAAGAAAAAAAACATTAAAATACATATCTAAGGGTTCATATTCCTAACATCACATTATCTGACATTTTCGGATTGACTCATACATATTCTAGATATTGCAAATAAGGGAATCCATGGGACCTATTTTTCACTGGGCCTGGCTTACATCAGTTAATATAATTTTTTCTAAGTTTTTCAATTTCCTAACAAATGGGGAAATGTCATTCTTTCTGATGGAGGCATATAATTCCATTGTGTATATATACCATATTTTCTTGATCCATTCATCTACTGAGGGGCATCTGGGCTGGTTCTATATCTGAGCTATGGTAAATAATGCTACAATAAACATAGCTGTGCTGGTAGCTTTAGTGTGGTCTTGTTTGTAAACATTTGGGTAAATGCCCAAAAGTGGGATTGCTGAGACATAGGGGAGCTCTATGTGAAGACTTTTGAGGAACCGCCATACTGCTTTCCAAAGTGGTTGAACAAGTTTACATTCCCACCAACAATGAAGTAAGTTTCCCTTCTGTCCACATCCCCTCCAGCATCTGTTGTTTTTGCCATTCTAACTGGAGTGAGGTGGTATCTCAATGTTGTTTTGATTTGCACTTCTTTTATGGCTAGGGATGTTGAGCAATTCTTCATGTGTCTATTGCTCATCCTTCTTTCTTCTTCAGAGAAGTTTCTCTTTATGTCTTTAGCCCACTTATTTATTGGGCAGTTGTTTCTTTGAGGATTTGTTGTTGGGGGATTTAATGTTTTGAGTTCCAAGTATATTTTAGATATGAGACCCTTGTCCGTTGTATGGCTAGTGGCGATATTCTCCCAATCCGTGGGCTTTCTATTGATCTTGCTAGCTAGGTCCTTTGCTATGCCGAAACTCTGCACTTTCATGCAATCCCATTTGTCCAACCTTTCTTTGATTTGTTGTGTTTCCGGGTTTTTATTCAGAAAATTTCGGCCTGCGCCAAGGAGACCAAGGGTTTCTCCTATTCCATCCTGTAAGGTTTTCAGATTGTCTGCTTTGACTCCGAGGTCTTTGATCCATTTGGAGTTGATTCTGCTGAAAGGTGATATATAAGGATTTATCTTTAGTTTTCTACAATAGTTAACCAATTTTGCCAGCACCATTTACTGAAGAGGCTGTCTTTCTTCCATTCCAATTTTTTAGCTCCCTTATCGAAGATTAGATGGCTATAGGTCTGTATGTTCATGTCTGGGTTTTCAATTCTATTCCATTGGTCTGAGGTCTTTTCTTATGCCAGTACCAACTCTTTAGATTACTATGGCTTTATAGTAGAGATTGAAATTTGGTATTGATATTCCTCCAGCAGTGTTCTTTCCATTGAGGAGCATTTTTGCTATTCAAAAGAAGCTCCACATGTCCTCAGGAGGTCGTCCTAACTTGCCTCTTAAGGAAGCCCCAATGACTACTTTTGAATAGGTGTCAGCTGGCCTCCTGAGGAAGCCACAGATGACCTCTGGAGAAAGTCCAAGATGACCACTGGAGAAGGCCCAACATGACCTCCAGGGTAGGTCTCAGATAGCTTCTCAAGGAAGTTGCAGATACACTCTTGATGAAGTTCCAGATGGCTTCCTAAGGAAGCACTACATGACCTCTTAAGGAGGTTCCAGATAGCTTCCCAAAGAAGTCACTCATGACCTCTCAAAGAGTTCTCAGATGGCTTCCCATGAAAGCCACAAATGACCTCTAGAAGGGGTCCCAAAAACAGGCTGGCAAGCTTGCCCAGATGCACCCCTAGAGGTACCTATATGACTTTTGTCTATGTTGCTCCTCTGGAGACAAACACTCGAGGCCTTGAAGGCTGACACTCTCACCTATAGGGATTTTCCCCTCAGGCCAAGGCCTGATGCCATCCAAACGGATTAATCTTCATGGGGTCTCCAAAAATTCGGACCTCTAATGTTCAAGAGAATCGATTGAGACACATTTAATATAATAAATGTTCTCCAAACCACCGAACCCCAAAATTATGATATCCAAAGCTCCAAATATCAAAGGGCAAGCCTTTTTTTCCCCTTACCTTTGTCTCTCCTTCGCTAAAGACCTATACTTCATTGAAGTCTTTCCCTTTATCCCTTCTACCAGTTCCTTCTTCTCTTCAGGCCTCTCTACTCTCCACAGGCCTGAACTGCTTTGCCTGGGTCGTCAGTTGCCATCCTTCACCTCCTGCTCTCCCTCAAATTCTTCTCCTCCCAGGTCTTTCCACTTCTGCTACCACACCACTTCCTTCCTTCCAGGACTTTTCAATTTTAATCTCCCCTTCCATTGCTGTGAACAAGCAGCATATATAAAGTTTGTACCCCTTCTCCACTCCAACTGCTAACAGTTTTCAACTATCACATCCCAAGCTCCCCACAGCCCAATCACTTCTTAACAGCTCAACTCTTGGTGATTAATGTACCAGCCCCTCCCACAGAATGCCCTGCCCTCTCCAGCTGGCCAGGAGATGGGGCCACACTGATTATTGGACCCCTATATATTATCAGTGCCCTGCTGATTATTACAGTATCCTCCTTGTGAACTAGTTACAATTGAAATTGGAAATTTGATTGTGATATTGCAAACTCATTGTGACATCACAAACCCATTTTGACATCATCATCAGCACGACATCACAAACCCTTTGTGACAATATTTTCATTGTAACATCATGATGCCTTTGTGACATCTCAAATCTATTATGACCTCTTAGCTCCTTTGAAAAATCACATACCCTTTTCAGCATTACAGTACCTTTGTGTACCTGTATCCTTGTTGTTAACTGATGTTGACAATTGAGATCAGACATGCCCTTATAACATCAAAAAGTGTTTGTGACATCCTCAACAGTGTGACATCACATTTTCATTATGAGAGCATCAGCTCATTATGACATCACCAAACTCAATGACATAATCGCATTATGACAACAATTGTCATTGTGACGTCGTAGACACATTATGAATGTCTATTCTGTGATTTCATTGTATTTCAAATATGGCATGAGAGTTGACATCAGAAACACACTTTTGTGCCTATATAACCATTTTGACATCATAATCACTTTGTGACATCACAGAGCCATTGTGATATATCTAATACCATGTGACATCACAAACCTCTCCTATCCTCATAACTTCTGTGACATGCTGACATTGTGATATCTTATGACTTTTTGCCCTCAGAATTTGTTTCCAACCTCATATTTCATGTATGACATGAGACATCAGAAATTCACTGTGACATCATGACCATTGTGACAACACACTGAGAGATGTCATGAACATCATGTCACATTGTGACATTACAAAAAGTTTTGATGTCAAAATTAGTTGGTGATTCCATACAGGTAAGGGGTCACAGTAGGTCTATAATGTCACAATTGGTTGGTGATATCCAAATGGCATAAAGGTTCTCAGTTATTCTGTAATCACAGAGAATTTGAGTTCACAATGGACTGTGGTATCTCCAAAGTCATGTGTTGTCACAAATGTGATGAAGTCCTAGGAGGATTGTGATGTCATAATGTGACACAATGGTCATGATGTCTGTCAGTATGATGTCACAATGGTCATGATGTCACAGGGGATTTCTAATATCACATATCATAACTGAATTATTATGTTTGAAAACAGATTACGAGCTCATAAAGGTACTAAGACATCACAATTGCAGCACGTCATAAGACTTATGAGGACAGGGCATGTTTGTGATGTCACAGTTTGTTAGTCATATATCCATGGCACTGTGATGTCACAAAGTGATTGTGATGCCATATATTTATGAGATCAAAATGATTTTCAGATATCAACCCACATGCCACTTTTAAAATAGAATGAAATAAGAGCATAAGCATTTACAATGTGTCTATTACCTCACAATGACAATATAATATCATAAAGCTATGAGGTCATTGTAAATTGGTGATGTTGCAAGGAGGTGATGGTGTCATAATGAATATGTGTTGTCACACTGGTGATGGGGTCACAAAGTGTTTGTGATATTACAATGGCATATATGAATTCACTTGTCATGTGTTCTAATTGAGGATATGCGTACACAAAGGGACTGTAATGTCACAAATGCCATATGTGTTTTCAAAAGTATTTAAGGGTCATGATAGCTTTATGATTCACAGTTGTGATGAGGTCACAATGTGTTTTTGATGCTATAATGTTTTTGTAATACCTCAAACACATGTCCGATTTGAATTGCTAGTATTTCACAATCTGCCTACAAGTTCACAGAAGGATCTTGAGGTCCTAAGGGACATGAATTTTTTTTTTAATGTTATGAGGTCATATTAGGTTTTTGAAACAGTGGGACAGTGATATCACCATGGCAATGTCAACTCACTACATCATGTCAGAATATAATTTTGGTGTCACAAATAGTTGATGATGCCACATTAATGATTAAGCCACAAAAGTTTGGTGGTGTCAGAATGTTCTGGCCATGTCACAATGAAATGATGGTTCTCAACTGTCTTTAACTTACAATGAATTCATGAGTTCACAAAGGGACTGTGGTTTCTCCAAAAGTATGTGTTGTTACATATTGAAATCCTAAAAGGTTTGTGATGTCCGAATTTGACACAATGGTTATGACATCTGGCAATGTGATGACACCATGGTCATGATGTGACTGGGAATTTGTGATATCAAATGTCATATGTGAAATCTAATGAGGTGGCCAACAGATTATGAGGAAAAAAAGGCATGTCACAAAAGTTATGATGACAGGACAGGTTTGTGATGTCACGCTGTGTTAGTGATATCACAATGAAAATGTGATGTGCAAAGGGATTGTGATGTCACAATGGTTATGAGTTTATGGTTTGTTTATGATATCCACCTATATGCCACATTTGAAGAAGAATGAAATCACAGAAAAGGCATTCATAATGTATAGATGATATCACAATGACAATGTGAAATTATAATTTTATCATATTTTATTTTTGTGATTTCACAATGAGCAGATGGTATCACAACGACAATGTGATGTCACAGTTGTGATGACCTCAAACTTTTTAATGTTAAAATGTCATGTCTGTTATCAATTGTCAATATTTCACAGTGGGGATTGGGTACACAAAGGCACTGTTATGTCACAAAGCTATGTATTTTTTCAAAGGTTATAAGAGGTCATAATAGATATGGGATGTCACAATGTGATCCTGGTGACTAAACAGCAATGTTACGTCACAGTGACTTCATGATGTCACAGTGGTTTTGAGGTCACAATGGGTTAGTTAGATCATGAGTTTGTAATATCAAAATTATTTGTCCAATTTCAATCGCTACTAGTTCACCATGAGGACAGTGTAATAACCAACAGTGCCCCTATAATCCATGGGAACTGATAGACCTCCTGGACTGGACCACCAGACAGGGGGGTGCATGCTGCTGGAGTGGGCAGGACATGCTGCTGAAGAGATAGGAAGTTAAGCCCCACGTGGTGAGCTGCCAAGAAGTTATTGGGCATGGACATTTGGGAAGTGATGATTGAAAACTGTTATGTAGGAAACATTTTAGTGGGGGCAGGGTACAGTCTATATATAGGTTGCATGTTCAGAGCAACAGAAGCAGGAAGGAAAAGGGGAAAGGCCTGGAAGGAAAGAACTGTTGAAACTGCAGGAGGTTAAAGTCCTGGGAGGAGAGGAAATTGAGCAAGAGCAGGAGGTGAAAAACAGCAACTGGCCACCTGGACAGAGCAGGGAAGACCTGTCAAGAGTACAGCAACCTGAAGAGAAGAAGGGAATGGTGGAAGGAAAAAAAGAAAAGACCTGAAAGGTAGGACAGGTCTGTAGAGAAGGAGGATGAAGGAAAGGAAAAAGCCTTGACCTTTGAAGTGTGGAGCATTGGACATGATTACTTTGCGGGTTGGTTGTTTGAAGACAAGGTAACAAATGGCTGGGCTGCTCTTTGGAGGTCTGAGGGTTCATGGTTGAGGCTGTAATTAGCTCTGGGCATCCAACCCAGGTCAAGCTAGTCGCTTGTTACAAAATTTATGAAGACAAGACAGGTTTGTGATGTTACATTGCATTAATGATATCACAATATCAATATGAGGTCACAAAGGGATTGCAATGTCGCAATGGTAATGTGGTTCACAATGGGTTTCTGAAATCAACCTAAATTCCACATTTGAGATAGAATGAAATCACAGAATAGGCAATCACATTGTCTCTATGACCTCACAATGAAAATGTGATGTCATAATGCTATGTTGTCATTGTCATTTTGGGATGTCACAATGGGCTTATGGTATCCTAACAACAATGTGATCTCACTCTGTAGATGATGTCACAAAGCGTTTGTAATGGTACAATGGCATGTCTGATGTCAGTTGTCCTTTGTGCACAATGAGAATATGGTTACCTAAAGGGACTGTGGTGTTACAAACACGATGTGCTTTTTCAAAGGTGCTAAGAGGTCACAAAAGTTTTGGGATATCACAAGGTGATCGTGATATCACTGTGGCAATGTGATATCACAATGCCTTTGTGATGTCACAGTGGTGATAAGTCACACTTGGATAGTGATGTCACAATGAATTTGTAATATCACCATTACCTGTCCAATTTCATTCTACTAGATCACAATGAAGATACAAGTTCACATAAGGAGCTAGAAATCAGAAAGGCCATAAATTTTGTAAAATATTATGAGGACATAATAGGTTGGTGAAAATGCAATGGGACAGAGATATTCCATTGGCAATGTGATGTTAACATTACATGAGATAGTATTGTTTTGAAGTGACAAATAGTTGGTGATCCATACAGGTGATAAGGTCACATAGGTTTGTGATTTCACAATGGGATGGTGATGTCAAAATCTCCTGCCAGATCTCTAATTGACAATGAATATATAAGTTCATAAGGGATAATGATGTATCCAAAGGTATATGTTTGCACAAGTGTAATGGGTCTTAACAGGTTTGTGGTGTCACAATGTGACTCAGTGGCCATGACAACTGGCAGTGTGATGTCACAGTGGTGATGATGTCACAGTGGTCTTCTGATATCATGTCATACCTGAAGTATGAGTTAAACAATTTATGAACTCAGAGATGCCAAAGAGATCACATTGGCAACATGTCAAAAAATTTATGAGAATTGGAGAGTTTTGTGATGGCACATTGGGTTAATGATATCATAATGGCAATGTGGTGTCATCAAGGTTTTGTGATGTCATAATGATTAAGTGGTCCAAATATATTTCTAATATCAACCCACCTGCCACATTTGAAATAGAATGGAACCACAGAATAGGCATTCCAATGTATCTATGACATCACAATGACCCTGTGATGTCATAATGCTATGATGTCATTGTTTTAGGATGTCACAATTTGCTGATGTTGTCATAATGACAATGTGATGTTACACTGGTAATGATGTCACAAAGTGTTTTCGACGTTAAAGTGGCATGTATGATCTCAATTGTCATTAGCTCAAAATGAGGATATGGGTACACAAATGGCCTGTGATGTCACAAAGGCCATGCTTTCTTTCAAAGATTCTGAGGTCCTAATAGGTTTGGGATGTCACAATGTGATCATGGTGGCACAATGGCAATGTGATATCACAAAGAGTTTGTGATGTCATCGCAGTGATGTGGTCACAATGGGTTAGTGATATCTCATCATTGCCTTAGAGGTAATAATTACACGAGTTCACAGAAAGAGCTTGAAGTCTCAAAGGCCATGAAGTTTCTAAGATGTGATGTGGCCATAATCGGTTTGCAAAAACACAATGGGACAGTGAAATAACAATGCTAATACCACAATATCACGTCAAAATAATGCTTTGATACCACAATTAGTTGTTGATACCATCCTCGTGATGAGCTCACAATAAGTTTGTGATGTCACAATAGGTTCATGGTGTCAGAGTGCCATGGGATATCTCAATTGTCATTAATTGACAATAAATATATGAGTTCAAAAAGGGACTGTAATGTCTCCAAAGGCATGCATTGTCACAAATGTGATGCCGGTCTAACAGCTTTGTGATGTCACCATGTGACACAATGGTCATGACATCTGGCAGTATGATGTCATAAGGGATTTCTGATATCACATGTCATACCAGAAATATGAGATTGAAAACAGATTATGAGCTCACAACGGCCCTACTATATTACCATGGCAGCATGTCACAAACTTTACAAGGACAGGACTGGTAGTGACGGCACAGCAGGTTAATGATATCACAATGGCAATGTGATGTCACAAAGGATTGTGATATCACAATGGTTATATGGTCAAAATGGGTTTCTGAAACAGAGTGAATTCACAGAATAGGCCTTCACACTGTTAAGTCATAACAATGTCACTTTGATTTATAATGCTATGATGCCATTGTTGTTTGGTGATGTCACAATGAGCTGATGGTGTCATAATGACAATTTGATGTCACTGCTGATTTATGATGTTACAATGGTTATGAGGTCACATTAGGTTTCTGATATCAACACACATGTCAAATTTGAAATAGAATAAAAAAGCTGGGTGCCAGTGGCTCACACCTGTAAACCTAGCTACTCAGGAGGCTGAGATCTGAGGATTGCAGTTCATAGCCAGCTCAGGCAGGAAAGTCTATGAGACTCTTATCTCCAATGAAAACCACTAGAAACCAGAAGTGTCTCTGTGGCTCTAGCGATAGAGTGCTCACCTTAGCTGAAGAACAGGGACAGCACCCAAGCCCAGAGTTCAAGCCCAAGGACTGGCAAAAAGAAGATTAAAATCAGGCATTCATAATCTTTTTATAACATCACAATGGCACTGTGATCTCATAATGCTATCTTGTCTTTGTAGATATATGTCAAAAGTAGTTGATGCTACCATAATGACAATATCACACTGGTGATGTCACAAAGGGTTCGTGATGTTACAATGGCATGTTTGATATCAATTGTCAGTTCAGAATGAGGGTATAGTTACACAAAGGGACTGTGATGTCACAAAGGCCATGCGTTTTTTCAAAGGTGCTAAGAGGTCCTAATAGGTTTGGGATGTCACAATGTGATAGTGATTTCAAATGGCAATGAAAGTTCACAATGGTTTTGTGATGTCACATTGGTGATGAAATCAAATAGTTTTGTGAAGTCACATCTCCTAATCACATGTACAATTTCAGTTGCTACTATTTCACAATGAGGATACGAGTTCACAGAAGAAGACAAGTATAAAAGGCTATGAATTTTCTAAAATGCAGTAGGTTTTTGAAAACAAAGTGGAAGAGTGACATCACAATGGCAATGTGATGTTGCAATATGATGACTTAATAATGTTTTGATATCACAATTGGTGATGACATACTGGTGATGAGTTTACAAGAGGTGTGTGATGTCACAATCGGTTGGTGATATCAAAATGACACAGGTGATCTCAATTGTCATAAACTCACAATCAGTATATGAGCTCACAGAGGGACTGTGATGTCTCCAAAGGCATGCATTGTCACAAAAGTGATGAAGTCCTAACAGGTGTCAGAATGTGACAAAATGCTCATAACATCTATCAGAGTGATGTCACCATGTTCAAGATGTCACACTGGATATGGGTATCACATTTCATACCTGGATTGGGTATGAGAGGATTGGAATTTCACATTGGGTTAGTGATATCACTATGGAAATGTGGGGTCATGAAGGTATTGTGCTACCACAATGGCTATTAGATCACAATGTGATTCTACTATAATAGGTTTGTGCTGTCACAATTGATTGGAAATGTCACAAATGTCATTAATTCGCAATTAAGATATGAGTTCACAAAGGGACTGTGTTGTTTCCAAAGTCATGTGTTGGCACAAATGTGATGAAACACTAACAAATTTGTGAGTACACAATGTGACACCATGGTCTTGATGTCTATCAACGTGATGTAACAATGTTCATGTCAGAGACAATTTCTGATATCATATGTCATACATGAAATATTATGAGTTTGAAAGCATATTATAAGCTTACTAAAGACCTAAAATATACTAATGGCAGCATATTGCACAAGTTATGACTAAAAACTCATGGTCTTTGGAGCTTATGATTCTTTCTTTGAAATTGTATCCTCATTGTGAACTAGTAGAGTTTGAAATTGGACATGTCATTGTGATATTACAAACTCATAGTGACATCACAAACTCATTGTGACCTCGTCACCACTTTGACATCACAAAACCATTGTGACATCACATTGCTGTTGTGCCTTCACAATCACATTGTGCCATCCCAAGCCTATTATGACCTCTTACCACCTTTGAAAACACACATGGCCTCTGTGACATCACAAAGCTTTTGTGAACTCTTGATGTACAAGTCGTTATGTCGAAAATGACCTTTACAACTTTCGTGCGGAGAGGGGGAGGGGGAGCGGGGAGGATTCGGTGGCATGGCAGGGAGAGGATGGGAAGGCGTGGGAAGGGGAAACAAATTAGGAGGCTACAATGTTTGATAAGAAATGTACTCATTATCTTGCCCATGTAATTGTCAGCCCTCTGTACAGTATTTTCACAAAAACATATGAAAAAAGAAGAAAAAACAAACACATGACCTCTGTAGCATCACAGACCCTTTGTGTACTCATATCTTCATAGTGAACTAATGAAAATTGTTATCACACATAACATTGTATCATCACAAACACTTTGTGCAATAATTATGACTGTGAAATCACATTGTCATCATGACAACACCATTCATTGTGACATCACCAAACCCCAATGACACGATACCATATTTTTCTTTTTTTTCTTCTGTGGGTTTTTTTTTGTAGTAAATACAGTGTACAGAAGTTTTACAGTTACATGAGCAAGGTAATGATTACACATCCTATCAAACATTGCTGCTTGACATCCCATTGTCATTTTCATGTCATAGACCCATTTTGAATGCCTATTCTTTGATTTCATTCTATCTCAAATGTGCCATCTGTGTTGATATCAGGAAACCATTATGAACTCATGACCTTTGTGACATCTAAATCTCTTTGTCACAGCACATTGCCTTTGTTATATTCCTAATCCACTGTGACATCAAATACCTCTCCTGTTCTCATAATTTTGTGACATGCCATTGTGATATGTTAGGCCTTTTTGAGTTGAAAATCTGTGTTCGACCTCGTATTTCAGATATGGCATGAGATATCTAAAATCCAGTGTAACATCATGATATCACAGCGCTGGACATCAGACACATTGTATTACTTTGTGACATCTCAGACCTGTTAGTTCTTCACCTTTTTCACTACATATGCTTTGCTGACATCAGAATCCCTTCCCAAACTCATATACTCATGGTGTGTTAATGACAACTGAGATACACATACCATTGTGCCATCACCAACACCTTGGGACATCTCAAATCTATTGCGACCACCTCATCAGTATTGCATCATCAATTGTGACATCAAAACATTCTTATAACATAATGGTGAGATATCACATTGTCATTGTGAAATCACTGTCCCATTGGGTTTTCACACAGTATGACCTCATACTATGGAGCTTCTTCTATCACCTGGTATCCTCATATTGAATTATGAGTCATTGAAATTTGATATATCATACAAACAAACTGTGACATCACAAAACCATTGTGACCTCATCACCACTCTGACATCAAAATCCCAATGGGATATGTCATTTCCATTGTGACATTATGGATCACATTGTGCCATCCCAAGCCTATTATGACCTCTTACCACCTTTGAAAACACACATGGCTTCTGTGACATCACAGAACCTTTTTGTATCCATATCCTCGTGGGGAACTAATGAAAACTGACATCAGATATACCGTTGAAACATAACGAATTCTTTCTGACATAATCATAATTGTGACATCATGTTGCCATTATGACATGATAAGGTCATTTTGACATATTAATCTATAATGACATCATAGCATTGTAACATCACGTTGTCATTCTGATGTCATAGACACGTTGTGTTTGCCTATTATGTGATTTGATTCTATTTCTAATGTGGCATGTCGGTTGATACCAGAATCCATTGTGAGTTCATGACCATTGTGATATCACGATGCCTTACTAGCATCACATTGCCAGTGTGATGTCACATTGCCAAATTGATGTCAAAAAGGGATTTTGATGTGACAATGGTTATGACATCACAATGAGTTTGTGATATCAACCCACATGCCACATTTCAAATACAATGAAATCACAGATTTGGCATTCATAATGTGACAATGATGTCACAATGCCAATGCCAAATTCTATGCTGTCATTATCATTTTGTGATGTCACCATAAGCTAAAGATGTCATAACAACAATATAATATCACCCTGGTTATGATGTCACACAGGGTTTATTATCTTACAATGGTTATAAGGTCACAATGTGTTTATGATATCAACTGATATGCCATATTTTAAATAGAATGAAATCACAAGATATACATTCACAATGTGTCTATGACAGCAAAATGGCAATGCAATGTCATAATTCTATGATGTCATTGTAGCTTGGTGATGTCACAATGAGCTGATGGTGTCATAATGACAGTCTGATGTCACACTGGTGATGATGTCACAAAGGGTTTATGATGTCACAATGGCATGTCAGATCTTAATTGCCATTAGTTTATAGTGAGGATATGAGAATGAAGTCACAATGACATATACAAATGAACTTTGGTGAAACAAAGGCCATGTATTTTGTCAAAAGTGCTAAGGTTCCTAACAGGTTCTGGTTGTCAAAGTGTTAATGATATAAAAATGGGTTAGTGATGTCAAAACTAGTTTGCAATATCTCATCTTACTTCAATTTTCAATTGCTACATGTTCACAATTATGCAAGTTCACAGAAGGAGCTTGATGTCTCAAAGGCCATAATTTTCTAAGATGTGATGCGATCATAATAGGTTTGTGAAAGCATGATGGTTCAGTAATACCACAATTGCAATATGATGTCAAATTACAATGTCATAAGAGTGTTGTTATGTCACAATTAATTGGTGATGCCATAATAGTGATGAGTTCAAAATAGTTTTGTGATGTCGCAGTAGTTTGGTGATGTGACAATGGCATTCCAGACCTCAATTGTCATTAACTCATAATGAGTATATGAGTTTAGAATGGGATTGTGAGGATTCCAAAGTCATTTGTTGGCACAAATGTGATGAAGTCAGAACAGATTTGTGATGTGACAATGTGACACAATGGTCATTACATCTAGCAGTGTGATGTCACAATATTCATAATATCACAGTATATTTCTAATATTTAATGTCATACCAGAAATAATATGAGGTTGAAAATAGATTGAGCTCACAATGGGCCTAACACAGTGGCAACATGTCACAAAAATTATGAGGACAGGACATGTTTGAGTTGTCACAGTTGTTTAGAGATATCACACTGGCAATGGTATATCACAAAGGGATTGTCATGTCACAATAGTTATGAAGTCAAAATGTGTTTTTTGATATGAACACACATTTGAAATACAACGAAATCACATAATAGGCCTTCATAATGTATATATGTTCTCTCAATGACAATGTGGTGTCATAGTGGTACGATGTCATTACAGATTTGTGATGTCACAATCACCTGATGTTTTCATAATGACAATCTGATGTCACACCAATGATTATACTGTAAATGCTTTGTTATATTACAATGGCATATTTGATCTCAATTGATATTTCACAATGAGGATATGGATACACAAAGGGCTTGTGATGTCACAAAGGCCATGTGTTTTTTCAAAGGTGCTAAGGATGTCATAATGTGTTTGGGAGGTAATCAAGGTGATCGTAATGTCACAATAGCAATGTGATATCACAATGGCTTTGTGATGTCACATTGTTGATGAGGTCACAATGGATGGGACAGGTTTGTGATGTCAGAACAGGTTAATGACATCACAATGCACTGTGATGTCACAAAGGTATTTTCATGTCACAATGTCCTTGAGGTCACAATGGATTTTTGATATCCACCAATATTGCTAGCTTGTAATAGCATGAAATCACAGAATAGGAATTCACAATATGTCTATAATATCACTGTGACATATAATGTCATAATATTATGATATTTAAGTTTAGTGATGTCAAAATGGCATGTCTAATCGTATTGCTAATTAAATTACCATGTGGATCCCAAAAGTTGCTGTGTGCTGAGTCCTTCAAAAGGCACATTGTGCTGAATCCATTACACAGGGTTCTTTGAGCTTTTTTTTTAAAAATTGTGCTGTGTGCTGTCATCCCAAAAGATTCAATTTTCTGATTCCTTGATAGGACAATCACACACACACACATACACACAAACATACACACACACACACAAACCCGGAGCATTACCTTGCATCTGCTTGGTGTGTGGTGTGGATGGAGAATTGTCTTCCCCAGTGTTTGGGCTGAGGGGATCTTCAATTCCCCCAGGCAGCTGCTGGGCTTGGGAGGAAGCCCTGAGCTGAGGTGAGGCTGCTTCTGTCATGGCCTGGTAGCCTTAGAGCTGAGTCAGGGCAGCACAAAGCAGGAGCAGGGGCATGCCCGAGGTGGGGAGGGGCTGTGACTGAGGGGAGGACAGGGCATGGATCAAGGAGCACATAGTTGCTGCAGCCAGGGGAACACGGTAGCTGGCATACTTGCGCAGCAGGGACTGGGCAGTCTGGGTGAGAAGTGGAGCAGAGAGAGAGCAGAGAAGAGCAGGCACATGCACCAGGGTTGGCAGCATCAATGACTGGCCTCCGCTGCTGTAGGAACACAGGTGTGGGTCAGGAGCACAGAGGACACAAAGCCAGCACAGCAGGCACATCTGTCTCACAGCCTCAGGGAGGCTTAGAGGCCAGGTAGGCCCTGAGTCCAAGGTCCTTGCACCAGAAGCTCAGCCCTGCCACCTGTCTGCCCCTACCCAGGCCCCTTCTCCTGCCCTCCCCGTGACACTGCATTTGAAACAGGTTGCTGCCAGCTTGGACCAGTGGCGCCTCTTGGAGTCATCCATCAATGGTGTACCCCTGGCCTCCTTATGGCCCTGACCCGGTCCCAGTCCCCAGTGGAAGCCCGTGGTCTGCACCTCACAAACTCCTCCTACCCTCCACCTGCCACAGACCTAGACCTGTGACTCCTGCCTCCCCTCTTGTGTCCTAAACGCACCTCGCCAGCACTAGGCAGGCCAGCTCTGACTCTGCCACAAATGAGCCCCAGGAATGGGGGGTAGCGGAGTGAATGTTGATCCTGGGATCCCACCCCCATCCTTAGTGGACAGTGTCCCAGCAATAGGGCAGATGCAGGGATTGGTGATGAGGGGGTGCCACTGAGCCCCTGGCCTAGAGCAGTGGGAGCCACAGAGCCATGCATCTGCACCTTTCCTCTCCCTGGGGAGAACCTGGTGGCTTTAGTCAGAGGTGGGGAGCAGCAACTCCACACCTGCCTTCTTGGGATTTTTCCTTTTTTGGAGGGGTGGGGGGTGTTGGATGCAGAAGATAGCCCCACCACTTCTGTGTGAGCCCTTGTCTTTTGTGCTTGGTCACCCTTTCCCCTGAAGAGGGTCCCAGAAGAGCCCACTAGGGAAGTGAGGGCACTAGGGATCAGATAGAAGGTGAACGTTTGGGAAGAACATGCCCCTCCAACACACGTACACCCTGCCTGTCCCCCCCACTCCAGCAGTCAATAGCACTAACAGGGTGATCACAATTCCCAGCTCTGCCACCATCTGCCGGTGCTCCAGGTCCATCTGGTTTCCTCATCCTCCCCCAGAATCCACCAAGTCACCCAGAAGCATCTAGGCTGGAAGTAGGAAGTTCATCCATGTATGTAGCCTTTAGGACCCCATCCATTTACCCAACACTGCCCTGACCCCGGGTCAGACACTTCTCTGGGGGCACCATGACCTCCTGCTTGTTTTCAGTCTAGGCTCTGAAGAGCCACCTGTCTCAGGACTCCGTCACCCAGAGTACTGGTCTAGGGTTTTGGTGAATGGGGTGTCAAGGCTGGTTATTCCCAAGGGAAGGTGTCTGGCCCTGAAGAAAGGGAGAGGCAGGGTGGTTCAGCATGATTAGAGCAGTGCTTCCTTGGGTCGAGCCCCTGGTACTGACAAGGGAACTCCCGTGCTCCAACTTGTACATTGTCCCAGATGAGGAACCAACAAACTGAGGAGGGGCACTACTCTGAGTCTATGTGTGTGAGTGTGTGTGTGTGTGTGTGTGTGAGAGAGAGAGAGAGAGAGAGAGAGAGAGAGAGAGAGAGAGAGAGATAGTGAGCATGAGAGAGAGAGAGAGAGAGAGAGAGAGAGAGAGAGAGACTGACAGTGCTGAGGTGAATGATCAGTTGACAAATTGCAGGTGCTGCATGGATGAGTCTACAGTCACTGTTCTGGATTTGTGTGTGTGTGTGTGTGTGTGTGTGTGTGTGTGTGTGTGTGTGTGTGTGTGTGTGTGTACTTGTTGTTCTTTTTTCATCAATGCCAAGTATGAGACCAACCATAATTTTTGTTTTCACCTTCACTGTTTCATGGCTCCTTTGGGAAAGATTTCAGTAGATGTTCCTTTTCACCTCTCTCTTCCCCCTTTCCTATAGCCTACAGTAGCTGCTGGGCCTGCGTGGGTCTTCCCTAGGAGGCCTGTGTGAACCACAGACCAAAGTGGACACCTTCTGTCTTAAGCCTGAAGGCTTGTGAGACGAGTGTGACCACAGCTGCACTCTTCCAGCCAGACAGTCTGCTCTCGTTTGTATAGTTGGAGCTAATTCAAGGGTTGGGAATGTGTCTGCCAAATGTAAGTAGAGAAGGAGATGGAGGGGGGGAGTAGGGCAGGGGCTGTGAATCTAGGAGACTCTGGGAAGTGGTGAGTGATGTGACATTGCAGATGGTTCCCCACTACAGAGGATGAGAGGGCAACCTTACCAAGGGCATTGAGGGTGTCCATGGGCATCTAGGCAGGGGGCTCTGGGACCCCACTGGTGGTGTGGATTCCCTCCTGGGGGAGTGCACTGGTTTGAAGTCCTCCCTGGTGTCCTGCAGACTCTAATCTGTGTCCTGCCTGTGCTGTTTCCAGCTGGGCAGTGGTAGGCAAATACATTCCCCCTGCTGGAGCCTGCTAGGTATCAGGCCGTGGCAGTTAGGTAGGACTTGCTGAATGCCATTTTCTGTAACCTGCTGTGGGCTGTCTGGAAAGAAAAGGGGACTGCTAACATTGGAATCCTTTAAGTTTTCTCTTTTTTTTCGTTTTTTTTTTTTTTTTTTTTGTCGGTCGTGCAGCTTGAACTCTGGGCCTAGGCACTGTCCCTTAGCTCTTCAGCTCAAGGCAAGCACTCTACCACTTGAGCTACAGCGCCACTTCCGGTTTTCTGGTGGTTTATTGGAGATAGGAGTCTCACGGTCTTTCCTGCCTGGGCTGGCTTTGAACAGCGATACTCGGGTCTCAGCCTCCTGAGTAGCTAGGATTACAGGCGTGAGCCACCAGCACCCAGCTTGGAACCCTTTAAGTTTTATTGGGACAAATGAAATGCCACCTTTTAGAGGGTTTTTTTCTTGAAGCTGGCAATTTCTACTAACAACTGGGATTATTGGTCAAATTAGACGGAAAATTTCAGCCAACAATCAATGACGTTCAAAGTATCACAAGCAGAGTTTCCAAGCCAGATGGTCTCCTGCTATGAACGTCGTGCCTTGATTATTTTTATGCGGCAGCTGTTGATTCTCCTCTGACTCTCTCTAGTGTGAACACCACAGTTGAGTGAAGGGTTAAAATACTTGAGGCAGTGACCATTTGTTGCTTGTTTCAGAGCATAGTAACATGTGGTGCTAAACCACCTGGTTGTGGGCCTTTATAAGACCTGTAAATCCTTAGCTCAGGGCTCTCCTCTTGGGCTCCACTGTATCACAGTGTAGGACAAGGCCCCAGCTGCAGCCTGTTTAAATAAAACAGCTGTAGAGTCTGACTATCGGTGGTCTTCTTGTTGGGGGTCCTGCGACCAAGGCATAACGTTGAGGATGTCATGGGGCGAAGAGGTTATGACCTCACCATCCCTAGCCTGCCACCTGTGAGTAGAGAGGATTCTCAGCACCTGCACTGGACTCTGGTAGATTCAGAAACCCAAGATGCAGCCAGGATCCTTTCTCTGCAACATGAAACGGGGGCCAGATGTGATGGGCCATCCTGGCTGGCCCCAGGGATAGGAGAGTAGGCCCCTTGAGCCTGGTCTTCAGCTCATGGCAACCTCATTCACTCCTGAGTGGGGAATTGAGAGCCACAAAGCTGGTCAGCCGCTGACCAGAGATCTTTGTGAAGACAGGCATCCCAGAGGCCCCGGAATCCAGCGAGTACACCATGGATCATATCATCGGAGCCCAAACAGTTATGTTTGGTGGCACCAGGAGGGTGGGAAGAGGGAGGAGGGGGAACTGTGAGAGAGCTACATCAGGCTTTGTCCGTCCACCTGGATGCTTACCTGGATGCGATGGGATTTTATGTAGTATTTTTGTAGACAGATGCTTATTTATTTATCCAACAGAGTTACAGTGTGTGCCAGGCTCTGGAGGGGTCAAAGACAATGAGAGTTTCCAGTGCTGGTTCCACAGCACATAAAGAAACCTTGGTTTGACCTGGATCCCGGTGCTTCATGCCTGTCATCTTAGCTACATAGGAGGCTGTGATGGGAGGATCGATGCTTGAGGCTCAGGCAGGAAAACCTGTAAGACTCTTATCTCCAACTAACTACCAAAAAGAAAACACCAGAAGTGGATGTGTGGCTCAAGCCGTAGTCTGTTGGCCTTGAGTAAAAAGGCTCAGGGACAGCACTTGGGCTCAGAGTTCAAGGCCCAGGAGTGAGAGAAAGGAAGAAAAAAAGAGAAAGAGGAGGGAAGGCTGGATGGAGAAAAAGAGGAAAGGAAGGAAGAAGGGAGAACATGTGAGCCTTGGTTTGGAGTCCCAGGATCAAGGGAGCCAACCATTCACAATCTATGTGTGGACAATTTCAGAGCCTAAAGCCAGTTTGTAGGACGAAGCTACTGACACCTCAGCAACTTGCTGACATCTAGGAGCTGTGTGGTAGCCCACTGCAGAGGGAAGCAGCCTCAGGTAGACACTAGGACTCAGGGCGGGTCACCAGGTTTCAATCATCCCTGGCGCCAATGACTTTATTTTCTGGTCAGATAAGAACAAGCTGTCCAACAGCTAAGGAGGTAGTGGTGTGAGGGAGTGTCGGGGGGGGGGCAAGAGATAAGCAGGAAGATGAAGAGGGAGGACAATCACAGGTCAGGAGTGTCAGGACATTGGAGACATGACTTCGCCTGACAACCTAGACCAAAAGTGATAGAGCCTTTGACCCAGCCACACTGCTATTAAGAGTCCTGGCACATTGGATTCACCATTGACTACCTGGCTATCGTCCACTGAAGGATGCCTGTTCAGTACATCCTTGGCGACTGGGACTCTCCAGGGCTCAATCTGAAGTTGACACCCCCTACCCCGTTCTTTCCTCCACCAGAGACAGAAGTAAGCTCTTCACTAGCACAGGGCAGCCAGGGAATGAGGGTGGGAGTAAGGACCCTTGTTGCCCCAGACTTCCTCTAGGGGGCGCAATGGCCCCGTGAATGCCATTCTCAGAGGCAGAGATGGGTCTCTTTGCTGGCTCAGCCTTTAGCCTAGATGGCAGATCTGGGATTCAGAGAGGGCAAACTGAAGGTGGGGAAGATTTGTATAGAGGCTGGTGGGAAAACCATAGGCACTGGTCTGTGAGCAGGGTTATTTCTTTGAGGATACTCAGAACCCAGGAAAATTCCTGGGATAGATCAGCCCTTTTCTGCTTCGTGAGAGAGAGGGACCTGGAGCCCTAGTGTCTGCGTCCCATGTCCGAGAAAACCTTTCATTCCCACATCCTGTGGTTGGATAACTACACCTTACTTCCTTACTGGTGTAGAGGCAGGACAGTGAGAGATCTTGAGTCTTTGATAAGGTCAGGGGATCCTGAATATGCGATTGTACTTGAACATCCTAACTTGCTGCATGGGAAGTTCCATCTAGGATTACCATGATGTAGGACATAGAATCAAGAGAATCAGAGCAGGATGGGGTCTGTTCTGGGAGTCTTGAGTATTATGTGTGAGCTTTCAGCTCCTGTATGCCCACCCTTTTCCCTTTCTTGGGTGAATCTTTGCTAGAAAAAGCTTGAAACTAGGGACTGGGTCCTATCCCTTGTCATTTATACTCAAAGCTAGCACTCTACTATTTGAGCCACACTCCACTTCCAACTTGTTTGGGTGTTTATAATTGGAGATAAAGAGTTCTCATGGACTTTGATGCCAAGGGTGGCATCCAACTGCAGTCTTCAGATCTCAGTCTCCTGAGAGGATAGGATGACAGGCAAGGAAAAGTATCATTGGCCGGGTGGTACTAGCTCATGACTGTCTTCCTAGGTAATCAGGAGGTGAGATGTGAGGATCAGGGGTCAAAGCCAGCCTGGGCAGAAAAAGCTCTGAAGCTTTTATCTCCAACGAACCACCAGAAAAGCATAAGTGGTGTTGTGTTGTGACTTAAGTAGTAGAGTACTCACCTTGCGCTGAAATGCTCAGGGACAGCACCCAGGCCTAGGGTTCAAGCCCCACAACTGAAAAATGAAAGAAAGTAAAACACATTTGCCTGCAAAGAATGGTCCAGGTGTGGGAGGGACGAAGAAGGGGGTGCTGTGGTTTGGAGACCAGGTGTTCGCCCCATTGTACAGACATTTCTAAGAACTCCCCAAGTTTATCCCAGCTTGAAGGCACAGCTTCTAGAGGACGTGGCTTGTGGCAGGCAGGGAGTGGGCGAATGGGTGCAGGGGTGGGATAGCTGTGTCTGTATTCTCTCCAATAAAGGATGGATTTGGATGCTTGGTGACAAAGTCTGAAGTGAAGTGTTGCAAGGAGTTTGTGGCCTTATGAGATGGTTTTCCTCTGGGTATGTAAAGGTGGCTGAAACCGGAAGTCGCCAGTGGCTCACAACTGTCATGCTAGCTACTCAGAAGGCTGAGATGTGAAGACCATTGTTCAGAGCCAGCTTGGGCAGAAAAGTTTGTGAGACTTGATGTCCAATGGACCACCAGAGAACAGGAAGTGGTGCTGTGGCTTAAGTGAGAGAGTGCTCACCTTCAGCTGAAAATCTGAGGGACAGTGACCTGGCCCATAGTTCAAACCCCATGAGCAACAACAAAAAAAGAGGTGGCTAAGTTTTCTGCATAGCAGCGTGTACGGTATGAAATGCCATGCTGGTCTATGAGACGTTCCAGATATGTGAGAGGCTCAATGTTTTGTCTACAGTGGGTCTGAGGTCAATAGTGCCACCTTCTTTGGGATTGGATGTGATCCTAATGAAATGAGCTCATGGTTCTGTCCTCAGGGACTGCTGAAGCCTTGGGCTGTCCATGTGTGTGTGTGTGTGTGTGTGTGTGTGTGTGTGTGTGTGTGTGTGTGTGTGTGTGTGTGTGTGTATGTGTTTGCCGTGTGTCTGTGTCTGTCTGTTTGTAGTTAGAAGAACTGGGCCTTGAACTCAGGGCATAGGTGTTCTTCCTGACCTTCTGAACTCAAAGCTAGTGCTCTGACACTTGAGCCACAGGTCCATCTCTATCTATTTGGTAGTTCACTGAGGTAAGAGCCTCAGAGCCTTTCCTGCATGGGCTGGCATTGAACTGTAATCATCCACAACCTCCTGAGTAGCTAGGATGACAGACATGAACCACCTGTGCCAGATTTGTGTGTGTGTGTGTGTTTGTGTGTGTGTGTGTTTGTGTGTGTGTGTAGAAGTGGGTTGTAACAAGGAGCTCTGGACCCTTCGGGTAACAGCTAACTGCTATCTTTGGGGGAGGGGTGCATGGATGTTGTGTCTTAGGTTTTGGGGCTTGGATGGGTGAAAGGCATAAATTATAAGACCAAGGGATCGGTGTTCCCTGGAGCTGTCTACTCCCTTGTCCCTGGTTGGTGGCAGAGGGAGCTTGGGAGGACCTGGGGGTGCGGCCCGCAGGGGGTGGTTCCCCAGGGGGACAGAGAGCATGGCCAGCACTTAGTAAGGATACCAGCTCTGTTTGCATGGAGTGCACTGGATGGATCAGATTCTGGGTCTTCTCATCATGAGGTCTGATGGGTGAGGCCAATTCTATTTTAAATCTTGACCTATCATCTTCAGATCTCAGCCTACTGAGTATCTAGGATTATAGGCATGAGCCTCTGGCAATGGGCCTCTTAGTCATTTTGGTATAGTAGGGTTTCAACTCAAGGCCTTAGGCTTGCCAGTCAGGTACTCTACCATGAAAGCCAAGCCTTTCTGTCTTGGGCATTTCCGAGATAGAGAGTCAATATATGCTCAGGCTGGGCTGGATCAAGATCCTCCTGTGACAAGTGTGGGCCACCATGACTGGTTCTCTGTATTGGGATGCTAGACAGGTAGTGCCACGTTTAGTCATAGGTTTAGATGGATTGTCCCAAACTCTTAGTACACAGCAGCTGATTCTTGACCACAGGTGAAGCACTGTACCTTGACCGTCGGACCTAAGGATCCTCCTGGGACAGTTGCGAGGAAACAAGGGATCAATATAGGGAGATCCCTGGGGCAGGGCCAGGCATAGAAGGAGTGGTTGTCAGATATGGTTCTTGGAAATTCTGTGAGCTTATGACAGGAAGATACCCTGCAAGGGCTCAGATGGGGCCTGTTATTTATCACACAAAAGGTATGGGATTATGAAACAAAACATGGCTCTCTTTCATCCTTACCCTATCTGCATGTGGAAGGGGATCCTTCCACTGTTCAGTTTTGCAGCTGGGTAAAATGAGGCACGAAGAAGCTGGGTGACCTATTTATGACCCCCAGCTTACAGGAAGCTCAGCCTGAGTTCTCTGCCATGCTCCCCATGACAATAGCTGCTCTTCCACTTGTTGTGGTGGAAAGTCCACTTCTTGTCAGTTCAGGGGCTTGAATTCTAGTCCTGGGTGCTGTCTTCAAGCTCTTCAGTTCAAGGCAGGCGCTCTACCACTTGAGCCCCCAGCACCACTTCTGGATTTCTGATGGTTCTTTGGAGATAAGAGTCTCACAGACCATTCCTGCCTGCGCTGGCTAAAAACCATGATCCTCATATCTCAGCTTCCTCTATAGCATTATGCGTGTGCCACTGGCATCAGGCCTAAGTCCAATTCTGACTTTCTCTCTCTCTCTCTCTCTCTCTCTCTCTCTCTCTCTCTCTCTCTCTCTCTCTCTCTTTCTTTCTTTCCTTCTTTCTTTCTCCCTTCCTTCCTTCCTTCCTTCCTTCCTTCCTTCCTTCCTTCCTTCCTTCCTTCCTTCCTTCCTTCCTTCCTTCCTTCCTTCCTTTCTTCCTTTCTTTCTTTCTTTCTTTCTTTCTTTCTTTCTTTCTTTCTTTCTTTCTTTCTTTCTTTCTTTCTTTCTTCCTTTCTTTCTTCCTTTCTTTCTTCCTTTCTTTCTTCCTTTCTTTCTTCCTTTCTTTCTTCCTTTCTTTCTTCCTTTCTTTCTTCCTTCCTTTCTTCCTTCCTTTCTTTCTTTCTTTCTTTCTTTCTTTCTTTCTTTCTTTCTTTCTTTCTTTCTTCCTCTCTCTCTCTCTCTCTCTCTCTCTCTCTCTCTCTCTCTCTCTCTCTCTCTATTTCAAGAACTGTTTGAATGGGTCCTGCAGGAGGTGGCTCAGCGTCTCCATGTGTCTGGGACCCACGGTAACCCTCTTATTCTTGAGGTGGGCTGTGGGTCAGGAGCTGTCTTGCTCAGCCTGTTGAAATAGCTCCATGAGATAAGTCCCTCTGTGCCCGGGCTAGAACATGAAGGTTATTCATTGTCCATCCATCCTCTGAGTACTTCCCCACTACCTTCTGCTAAGACAGTTAAAGGAAAGTGGATGAGGAGGTATCGTGTTGTCCAACCGCCCAGCACCATCCTGGGCCTCTGATCCTCACCACCATCTATCTGGCCAGACCCTGGTTATAAGAAAATGAATTCACTCTATGTCTACTTTGCTTTGCTGCTGTGTGTCATTTCAGGGAGGGTGGGTGGTGTGCAGAGGAAAGACTCCAGACCTGACCTTTGTTCTTGTGACAGAGCCAAGTCATTGTTGTGGATAAGGAAGTAGCTTCCATCAAACTGATCAGGAACAATGCTCAAAGGTAAGTAGGCAGGCTGTTGAAGTATCAAACCCACCCATGATTACTTCCCACTCACAACAAGAGGGGTGTAGTGCAGGTGGCTGGCACTGGCCCTAGAGGAATATAAATGGATGATGGCCATCAGGTACTGGGTCTCCCACCCATCATCCTGGCTATTCGGGAGGTTGAGGTCTGATGGTCATGACTAAGGGCCAGCACAGGCAGCAAAGTCTGTGATATTCTTATCTCCCAAAAATCACCTCCCCCCACCAGAAAAAATCTAGATATGGTGCTGTGGCTCAAGTGGTAGTGCCTCAGCCTTGAATGAAACAAGCTCAGGGATGACACCGAAGCCCTAAATCCAAGCCCTGGGACTCACAAAAAAACAATAAAATAAATGAATAGCGGGCACCTGTTACCTTACTACCAAAACGAATTGATTCAGTCTTCTCTCTGGTACTTGTAGCCAAAAGTAAGGGGCTTCCTTTGATGCTCCTCTAAACCTTCCTTCTCTGCATTAGCTCAACAGGCTTCAGTTTCAGGATAGAATTCAGATCATTCCACTCAATGTTACCTTATGTACCCTCCCCTCACCAACTTCCTTGGGGTGAGGATCCTGGATATAGTCACCACTGGGAGGATGAGGCACTGCAGAGATGGGGGTAGGTATCCCCGAAACTCACACACACACACACACACACACACACACACACACACACACACACACACACACTGACCTAGGCCAACTCAGACTAGCCTTCTCCAAAGGCACCTTATCTCCTTGTATTAACTGACCTAGCAGAGAAAATTGATCCTTTGTAAATGACTATTTTAACTAGGGCTTGCTTGTTGGCACGAGATAAATAAAGAAAAGGTCTGGTACCCATCACCTCTGGCTCAGGTTCACGTCTGACACACCTACTTAGGAGGGAAAGATCTGAGCATCAAAGATCGAAGCCAGACATAAGCTGGAAAGCCGGTTAGAATCCACTCTCCATGGAACCACCAAAAAGTTAGAAGTGGAGCTGTGTGATAGAGCACCAACCTTGAGCATGAAAACTCAGAGAGACCACTCCCAGAACATGAGTTCAAGCCCACACACAAAAATGGTCCCATTTTGTCGCCCCCAGACTGCCTGAACCTTGAGTGCACTCTCACAGAGTGTAATACAGCACTGGTCGTGGGTAGTGTATCAGAACCTTCAGAAATTGGGTGTTGGAAGCCAGGCCTACTCATTCATGTGCTCTTAACCAACACCAGCCAGAATGCAGAGCGTGACAAAGCAGGCAGCCTGCAGAGCGGACAAGATCTTGCTCTGCCAGGGCGATTGGAGTGGGCTTTTTAGAGGCAGCACTTGAAAGGGGGTCTTGCTTAGCAAGAGGATGTGACACGAAGCACAGAGAGCAAAGATCCTGTAGATAAATTACAACATAGTTGAGCATGTTTATTTCCAGCCAGGGCTGCTGGTGAGAAACTCAATACTGCTGTGCAAGACTATCCCGAGACAGGCCTGAGGGTTCATAGAAGAACAGCTATTCAGGGTTGGGATTGTGTCTTTGCAGTAGTGGGCTTGCCTACCACACAGGAAACCGTGAGTTCTATTCCTCGGTCCCATCATACACAGAAAAAGCCAGAAGTGGCACCATGGCTCAGGTGGAAGAACCCTTTTCCTTGGGCAGAAGAAGCTCCTAGACAGCACCCAGGCCTTGAGGTCAAGCTCCAGGACTGTGAAAATAAAATAGCACTCCAATGGACATTGGTGACAGGTGGTTGGCTATGCCCTGTAGATCTTAGTAGATCCATCCATGCTTAGTGTCTCCTTCTTTGACAGAGGGGAGCTGGACATTCCTTCTGCCCTGGACACCCCTGGAGGTGGTTATCAGCAACCCTCCCAACATCTTCCACCAGGACATGGAGTAGCTGAGCCCAGAAATCCACAGGTACAGGTTGGATGGGGTGGGGGGATACAGAGCAGCCCCCAGAAGTCCTAGTGGGTCTGACCTGCCCCAGAGGACCAGTCCATCCAGAGGAGGTGGATGGGAGCTTAGAGAGGGGTAGAGATGTGGAGGGAGCTCTTTAATGCCCATGGCCCCAACCAGAAACCAAACTTCTCTTTGCTTTCTGTGAGGGAGATAGAGGAGTGTCTAGGTGGTAGTGTACAGAAGAGGACTAAATGGAAATTCTAAAGAATGAATCACTGTAAGCCATGTGCTGGTGGCTCACGCCTGTCATCCTGGCTACTCGGGTGGCTGAGATCCAGAGGATCTCGTTTCCCAGCCCAGGAAGGAAATTCCTATGAGAATGTCATCCCCAATCTCCAAACAGAAATGGCGCCATGGCTCAAAAGGTACAGAACTGGCCTTGAGCAAAAATCATCATCAGGGAGAGTTCCCAAGCCCTGAGTTCAAGCCCCTCAACAAAAACAACAACCAAAAAACCCCAGAAAGACACCCCTTGCCTGCAAGTGATGGTGAAGCAATGGGGGTACTGTGGTTAGGAGACCAGATGCTAGCCTAAGTGTACAGAAATTTCTAAAAACTCTCCAGGTTTGCCTCAGTGTGAAGTCACAGCAGCGTGGGCATTGCCTTACCAACTACTCCAGAGCTCCTGGCCTGTCTTAGGCATGGAGTTGGCTAATGGGAGCAGGGATGGGTGGGTATTGTCAATTATATTCTCTCCATCCATGGAAATATAGTTTTGGATGCTGGTGTCAAAGTCTGAAGTGAAGGGTTGCATGAGGTTTGTAGCCTGACAAGTTGGGTTTCACCTGGCTATAATAAGGTAACTGAAGCCGGGTGCTGCCAGTGGCTCACAGCTGTCATCCTAGCAACTCAGGAGGCTGAGATCTGAGGCTTGCAGTTCAAAGCCAGCTTGGGTAAGAAAGTCTGTGAGATTTTATCTCCAATGAACCACCAGAAAACCGGAGGTGGTGCTGTGGCTCCAGTGGTAGAGCGCACACTTTCAGCTGAAGATCTGAGGGACTGCGTGCAGGCCCATAGTTCAAACCCCATGACCGACAACCAAAAATAAGGTGGATGAGTTTTCTGCATAGAGTTGTGTACAGTACGAAATGCCATGATGTGTTATGAGCCATTCCAAACGTGTGAGAGGCTGAGATTTGTCTACAGTTGGTGCGAAGATGGTAGTGCCATCATCTTGGGGTTTGGGATGTTCTGGTGCTCAGGGATTGATAAGGCCTTGGGCTACTCCTGTGTGTGTGTGTGTGTGTGTGTGTGTGTGTGTGTGTGTGTGTGTGTGTGTTTGTGTTTCCCTCATCTTTCTCTGTCCCATTCCTGGGTGCCTGTCTTCCTCTTCCTTACCTCGGATGTTGCCCCTCTTCCATTACAACCTTGCCTTTACCCCCCTTTCAGGGTCTACAATGAGTCCTAAATTGCCAGAAACCTGCATAGTCCAGCTTTTCATTGGGGCCCACGTCCGGTTGTCCATATATTTGGCCACCTCCAGGGGATTCTGGGTCAGCAGGGCTGGCTGGTGTAGGTTCTCCCTTACCTCTGGAAGGGTGGGGTTCAGTCATGTGATGTCTTGTCCTTTTCCTTAGCTGGGCCTTTGGCTGAATGTCCCTCCCAGCAGGCTGGCAGTGGAGTGAGGGAAGGGTGGTTGCCAGTGGCTCTGACCAACTCCTGTAAATCATAAGTTCATCACTTCTTCTGGCACCATATGAGCACAGGTATTTGCTTATAATACCTCCACATAGTTTAGACGTCAATGCCATGTACTCTTCTGCCAAATATGCAAGGACATCCTTTGTAATTCTCCTTGCATTTTCACTGTTCTTCTCTCTACTCTCCCATGCTAAGTCCTGTGATGATCATGTTGATTTTCTCCCCTGTTACATTCATCATTGCATCTTGGCAAATACTGGTATGCATTACTGTAATTCTGTCCATTCTCCTTGTGCTTTGTCTTGTACCCCTCTCACCGTGGAGGGTCAGAGGTTGGGGATATTTTCTTCACTCTTTAGCTCAGACATCTATCTTTACTTTCTAACAATACATTCATTGAATTCTTTCTGTAAAGTCTAATGTCTTGAAAATGATTACTGCATTTTCATGGCTTTGCTATTTGGCATTAGGGAAGAACATAGGTCAGTAAATATAACTTAGGTAAAAGAAGATTGCAATCATGCCTCCATAGATGTTGTTAATTGGATAATGTTTACTTCAAGGTCTATCTGCCTGCTTCCTTTTCACTGTTTATTTTTCAATGTAGCCTTTTCTTCTGGAAAGTATTTATGGGCCTAGTGAAGATCAACCCCTACTGTACTTAGTCATTAATTTTATTCCAACATCATTTCACAGATCTTTCTGAGGTTCTTCAGGGTCTGTATAGTAATGCTTCACATTCTTAGATATGTTTTTAATATCGATGCATCCGATGATAAAGACACATTGCTTAAGTCACCATTTTGTTGATTGAAAAGAAACCATGCTGCAATCTCACTATATCGCAATTTTCTGGTTTTAAATTCTTTTAGATTAGAATTGATGCTGGAGAATGAACATTCTGTGTACAATTTTATATTTTCCTAATTTTTTAGTATACTTTCCAATATTGTATAAAGTTAAAACATTACTACTTACTTAGTTTTAGGATGTCTAAAATGGTTAGAGTAAAAGTTCTATTCATTCACAATTTTAAGACAATATTGTCCATTATGACCAAGTGAGATATTGTAAACATTTTATTTTTGGTCCTTAATGGTGGTGCTGGGTCATCAAGTTCTTAGCTTCATGTGTCTTAGTCTACTGTGTGCCTCTGACCATGATGTAACCTATTGTTTTATTTTCAATCAACTGGAATAAAGAAAAATTTCCCGAGGAAGGAATTAGCACTTGGTTACTTTCTCCTGTATCTCTCACACACATAATAGTAATATAATTCTACACTGACAGAAAATGGTGTTCTTATACTGTATTTATTAGTAGTAACTTCTTATTTATTGTAGCCCCACTCTTCACTAAGTCTTGCCCATTTGCTATCTCTCCTTTCCATAAAACTTGCCTAGATCAACTGGAAACCCACTTCTAGTCAGCCTCCTCCTTAAAAAGCTCAACCTTAACTACCCTACCCCCTGGTAGCCCTGCTAAAAACTTTCAAAGGCCTGACTGCAACCAGACTCCTTCCTGATAGCCCTACTCTGCTTTAGGGAAATCCCTCTTCTACTCCACACCTTCCTAGAATCCCGGCTCTGCACCATCAGAAACCAGGTCACATCAGTATCTCCTACTATTTCCCACCTTGCTGCAATAGAACCCCGCCTACACCAGGCTCCTCCCTCAAATCCCCACCTCATCCACCAGATGAAGTCTGCCCCTAACTAATCTAGTCCCTCATAGTCGAATTGCTCCCATATCCTAGTACTTCCAAACTCCTCCCTTCCCTTTTATACCCCACCCCCAACTAGACTTCTCACTCCAGTCCCCCCCCCCCGGTTTCATCAGAAACTTTGCCTAAAACTAGCCTACTTGTAAGAGGCCTAACCTCTCAAACACAGCCCTTAACCTACCTCTTCCCACAAAGCCCATCATGGTATACAAAAACCCTTCACCTTCCTATAACTGCCCTTGAAGCCCTGCCTTCTTGACCAGAAGCTTCTTACACAGCCCATCTCCTGCCTGGAAAGACAGCCCTGCTCCACCACAAGCCTCTCTATTTCCCACATCTATGCGCTCAATGGCCTGCCTTGCTCTCCAGATAAACCTACCCCCTATTGGCTCCTCCCTCAGTTCCAAATCCTACTCCACCAGATACCCTGCCCACAATTATCCTACCCATTTTTAGCTCTTCCACTCCTTCTCAAAGCACCTCCTCCAACTAGCCCCATGGCTCTAAACCCTGCCCTGCTCCTGAAAAACCCCACTAGAAAACTCCCACCACTCTATGCCATTTTTGGACACCCACATTGCTCCACTGGAAACCACTGTTCCAGTTGGGCTCCTTCTGGAAGCCTAGAAAACCCCCACCACACTCTCCCATCTCTGGACACCCACATTGCTTCACTGGAAACCACTGAACCAGTTGGCCTCCCTCTGGAAGCCTCACTAGACTCAACTGTAAATCCTAGTCCCTCCATAGTCCCTTTGGAAGGTTGTTTCGCCCTGCTGGAAATCCTGTCCATAGTCCATGTCCTGCCTTACAACACTGAAATACCCATCCAACCTTACTCCTCTTTTCGAAGCGGTGACTGGCTACAACAGAAACCCCATCCTAACTAGTTTAGTGCACTGGATCTTATCACTGCTCTCACAAAGCCCTGATCCTGATAAACGCCTCCATACATTGTGACTACATCCTGCTCTGCTGGAAACCCCACCTCCACCCTAATACACTTCCCGAAGACCTGCCATTCTCCGTGAGAAACCACACCCCTTACTAGCCTATGTCTTCCTAGTACCACCTTGCCCTCTCAAAGCCACACCCTGAAAAGCCACTCCCTCATAGCTTCTCATTCCTGCTCCAGAATCCCCACCTTCTGTCAACCTCTGGCCTCCCTTCCCTGCCCTGCTTTATCAGAAACCTCACTCTACATATCCCACAAGGGCTCACAGTGTTCCACCAGATCCCCTCCTCTAAGTAATCTCTTCCTTTGTAGCCTTGTTCTTCCTTTTCAAAGCCCTGCCCCAAACAGCCTCCTCTCCCGTGACCCCACCTTCTTCCAATGAAAACCTGTCCACCTGCCAGACTCCATCCTAAATCCCGCCTTCTCCGTAAGAAACCCCTCCCCTAACAAATCTAGTCCTTCCTGTTCCCTTCCTAATGTCTCAAAGCCCTACACAGACTGGCCTTCACCCTCAATGCCCTGTCCTGTTCCACCTTACAGGCTGTGCCAATACCAACTCCTCTCTTAAACCAGACAGAGCTCCACCAGAAACCCCATACCACCTCTTCCATGAAGGTCTCATCTAGTAACTTTTATTACAAATGTGATTTTGAACATATCTGGGGAAATAAAAGTTCCAGCCTCCAGCTGGGCTCAATCACAGAGAAGGATTTGTGCCTGTTTTAGCTAGTCCTGACAATGTAAAGTGCTCTTGTGTAAAACTGAATAAAAATCTGGCCAGTTTAATTTCAGGTGAATACCGCCCCCAGCCTTTCTCAAACAGAAGGGATTCAAAAGACCAATTTTTGAAATGCCTTGCTAAATAAGCAAGCCCTGAGAAAATGAAGCTCAACAAAGTTACTTAGATTAAAATAAATACTGTATTAAATTTTTCTTTCAAAATTTTAAAATGTACATATAACTGATTTTGAATTTTTGTGTGCTTAAAAATTTCAGTGTGTTTTGTATGTTTTGTGAACATTTTCATGATAGAAATTGTCAGCATGCTGTAACGATTGGCTGAGTTTAAGTTTAAAGTTACAAAGGTTATGAGATTTGATCATTACTAAAAAATTTTTAAAGCATTTTCACATTGTTTGAAATGGTTTTTTATGGATTCTTTAACTTAAAAAATAGAAAATCTGGTGTTTTAGAATGCAGAAGGCTGTTTACACTGTAATCAAGATTTATGGCTTAACAAAAAGGAGAAATTTAGGAGTGAAGGATGAACAGGCAGAAGTGCAGTTCAGCTGGTCATGCATGGTGGAACAGGCCCTGGGAAGAGTCCACACATGGTGAAAGAGGGCAAGCTGGCAAAAATGCAGTTCAACTAACCCTAAAGAGTCGGATTGGGTGTGTGCCCATTCCACAGGAAGGGACAAGTGGCCGATATTTATTCTGCCCCATTACCCTGCAGATAGACACTGGAAACATGATGGTAAAAATGAGTGATGTGAAGGTCTGATTAACATTGCTAAAATTACCTCTTGGATCTGTTAAAATTAAAATTAAGAAGGCCTTAAAAAGAGGGTTAAAAAGTTTATTTGTATAATGTGGTTTGCTCTCAATGATATTCTGTCATTGAATATGTTATTTTTAATGCAAAAAGGTGTTAAGTCTAGCTTCTTGGTACAGTGATGGTGATTTTAATTTTTGTATTAATAAAAAAATGTTATTTTAGATTAAAAATTTCATGTGTATCTGTTTTAAAACAAGCAGCCAAAAGGAAATGAGCGACACCTAGCCTTGAGAGTTTAAGGGGTTTTTCAAAATGCAACTAAAAACTAAAGTATAGAATATTAAAACAGAGATAAATAGAAGGCTTACAAATTAGGAATGGATTTCTGTATATAAAGTTTAAAAGTAAAATTGTTCTAAACATTTGTGTCAAAGTACAAAAAGGAAAAATTAGAATTACCAAAGTTATTGCTTAATTCCTATTTCAGTTTAGTCTCAGAGACTTTATTTTTTGTAACAGTTCCCAGCAGATCCACAATAATGAGTGAGGATTCTTGTAAGTTTATCAGATGTAACTTTGGCTCTTAATAAGTTTCAGGTAAGAATATGTTTAAAACCTACTTCTATGTTGACTGCCTTGTTGCTTTTAATTGGAGTAAAATGGCCTTTTATGAGACTCATTGATCTGAAAATTGGTTCGAATCCAGCCTGTGCAGATAAAGGTCTCTGTGAGAATGTCACCTCTACTCAGCCAGCAGAAGTCAGAAAGAGCAAGCAGACCTGCTTTTGGATTCATTGTGGCAGAGTGCTAGCCTTGAGCTGTAGAGCTGAGGGACAGCACTCAGGCCCCAAGTTCAAGTCCAGCAACCAACTAAGGGAATTGCCAATGAGGCATTGTTCCCAGTGTGGAGAAGACACCTCTTGGACGAAAGTAATGGAGGAGCATCCAGAGATCATAAGCCAATGCTTAGATGGCAGAAATAATGTAAGATCCTTGAGTCATTTGTGCATGGCCCTTCAAAAATTAGTCAGAGCCAGGAGGTCATGGGAAGATAGTTTGTAAGCATGCCTAATGTCTATGACTGTAAGGGACAGGAACTTGTCAGTCATCTGTGATAGTAGTAAAAAGCTAAGGTTGTAAAATGTGGAGGATAGTTTAAATCCCAACCCCTGTATGTGCCAAAAGCTCTAATTGGCAGTAACTTTTGAGCTGACACCAGCTACATGAAATTCATCTGCTCAGGAAAAGTTTGTAAACCTGAGAGTGTGTTTCTATTGATATCTGTCTGAAGGCCTACATAGGTATCTCAGACATTGTTAGGATTACTAGAGATCACGTTCCTAAGCCATCCATAAAGATCCTTTTGCAAACCAGAAGGCTAAATAAGCTCCACTGATGTAGCCAGAAAAATGGTCTGTGCATTTGTCAAAAGTTAAAATATTGTTCTTAATGATATCTAACCCTCGTAACTTCTTTGTAAAATAGGCTAAGTTTATAGGTTCCTGGCAAGGTAGGATCAACACTCCTGAGTCAGCTTGAAGAAGTGACAGAAGATGAATCTTTGCCCATCATCCCCTTTTAAGAACAAGGGAAAATATTCACTTTTTTTAAAATGTGGCAAAAATAGACAGAAGGAAAAGGCATGGGTAATAATAGTACAGGCCTGAGCCCTGTATATATATCTGCTTAGAAAATCTTAGCCTTATTAAAAGAACTATTTGTTTAAAAAGTTGTCATCTTGGTAAATTGTCCTGGGCTATTGTATAAATTGTCTTAAAAACTAGTGGGGTCACAGCCTGCCAAGTGTATAAAATGTATCCTTACCAGTCTATGTAGGAATTTACAGTGCAGCAAGAGGTGTGACAGTCCCTTGGAACCACTGAGAGACCCTGTTGCTGCTGCTGCACATACTAATGGGTAAACTTCAACAACAGCCTGACAGTTACTTCGAGGAAATCTACATCATCACCCAGACCACCTCCACCTTGGTAAAAGTAGACTACACTCCTGCCTGATTCCATCACCTGAAAATGCTTCCCGGTTGAAAGCTGCTACAACTAAGATCTTGTGGGACATTCTCTTGGTAATATGCAGTAACCCTCTATACTCCCACAGTAGATAATGGGAACGAGGATATCACTGGCTTGCCTTAGGCACTTCAGGGTCACAGCCTAGTCTGGTTCTGGTATGGTAATAACCTGCTTCCTTCTGGGTGTGTTTTAAAGATAAAGGAGAGATTTTTTTTAATCAATGGAGTTAGTATGAAGAATGAGACCCAGCCCTAATCTTAGCCTTAAAATCTAGCAAGCTTAGGCTGGGAAGGTGGCTCAGTGGTAGAACGCTTGCCTTGCATGCCTCAGGCCCTTGGTTCGATTCCTCAGCACCACATAAGCAAAAAGAAAAAAGCCGGAACTGTCGCTGTGGCTCAAGTGGTAGAGCACTAGCCTTGAGCTAAAGAGCTGAGGGACAGTGCCCAGGCCCAGAGTTGAGGCCCCACAACCGGACACTCCCCCAAAAATCTAGCATGCTTTTCATCCCAATGGTGCCTTGAGGCTTTCTGAGATAACTTGGTTCCACAAGTCAAAGGAAAAATGGGCAGTTTTAAACTCTCACCACAAAGAAGCTCAAGGAATTGTAAAGAAGATGAAGATAGTACAGAAAGCCTTAGGAAAGGAACTGGGGGAAAATTGGTATCCTCTGGATAAGAAAGGATTTAAAAAGTAAGGATTGTCTTAAAATGTTTGTAAAGAAGACAAACCTCAGAAAGTTTAAGTATGTAACAAATGGTATGAGTATGTCTTAAAATTGGAGCTTACGAGTACAGCTGGTATAAAATTAAGTTAGCTGTTATATACAGAGTCAAGATTGCTAGAAGGAAATGTCAGGGCCTTTGGTACTGTTAATTTTGTTACTCACAATCGGACCTTGTAGACTGGTGTCCTTTGTGAGAGGATCAGCACAGTCCATCTATTAGTTCTGAGATCCCAATACCAAACTGTAAATATAGAAGACTGTGCCAATTAGGGGAACATGATTGGACCATGATGCTTTACAAGAGGAGGGAATGAAGAGCCAAAGTAACTCCAACTTGAGATTAACCCCACCATCTTGTGCTAGGCTGCCCCCAGAGTAACCCCAAGAGAGAGAAATAAAAAACACAGGTTGCGACCAACCGTGCCCACCCTTAAGAAAGCAGAACAGCTGGCCAAGTATTTGAGGAACAGAACATACCAACAGTTCAGAAAAAGGGCAGTATGTTTAGTGTGGACTCAAACGAATCATGTAACTGCTTGTGTGGAAATTCCCTAAACTTGTTTGTTCAATACTATAAAAACTGTGCTGATTTTGTGCTTGGGGACTCTTACTGTCATCGGTTACCAGTGCGTGGAGGACCAAGCTTGAGCTTGCAAATAAATGACTCTTTTGCTGTTCCCATTGGTCGTAGTTCTCTGATGGTCTTTTGGGGGTCCCAAGTCCGTACAAGAGGGCTTGATATAAAATGTCTCTGCCCAGAGATTTGAATGAAGGCATTTATAGTTTAAATGATTTAGGGTAATTATTAACATCTATCACATGCTGAGGTTTTTATTTATACCCCTCTTTCACCCTTTCTTTCTTCCTCCCTTTCTTTCTTTTTTTCTTTTCCTTCCTTCCTTCCTTCCTTCCTTCCTTCCTTCCTTCCTTCCTTCCTTCCTTCCTTTCTTTCTTTCTTTCTTTCTTTCTTTCTTTCTTTCTTTCTTTCTTTCTTTCTTTCTTTCTTTCTTTCTTTCTTACTTTCTTTTAGTTCCTTTCTTTCTCTTTTTCTTTCTTTCTTTCTATCTTTCTTTGTTTCTTTCTTTCCTTCTTTCTTTGGTTCTTTCTTTCCCTTCCTTCCTTCTGTCCTTCCTTATTTCTTTCTTTCTTTCCATCCTTCCTTCCTTCCTTCCCTCTCTCCCTCCCTCTTTCCTTCCTTCCTTCTTTCTTTCCTTCTTTTGTTCCTTCCTTCCTTCATTCCTTCCTTCTTTCCTTCACTTCTCTCCTCCTTCTGTGCTTTCTTTTCTTTCTCTTTCTTTCTTTCTTCCCTTTTCTTTCCTCTTTTATGAAATGAGTATGAATTTATATATTTTGTTTGCTGAGCAGTATTATACCATTAGAACAATCCTTTTTTAATTTAGTTACTTTGCTCATAGATTATCAATTTTGCTGAGGGCTGAACAGAGGCTAAGTTCCTTACTTATGTCTGCCAAGTAACTGGGATCACAAATGTATTCCAACTTGCTAGACTTTAGGATAATATGAGAATCATATTACTTTCCTGGCACAGTGGTTCTGAGGTGTGATCCTCTCAAATTCTCCCCCTTTAGTTAGTGATGTGAGCTCCAATAGATGGTCCTCAGTATAGATTATCTAAATGAATGATTGAAGGTAATTTCACTTTAATCTCTTTTTTCGCAGTTCAGGGACTGTTATAATTTTATTTCTATACAATTTTTGTGTATATGTGCACATTACTTTTAAAATGTTGCTTTCCCTCACTTTTTTTCCTTTTTTATTTTTGTAGGTCATGGGGCTTGAACTCCAGGCTTGGGTGCTGTCCCTAAGTTCTTTAGATCAAGGCTAGCACTTTACACTTGAGCCAAATGCCACTTCCAGTTTTTTGGTGTTTAATTGGAGGCAAGAATGTCACAGATTTCCTGCAAGGGCTAGCTTTGAACTACCATCTGCAGATCTCAGCTCTTGCATAGCTAAGATTACCGGCATGAACCACTGGCTCCCAGGTAAATTTTACTTATTTTAAGTTCTATGATTTAGTTGAGGGATTAGCATGAGTGTGGAGAAAGGAAACTTTCATTTTTGAAAGTATTATCACAGTAGTCAGATATTTTCCTAAGTAAATTTTGCTTCACATTAAAAAACATCTCGACCAGAATTCAGGACTTATTTTGCTGTCTGTCAACTTGTATGTTATCTGGGAAAATAAACTTAATGTCTTCCATGCGTGGTAAAGATCTTTGAATGGTCTGATATGCTGGTTCACATCTATAATCATAGTTAGCAATCAGAAGTAAATAGATCACAATTTGAACATAGCCTAACCAAAAATATAGGCAGTCTCAATCTCAACAAACTAGTGGATGATGTTGAAGCATGTCATTAATCTGAACACCACAAGAGGCTATGTCTCTGCCCAATATCTCTGTCACTTAGGTAACTGGCTCACTTGGAGGCAGTCACCTCTCCTGATTCAAGAGGAGGGAGGAGTCTCCCCCACCGTCCCTGGGTGGACCTCCAGAATGCAGTGAATGTGCTTGCTTTCCTCCTCCAAATGGCTTGAGATGCCATCCTGCTGAGTGCTCATTATTTGATTCCAGTGACCTGTGGTAGAGGTGTAAGGTAACAGTAAATTAAATTTCACATTTTCCAATTGAGCTGTTCTTCACAGCCTGTGAGTTCAACTCACAAAGTGTCCATTTTTTGAGTTTTGAGAATACTGAGGTAGGAGAGAGAAGGAGGGTGAGTGAAAGAGAGGAGAGATATATAGAAAAAAAGAGAGGAGAGAGAACAGAAAGAAAGGAAGGCAGGAAAGGCAGGAAGGCAGGCAGGCAGGCAGGCAGGAAGGAAGGAAGGAAGGAAGGAAGGAAGGAAGGAAGGAAGGAAGGAAGGAAGGAAGGAAGGAAGAAAAGAAGGAAGAAAGGAAGGAAGACAGAAAGAAGGATGGAAGACTGAAAGAAGGATGGAAGGAAAGAAAGAAAGAAAGAAAGAAAGAAAGAAAGAAAGAAAGAAAGAAAGAAAGAAAGAAAGAAAGGAAGGAAGAAAGAAAGGAAGAAAAGAAAGAAAAAAGAAAAAGAAAAGAAAGATAATAATTGAGAATGAATTGTTTGGAGTCAGGAGTTACATGGCAGAGGTGCTACCTGTATTTGGTATTAGGTCTGCCCAAGCCATGCAGACCCTTTGCAGACACTTCCCCTCTTCTTGGCTAAGTTTCCCTACTTTATGTGTTACCTAGGTATCTGGCATGCCTGGAGGCAGACACCTCCCCCTCCTGCTAAATCACAACCTGGTCAGTCTCTGGTCACACTTTCCATTTGACCAGAGGAGATTCCCAGGCCCTGAGGTCACATTCAGTGTGGCCAGAATCCCCCACCAGGCCATATCTCATCCGGTCCTTGGCCTAGATATGTCCTGGCCCAAGGTTGTGTCAACCCCCTTTTTTTCACATGCCTCTCCACCATATATGGCATTTGCAGCAGTTCAGTAAATAAACTACTTTACATGACTGAATACCATGTGGTGTTCTCTTCATTGGCTACCTAATGAAAGTTACCTAATTAATATAACTTACACTTCAGAGTTTCTAGTTATGAATTCATGGATATTTTTCTGACATATGTGAGATCAGTATTTACAAAACATATGCACTAACTCATGATTTAACAGTATAACTCTGCCTGGAATCTTTTTTTTCAATTTTTTAATTTTGAAAATAATGTACAGAGAAGTTGCAATTACATTTGCAAGATCATGAGTGCATATCTTATTAAGCATTGGTGCCTCCTCCTTTGTTTCCCCTTTTCATCCCTTACCATCTCCCACTTCCTCCTCCAAAGTTGTAAAGTTCCTTTTTTGACATAATGTGTTGTACATCTCATTGTTGCTATGGATCCACCTGTATCCCTATTTACATAATTTGTTTTTTCCCTTCCTCTCCACGAAGACTACCAACATCTGAATTTTTAATAGCAGCCTAATTAACCTTAAAGTCTATTCTGTTTGCTTTGCTTTGTTTTGTTTTTAGCTTAAAGTAATCAAAGATTTGTTGGGACAATCTGAAAAGATCTCTGCCTTCATATTTTCTAATCACCCTGGGCTACAACATTTGTGATACCAGGTCAGATGAAATACTAGAAAGCAGATGCACATCATAAGGTCCATGGCTTTGGGATTTCTCAGATTCTTTTTTAAATGTAATTGTTACTACTGTGTGTAGAGTGAGTTTACCATATCACAATTCATGAATGTGTACATTTGCCTTGTAGACAATGCCATCCTTTCCTGAGCTTTCTCCCAGTTTTTGTTTGTTTTGTTTTTGTTTTTGTACCTAACCATCAGGTTCAACTCAGGATTGGTTGCTGCACCTGAGTTTTTGTAATCAAGGCTACTCTACCTCTGGAGGCCCAGCTCCCTTTATGGCTTTTTGGTTGTTAATTGGAGAGAAGAGTCACAGATATTCTCACTCCTGCTTTCTTTGAACTGTGATCATCAGCCTCCTGAATAGCTAGGATTATAGGCCTGAGTCCACAGTGTCCAGCTACTAACGTGTTGGTTTCATGCTTCCCTGGTTGTGTTACAATTTTCCTTGACTCTTGGCACTAATACTACATATTTCCTGGCTCAAATCTGAATTGGTGAAACATGCTTGTATTTTGAGGAAGGCAGGATTAGGAAACTATAGGCCATAGGGACATATAAGCTAAAGAAATCATTTGGAACATGGCAAAAAGACAAGTAAATTTATTGCCAGTTGACTGTGTCTTGTCTTTATTTCTAATTTTGCAATGCCTGTGAATGATGTTAGACACATCCAAATGGCAATTGGGAGAAATAAGGTTTCTCATCTTGCTCTAAAACAAAACAAAAAGCCACCAAAAATATTATGTATGAGCCCAGCAATTTCCTCAAATTAGAGACCAATCTGCCCTAATTTATGGAAAAATGTCCTTTATTCAAGTGCTGCTACTTTATCTAACTACAAATATAATGAAATCTGTAGTAGTCTGTGGAGTTGTATACCACAGTTGTCATTTTAATTTACAAGAAATTCCGACTTTAAAATGTTTATTTTTTTGACAGTTGTGGGCTTTGGACTCAGGGCCTGGGCACTGTCCCTGAGATTCTGTGCTCAAGGTTGATAGCATTCTACCCATTGAGCCACAGAGTCACTTCTGTTTTATCAGTTGTTAATTGGAGATAAGAGTCTTATGGGGACTTTTCTTCCTGGGCTGGCTTTGAACTGTGATCCTCAGATCTCAGACTCATAACTAGCTGGAATTACAGGCATGAGGGACTGGCACCTGACTTCAAATAGTCATTATTAAAATGAACTACTAGGTGCCTCTGGCTCACATATATAATCCTAGCTATAGTTAGGATTACAGTTATGAGAAACAAACACTAGTTAAGTGTTGTTCATGATGGTTTGTATTGCCATGCTTTAATATTGTTTGTTTCTTATACTACAATGCTCTTATTTTTATTTTCACTTAGGTGAGGGTGATAAGTGCTAGCCAGTGTTGAACTTTCTTTGGTTGAGATGGAGCCATGTGGACGATCTTTCCTAGAATGGCATGGAAATGAAATCCTCCTGCTCTCAACTCCCCATGGGCCTGGGATGATAGAAATATTCCATCACGCATAGCCAGGGGTTGGGGAGCATTGCAGGTAACTTTACACTGGTCTGGAACTGATGTCCCAAATACCTAGCTTTACAGGCAAAACCACGTTATATTCCATTTCACTTTGAATAGCTTATGTATATACTTAGAGAGTACAATGATAACACACTACATGTTAAATATATAAAATAGCCAATATAATCAGCAGGTTTATCTCCCTAAACATTCAAGCTAATTTATTTTGGTAATCTCCTGACTCTGCTAGCTATTTTGTAATATACCATAAACACGAATACACTGACAATGTGCAGAATATTGGAAGCTGATAAAGAAAGAGACAAGTTAGACTATGTGTGGTAAATATATATTTATCTATTGCTCCTCTGAAGAATATTATCATATATTCACCATGACAATAATTTTCCGCAGTGCAGAATTTCCCATTTCATAATCTGCCATCTTCATCTTTTTACATCTTTTTACATTATAAATATGAATGTTTTCCTGTTTATTATAATGTTTTGAAATTATTATATGATGGAATTGAAAATTTGTAGAGTCTATTGAAATTATCTCATTTTGTTTGGATGTGTAATGCTAAATCATTAAGACCATGGTTTCCTGAAATTTATGCTAACAGACTATATCATTAAATTATATTCTAATTACATCTTATTATTGTATTTTTATATAGGGTTCTACATTTACTGTTTTATGATATAGAATGTTGTGAATCTAGACTGAAACTTACAATCCCGCTGCCTCCAGTAACACTGTTTTATCACCAGGTAATGGAGGCTGATAACTCTAACTAATCAGGAGTTTGAGACCTGAGATTTAGTTCAGACAGCCTGAGCATGAAATTTTATGAGTCTCTCCTCTCCAGTTCACTACAGAAAGCTTACAGCGGAACTTCGGCACAATTGGTACATCACTACCGTCACCAGAAAGAAACTCAGGATTGTCATATAGCCCCTGAATTCAAGACCTAAAACACAAATATGCACAACACACCCTCACACACATACACACACACACCAACACACATGTACACACACAGATTCTCTGGCAAAGTTGTAGATTAAATTCTTATCCAGAGATTGCGCAATAGCACACTCATTTGTGAAGGTTTTTTCCTGATTATTTTGAAGGAGGAGGATAGTTCATGGGACAAAGATGACAAGACTTTAGTGAGGAATTCTTTATAAATGACTACTTTATTAAAAACAAAAAGGAGCACAGTTTTTATATTTAAAGCTTACATTCCTTCAACTATAGTATTTCTCTGTAATAATCATTGAATTATGAGAAGACAATGCAGCACCTCTTCCCTCCTCCCCTTCCCCTCTGTCATAAAATATGACAAAAGTATCAAAAATACTCTCTTATCTTACAAGAATGTACATCTCTAAAAAGGTCTGAAAATATGTGTAAGGTTTATTTTTCAATACTTGTATGATTTTCCCACCACTAAGTACTTACCTTTTTTCCAGATGACAGCACCCTGGGGCAAACAAGATTAGGAACCAAAATCTAACAAAGTCCTAGGATGTAGATGTCAAAAATAGATGCAAGAAGTACATGGCAGGCTGAGAGGGCCCTGAGAGGCAAAATGATTTCTGCTGGATGAGAGGAATAGTGACAAATAAGGCATGGATCTGACCTAGAGGTTGAGAGCATGCTGATTTCCAGACCTAGCTGAGGATGTTGGGATTTGACAATGTTCGCATGTGTATAGAGTGATGTGGGAGGGGAGATTTCATGCTCCAGTATGTCTTTGGGGTGGTCTTATATGAGCAAGCAGCTTAGATCATTGGGCTTTGAGAGATGATACTCTCTACCTCACAATGGAATAGAATATGGAACTCTGAGCGCCAGGCAACTGTAACTGACAGCTCAAGCCAAGTGGCCTGTAGCTCAGGAACAAGATGTTCCTGTGTTGTTTTCAAAGTTCAAGAGACTCTGGTCTCAGGCATGAGAGGTGTGAGTGCCTCACTCAATGCTGCAGACATTGGATCAGTGCCAAAACACGAATCCATATTCTCCGACTTTTTATAAGAAGAAACCAAGGAAATCACAAGGCAACTCAGGCCAGGTATAACTATGACAGGAAACCTATTTAATCTCATCCTAGCCCACATTACAACCTTCTTCTTGTGTGCTTTTATATGTGTATGCAGAGAAAATATTTACTGTGTACTTTTCAATCCACTCTATTACTCATTTTCAAGTGTACTCCCAATTCCATGTTTCAAAAATCCATTCTTTTTACCACCTCAGTGTTACAATGAGTCAGCCCAAACCCTGAATATGCCTTATAATATAGGAAGCTTGTACTCAGGCTTGTTGGAAATGCTGGTAATGGACCTGGTCCCTGCCTACCAGAAAGGTCATCTTTTCTATGTTGGAAACATCCTTCACCACTATAGAGTAGGAGACAATGGAGCAGTCACTGGATATTGTTTAAAAAGTGAGTGTTCCTCTTTCAAACAGGGCTGATGAGACACCCTGGCAGATTATTGGAATACTAGGTATCTCTCTGAGGCTGTTTCACTGGGGTCTGATCACAGGAGCTTGTCTTGCGCCAAAGAAGTTCACTTCCCAGCTAACTCCTTAGGACTGGGCTGCCAGAACATTTCATTTGCCACAGAAGCTAATGGTGCCTTAGCAGTTTGCTTGCTGAGAGACTAGAATTAAAGGAATGAGCCAGTGGCACCCAACGTCCACCCTCACCTAGGAAACCATTGTCTTGGAGGCCTTTGAAGGAGTATAGACAGAAGAAAGAATGCAACTTGAGCTTGAATTCGGGGCCTGAGTGCTGTCCTGTTCGTAGCACTCTATAATTTGATTCCCAGGTCCAGGTCAGGCCTTTGGCTGGTTAATTGAAGTATCTTTAGAATTTCACAAATTAGACTGTGTTCAAACTGTGATCCTCAGATCTCACACTCCTGGTTAGTAGGATTAGAGGCATGAGCCATTGTGCACTTATTTGGACAGATGCATATAAGCATCCTCACAGAATTTCCTTGAAATTGTGTAGACATATCTGCACTTTTTGTCTGTCATGTTTACATTACTCTGTGGAATTATTTTAACCAGTCCCAAGTGTGTCCTGTTAGTTCAGAAAAAGGAGAAGCACAGAGTTATTCTCCTTCTCTCCTACCACTAGTACAGATCCTTCTACCGTAACTGGGAGGATGATGAACAAGATGAAGAAGAAAGTGGACGTTGGGACAAAGAGAAGTTCTGTCCTTGAAAAATGGGTATCTTTGAGGTTTCTGATTCAAAGTCAACATTCTTCTTTGCACACCAGTTGTGATTTTCACCAGGTGGTTGAGGCTTGGTACTTCAGTGGATAATAGATTACACATTGTGGATGCGCTTGTTGTTTTGGACTCTCATGGATGACAAGGAGGTCTGTGTATACCAAGTCAGATTCAGTGAGGAAACAAATTTCTCCGCCTATCACAGGGAGAAATTTAGAGTATTGTATTTGAGAAATTGTGAGGAGCATCCTGCTTGCAGGAGTCTCTTCTCAACTCCCAACATGCATGTCCTGCCAGAAAAACGCTATAGGCTCAGGATGTTGAGGGCGGGCTCTCATTTTCCTTGTCTGATCACAGCATGGTTTGTTCCATCTTTCCTATGTGGATGGACTTCTACCATGATGATTTCTCTGAGTACAAGTACCATGACACCATGAAAGAACTTGCACAGTATGTCAAGCTCAACATGCCCTCTTCAGACTTGCTCTTCTTCTCACATATTCTTCTGGAGCAGCTGGAGGAATGCATGATCCTTGAGACCAAGAAAAAGAGGAAGAAGTCCTTGTTTAGATGCCTCAGAGCTGGTGAGTACAGATGGAACCTGGGTCTCTCGGTCTGTGCCTCATTGGCCAAGAGCCCTTAGTACGCACCAACAAGGCAAAATGTCCTTTTATTGATATTCTTTGCAAGGTAATATCTGTTCTCCTTTTAAAAGAACTTGGAAGTAATCACTCATTAGAAACACCCTACCTTCTCATCAGTGTTCAGTCCAAACTCAAGTTCTACAGCTTTCCTCATTAGATCCTCATGAAATTTAGTCACACCTTAACTTCTATAGTTCTAAGACTCCTGAACCTATTTCCATGTTCAGGTTTGTATCACCGTAGAACAACTCCTGCAGAACTCCAGATAAAGAACCCATCAGTGATGTCATCTATGGTGACTGATAGAGATCAGAAACCATCACTAATCTCCAGAAAGGATGTGAACATAGAGGGCTTTTTTGAATTTGTGGAAAGGCCCAAGCAAGTTTTGAGTCTTGTGGACATCTCACTGGTTCTGAACACCACATGTGATGCAGGTGCACCTGCACATACAACCAAGGAAGAAGATGATCCAGAATGTCTCCCATTGATATTCACAATCCACCTAGATCGGTGCCAAACCAGTCAAAAAGACTCGTCTTGGTGTGCAGGGTAAATGTGTGCTAATGGAAAATGACCCCAGTCTATGTTCAGGAAAACCAATAAGAGAGGTCCAAAATCTAGAAGAATGAGAAACTTTCCTCACAGAATACCCAGACCAATCTGTCCTCCTGCAGGGGATCCAATTTCCAATTAAGAAATTAGAATCTGTCTATCCCTGGACTCAGGAAGAAAATCCTGTCTTTAATGAGGAAATAAATCCTTTTGAGGACTCAGAAGCAGAATTTCTGCCTGAAGGCAACTTAGAGGCCAATCTAGATTTAGAGATTCCATTCCCCCTTCCTGGAAAAATCTTTATTTTTTTTTTTTGTTCTGATTGTTGTAAAGCGTTAATTATATTTATTTTTCTAACTTTATTAAAATGTCAATATTTTTGGTATATTGTAGATTCATGAATCCTAAATATGTTTCTTTTTAATCCTACAATCTGAAGCATCTTGCATACGTGTGCTGTTGGGGGAAAAACACAGAGTGACAGGGAGCTGTACAAGAGAGCCTACTGTGTATAAAGGGAACTGTTAAGTGCACAGGGAGCGACAAAGAAGCCAGGCCATACCTGGCTGGGGTAATAAGGTGTCTAGAAAAGGTTTTGGACAGCAGATAAAATGTCCTAGAAAGCTATTCTGTCAATTGGGACAAATGACACCATACTTATAGTGGTATGTGGGACACTCATCCAACAGTGAGTACAAATCTGTATACATTTTCTCTGTGCTTTGTGTAAATATGGAAGAAAAATTTGGCTCCAATAATATAAAAATCTACTTATGGTTGATATTTGACAAAATATATAGGAAATATGTATACTGGAATGTAAAAATTGTCATCAATAGAAGAAAGAAGGCTTACATAGATGAAGAAACACAAAATCAGGCAGGAAAATAACATAATTAAATCAGTTGTATGTAAATACATGTTATATTCTTGATGTTATATATAGTATAATATATGAAATTGAATATGATTTTTCAAACTACAAAGGCATTTAAATTTTTAGTCTTGAGTAATTATTTCACAAAATATTAGTGTAAAATATTTTTGGGGAAACACAGCTATATTTTGATTATAATTATATGAGTATATGAATATATATTTGTGTGTTTCTAGAGCTAACACTGATTATAAATAGATGAATAAACATATACATATATTTGTATATATCTGTCTATGAAGTGAATATAATGAAACTGACTGCGCTATGTATAAAAATGCAGCTATGAGTTGAGTAAAAGAGACTCAGGCCTGTAATCCTAGTGATGTGGGAAGCTGGGTTCTGAGGTTTACCCCCAAGGCCTTAGATTTTCAGAGGAGGCCTGTACCCTTCAGTGTAGCAAAGAAACACATATGCAGTGGAATCACACTCCCCAAACCCAGAGGAAAGTCAGTAGAAATCAGGACAAGCCTCTTATGACACTCTACTCAGTTTCTGTACCAAGATGGCCATCTGTAGAACCTCAGATAGCAAGTAGACATTTCCTCCAAAAGGGTCTAAAAAGAGCCTTCTGAACTATAATCTCTGACTATACTGAAGTAAATCTTATTTCCCTTACCAAGCTGCAAACACAAAGAAATATGGCAAGGGCTCAAGAGAGATGGAAATAGACGTACAAATACATAAAATTATATACTCTGTTTCAGTAATTCAATGACAAATCACCAAAGCATGTCTTGAATTTTTCTTTTTTTTAAAGGAAATGGAAACATACTCTGAGTGTATCAGGAACTGGATGACAGTTTTGTTGTTGAATTGTTGAATGCACTCCTAGGCAAAGGAGACACATATATGGAAGACATTATGTTGGGGTGAATGTCCTCACACAGCTTCACAAAATAATGGCTATAACTTCTATGATGTCACAGCCACCGTTGCCACAGCAACAAATAGGTGTCAGGCACTGGTTTTGCCCTGAAGTGGACTCATCAACACCAACAGGCACAAAAAATGAGAGGGAATGACTACTAGTCACCAGACTTCAGCTTGAAGAGCTGTCCTGACCAGAAGCTAGGATAAATCGAGCTGGGGAAGGTGGATCTCCATGTAAGACACCTGAACACTAAGGATTAAGCACTATTATAGGTATTGGAGAAACAGAAGTGAATGTGGCTCTCTCCTTACCAATTTCATGCTGAAACGAAAACCAGAAATCATAATTATAATTCCTATAAATCAGAGACAGGACATTGGTGATTTTGTAGCAACAACTTCACAGTGAGTATGGGAGGAGACAACCCTGAACAAGAGATAGTTGATATGGGAGCCATCATCCAGGCAATTATCTAGGAGCAGGTACTCCAGGCAGTAAGAACAGCAAGTACATCCCCCATTGATGGGGATGGACCTGACTTCCTTCAGAAAAGGAAAACAGCACTGACATACTTGCTTGTGAAATAAGAATGGAAATGTACAATGAAGAAAAAAGAGGTCAGAAATGAAGATAAGAATTATTTAGATAGATATGGGATACTGTGGATTACAAGAAGAAAAGTTCTGATATTAGTATAAAACTGACATGACCCACTGGAACCAAAGTGCTAAAATAGCAGTCAGACACATCTGATTCATCTAAAGAATTCTTCTAAAATGTGATTCTAGCTGGGCTCTTGTGGCTTACAATTGGAATCTTACTTACTCAGGAGGCTGATATCTGAGGATGAGTTTTAAGGAAACCCAAAGAGGAAATTTGTTAAGACATGTCCAATTAAACACCAAAAGTATGGTATGAAGTTGTGGTTCAACTGGAAGATCACTAGCCTTGAGGAAAAAACTAAGAAACAGCACCCAGGCCTTAGGTCCAAATTCCAGGACATCAAAAACAAAGAAGCCAACAAATAAAATTTGGTGCTCATTCATTCATCACTTAGCATTCTAGTTCAATGTATTTGGTATGAGTCTTAGAAATTATATCCTTAGCAAATGCTCTGCCCGGATATTTTGCTTCATTACCAAGTTTCAAACCCCTGGCAGCACCAATGTCTCCTCCCAGTTAGCATAGCAGTCAACCATTGGAAATTTGAAGATATACTTTATTAATCATAAGAATTCTTATCATCTTTCCACATACATCAAATGAGTAGTCGCCACATTTCACTATTCTGAATGTTTATAATCCTCCTTTGAGTTAATAAGCATTAAAGCTTAAAAATTCTAGGGTGGTTATCAAATTAATTCAATAGTCATCATTCTTCCACCCAATCTTGTAACATATGTTTATAAAAGGAGAGATTATTTGAAAGTGTGTACATGATACCTTCTATCTCTAATAATCTCAAGAAATAGGGTTTTACAGAAACATCCTGATTGTTTTGCCAAAGGAAAGGATAAGAGATTTAAAAAAGAGACCTAACATCTCACAAGGAAAATGCTATTGGCTTTAGAACAATTTCATTTTCTAGAACTGTGGAAATCAGTTTCAGAAATGCCAGAGGCAAAGGGTATTATTCAAATCACATTATCATGAGGTACAAGCAGTCTGTCTAGATCAAACTTCCAGGAAAAAAATTCAATGAATGAAAAGCAATGCTTCTAAAACAATCCGGGTGTTGGTAGTTCATGCTTGTTATCCTAGCTACTTAGAAGTCTATGATGAATGGATCCCAAGTCAAAGCCTGGCCAGTAAAATCCTCCCTGTCTGCAACCAGCAGACAGTAAATATTAGCTCTATTCCTGAAGCCCAGATGGACGGCCTCTGACAACAGACACCCAGACACACAATAACACCCCTATTTGAAATATTATCAAATACATTCACGTAATATCTCCTGCTTGGGAGATAATGTTTAAAAGATGTATCAAAGACAGTTCAAAAAGGCATTTAAAAATTGATATTGGAAATATGTACTCACTGACTGAAATGTAAGTTACTGCCAGAATGGAGTTAGAGGCCCATTTGGTAACTTATCCACTCAACCATCTTTCCTCACATCCTGTCAGCCTGAACAGTGAGACTTTTGAATGCAAGGAATGTGTGTGAGCATATAGCTTGTAAAAGTAATAATCAAAAGCTAGGCATTGGAAACTCAGGCCTGTAAAACTAGGTACTCAGAACTCTGAGATATGAGGAACTCAGTTCAAAGCCAACTGAGCAAAAAAGCACTTACCTCCATTTAAACAGTAAATAAAGAAAGTTGAGCTGTGCTTCAAATGGTAGAGCATATAAAAGCTAAGCAACAGTACCTAGGTCCTGAATTCAACTCCAGTACTGACTCTCATACACAAAATAATCATGATTACACCACAGTATATGCACATGTTGACAAGGGATGTAGATGAATGGGATGATGACATCAGTTACCTCGCCTTTAGTCTCAAGTTTTCTGTACAGCGTAGCCCAGTCTGTGAAAAGCCATAGGTGAAATCTTTCCTTAAAATCAGCGGATACATCCTCACTTCCCTCTGCACATTTATATTATGTATACACACCTATAAGGGCTAAATTTTATAACTAATTTTCTTTTTTTATTGTGAAAATACTGTACAGAGAAATGCATAATCTTACACACATGCTTCAGAATTATGTGCCCTTGTTTATGTTTCATAGGGAGCACAATATATTCAGCCTCTGGATCATTGTTGTAATCTTAGCTGTTCACAAGGATGGAATCTGAGGATCAAAGTTTGATGCCAACCCAAGCTAATAAATCCTCAAATTCTTATCTTCAATTAACTAGAAAAAGCCAGAAGTGGAGACATGGTTCGAGGGGCACAGTGACAGCATTGAGAAAGGAATCTAAGCAAGAGCTCCAGACCCTCAGTTCAAGCCTGAATATTGGCCCACTAGTACTTCAAACGCCAACCTCCCCCCAAACACTAAACCAAAAATATGTCAAAATATTTTGTAACTCGTGAAGCAAAATCCAATGAGACAACATAGTTGCTAGTTTGTTAAAGAGTTGGCGGGGAAACCCCAAATTAAACATGTGTTCAAATAACATAATGAACAAGCAACCATGTAAAATTTCCCAGTAAAGAAACGTCCTTTGTATTCACTGGGACCCCTGACAAAGAGACATTTTTCTATGCTTTTTGAAAATTAGTGTTTTTTTTTTCAGTAAGGTAAATAGTATAAATCTTTACTGTAAGTTATAAGAGTAATTGGAAGCTCCAAGTGAAATGAATGTACAACAAAAAGCATACAATATTACAAGTTTCTATGCCTCGGTTGACACACTAGAAAGTTGTTATACTGTGGCCTCTCGGAAAGAGAAGGGGGATGCTCAGCATCACTGGTCATAAAAGAAATGCAAATCAAAACAAAAATCACATTTAGTTCCCACTCACCCCAGTTAGAATGTCCATTATCAAGAAAACAAATAACAGATGCTGGGGTGGATATGCCTAAATGAGAACCCTACTACACTGATGGTAGGAATGTAAGCTGGATCAACCACTCTGGAAGGCAGTATGGAGGTTCCTCAAAAGACTAAATATAGAACTCCCTTAAGATCCAGCAATCCCACTCCTCACAGTTATCCAAATGATCTCAAACTTGGGGGCAATAAGCTACCAGAACAACTATGTTCATTGCAGTATTGTTTACCATAGCTAAGATATGGAGCCAACCCAGTTGCCCCTCAATAGATGAATGGATCAAGAAAATATGGTATATTTACAGAATGGAATTTTATGCTTCTATCAGAAAGAGTGACATCGTCCCTTTTGTAAGAAAATGAAAAGACTTGGAAGAAATCATACTAAATTAATCAAGCCAGGCCCAAAGAAACATGAGCTCTATGATTTCCCTCACTTGCAACGATTAGCATTAGCCTATTACTCCTGAAAGTGGATCATAGTAGCGCAGGAGTTATGAATACATACATGACCATACAAAATGATGCTAATTGAAATGAATGCCAATATATAGAAACGGCAGGTCTTCTTTTGTTTAGTTGTCAAGCGTGATGTAACCAATGTACTACAGATAGTTCATTCTTCTTACTTTATGTTATTTTTCTTCTCCTATTGGTTTTATCCATGGCAATTCCCATCTGTGATTGTGGTACCCTGTATTCTGTATATTCATTTATCTGATTGGGGGAAGGGAAGTGAAATAACAAAATGCTGAAATAAGTATAAATGGTGATGCATTGCAACAATGATACTCACAGGACATTGTGGGGGGAATTAACTTTACAACGCAGGGGGGGATTGGAGGGAAGGAACAGAGGGAGATAAACACTGGAGTGGGTAACAATGTTCAATGAGAAATGTAACTTACTCATGTAAATGTAACCCCTCTATACAGCATCTTTATAATAAAATAGATTTTTAAAAATATAAAAATTATTTTTTTCATAAAATCTCAAGCTGATACCAACAGAACTTCTGAGTTCGTGTCAAAGAGATTTTCAGGACTTTCAACAAGCTAGTCCTAAATACATATAACCAAAATTAAGAGATAATGAGAAAAGTAGTGCTTTTTATTTTGTTAGATGAATAAAGGAAAATTTGTTTTTGTTTCTGTTAACATTGAATATGTGTTTGTTATCTGCATTGTTCCCAAGTCAGACTAATCTCTTGTCCTTAACTTTCTTTGGTATATATAACTTGGACATGTAATCTGAGATATAAGAAGTTCTTTGTTCAATTTGGAGGCACTCTTCCCTGGTCAAGAAGTTAGACTGGAAAAGCCTTCACACTTGCTGTGGTTTCTCTCTCACAGCTTACTGAGGAACTTAGGAGTTTGAGAAAAAGACTGCTAATTAAGTGCCTCTAAGTAATAAGAATTATTGGTAGAAACTGAAAACATATTTGGGTAATAAATAGACTAGAAAAAGGTTAAGTTTGCTATTTTATATCACTGCATTTCTTTTTGTCTAAGTATAGAAGCCAGACTTACACTAAGGTCCTAGAAGAAGCAAAATGGCTTATAGAGCTCAGATCATTTCCTTCCACAGAAGATGACAGCAGCAGAAGATACACAGGTCCACAAGTGGCACAAGGAAGTGAGAGTTTGATTTCTCCTTAAATTTTAGGGTCGAATGTTCAATAAGAAACCCTATGGACTGATGACAGCTTAAGGAGGTATCATTTCCTGTGTTGTTCCATCTTAGGAAGCTGTCACCAGTCTCCCATCACACTGTAGGTGCCATGCCTGACTGGTGACCTTGACTGTGTCCTGAGAATGTCCAGCAAGGCTCGGTAATGTTCACTGGAGAGTCAGGATTACACTCTAACAGGACATAGAGGAACGTGGTAATAAGGTCTAAGTCAGGGTTTTGTCAGATCTAGATGATTTGTTACAGTCACTACTGTCTTCTGGCTAAGAATGTGGATATATTATCAGGGTCCTGCACACAAATTTATCACAAGTGTTATTTTGCACCATTAACTTATGAAAGACAACAAAAGGTCATTAATGCCCTCTGACAAATTCTCATTAATATTTACTAGGTTAAAAGCTATATAAAATCAAGTTCATCGTGAGGAAAAAACCCAGACAAAAACCAAAACTGTTTTTCTGTACATATCATATGTGACAAAGTATTAAAAGTTAATGTAGCTGGGAATGTTAAATGGATTTCTTTTTTACTATGGTTGAAACTGTCGTTTACATTTCAACTACTTAACAAAAAGAAGGTAGGCCAATCATGGCCAGTGGCTCACACTTGTAACTCTAGCTATTTGTGAAGATGAGATCTGAGGAAAGTAGATTATAGCTAGACCAGGTTAGAAAAATCTGTGAAATTTTGATCTCCAATTAACCATTCAAAATCAAGAAGTGAAGGTTGGTTCAAGTCATAGATGGCTACCCTTGAGTTAAAAAAACTAAAAGTCAGCTCCCTGAGTTCAAGCTCCATTATACACACACACACACACACACACACACACACACACACACACACACACACACCTATTTTATCTCAAAAATAGCCAGTGAACAGGAAACAGAAACAAGATGATATTTTTCTTTGTTTTCTTTCATTTTTGTCATGTTTCTTCTTTTATCTCTCTTTGAGAAGTGAAAGGGGTCATATTAAAAGTGAGACAAATGATGAACATGTTCAACAGTGATATTCAATTGGTACTATATTGAAAATGACCTATGCAACTTGTTTGTGGGGGAAAGACGGGAAAATGAGGAGATGAAGGGAAAGGGTAATATTATCCAAAAAGAAATGCACTCAGGGAAGTAGTGTCATTCTTTAGCAATAGATCTCAGAGACAGTGCTCAGGCCCTTGATTCAAGCCTGATTACTGACTGAAACAAAAACAAATACAAAAGAAATGTAGTCATTACCACACGTATGTAACTATCCCTTCTACAGCAAAATAATGATAAGAAGAAGAAGAAGAAGGAGGAGGAGGAGGAGGAGGGGAAGGAGGAGGAGGAGGAGGAGGAGAAGGAGGAGGAGGAGGAGGAGGAGGAGGAGGAGGAGGAGGAGGAGGAGGAGGAGGAGGAGGAGGAGGAGGAGGAGGAGGAGGAAGTTAATAAAACCAAACCAGTGAGAGAGAAAAATTGAGAGAGCAAGGGAAGGGGTGATATTTCAAAAAAGAAATATATCCATACCTGACTTATATGACTATAAACTCTGTGTAGCTCATATTTGTAATAATAATACAAAGAAAAAACAGAAATATAGTGCTGGAGGCTAACTCAAATGGAAGATCTGACTAATATGTATGTGATACCAAGTTCAAAACCCATTATCAATTTCCCCTTCAAAAATGGCTCTTCTCATCATGTGTACTTTTCCTAGCTTATGAGAAGGGGTGCAAACAGTTAAAGAGGGAGAAAAATAAGCTGTCAGGCACAGAACTGTGCTTTTAAGGAGCAGTACTTGCTAGAACACGTGTTGACTAGAGCAGATGATGACTCCATGTTTTCTGAAATAAAGAGACCTAGTTGAACTTGAATACAGGCTCCACTGTATATGAGATAGGGACTCAAAATTAACTAAAATCTCTGGAGCTCAAAGTCTTAATAGTTAAAATGAGCATAACAATACATATCTCACATTATGAGATCTGGATGTTATCAAATCTGGAGTGGGTTTTATCTTATGTGTGTATGAAACACTCAAACACTGCTGGAAGAATTATAAACTGGCATGATGTTTACTAAATTACTTAACAGTAATACAGCAACTATACCGACTCCTGCCTGTTATCTTACAAAGAGGCTGAGAAAAGAGGATCAAGGTTCTAAGGCAGAACAGGAAAATGGGTCAGACTCATCTCCATTGACCTCTAAAAGAGCTTGAGGTGGAGATTGGTTCAAGTTGTAGAGTGCTAAACTTGAGCAAAAATCTCAGGAACAGTGCCCAGGCCCTGAGTTCAAGCCCTAGGACCAGCAGAAGCACCCGTGCGTGTGTGTGCACACGCGCACACACACACACACACACACACACACACACACACACACACACACACACACACACACACACCACAAACACACATACACAAACACACACACAATTTTGTATGTTCCTATCACCCCACTTAACAATACTTTCCCATTTCCAAGCTCACCAGTTGTTGTTGTTTTGTTTTGTTTTAAAAGGGACTTGCTGTGTAGCTCAGGCTGCTCTTAAGCTTACAATCCTTCTGGGTGCTGTGATTACAGGCATGTGTACCATAATTGGCTTCACTCAGTAACTCTATCTATAACATTTTTTGCAAGAAATTCATTCATACTCATGAAGATATGTGGCTTAAAGCTGTTCATATTAATATTCTACTATACAAATATAAATAATATAGCTGGACATGGTACTATACTAACACATGGTAATGCCAGACAGAATTAGGAGTTGAGGAAAGCCAGATTTACACTGCAGAACCTTGTCTCCAAGGAAAGAAATTCTATAAATATAAATCTACTCTGAGACATACAATATGTTAAATTAATATAATGGAACATATAGATTATTGTTAATGGAAATAAAATCTTGGCAGAAATTTTAAATACATACATATGTATATATATTTAAATTTGAAGAAATAAAATTTCAAGTGGTATTATCTGCATTTTTCAGTCTGTCACCTACCTATTTACTCACACATTGATTTCTGTTTAATCTTCACAAAATACTGTTCTCTCACATAAGTACAAAAAAACTGCATAACAAAAAGTACAAAAAAGTGCATTATCATAAATGCAAATGTAGTTTATTCCCTACCATGATAATTTGGAGAAAACATGCATTAAGCTAATGGCATTGAATACTGCTCAAGAAGGGGACTCAAAGAGAATGTAGATTGTGTGTTTGTGTGTGTGTGTGTGTGTGTGTGTGTGTGTGTGTGTGTGTGTGTTCCATGAGTAAATAATGGAGTCAGAAGTGACCTAATATTCCTGTTTAGTCTTTTTGCTCAAAGCTGACACTCTACCATGAGAGCCACATCTCCACTTCTGGATTTTGGTTTCTCAATTGGAGAAATATCTCAGATTCTTCTGCATAGGCTGTTTTAAACCAGGATCCTCCGATTTTTACCTCTAAAGTAGCCAGGTTTTAAAATATGAGCCATAGGTGGACAGCAACTACATTAATATTTTTGCATGTTTGAATGAATTTTAGAGTAAGACATATATGTTACTTTTGAGAATTGAGAATGTAGGACAATAGTAATTAATATTTAAGAGATCATAAAGTAAATAAACCTGAAAATAGAATTTAGCTGAGAATAATATGGAATAAATCAAAATTACCCATGACAGTTTTCAGTCTGTGCACAGAAATGATTGCATTGTTGGAGCCCAAGGCCATCAGATAGCTAAGCTCCAGCTGGCTTCTATGCTCATGAGGCCAGCTAGTGCTATTCACAAGAATGTGATGTTGTTGGATGGCAGGGATCAGCTTCAAGTTCAGAACCTGAAATATTTCTATTGATCTAGAAGTGGAAACACAGCAGGACAAGAATGTGATTAGAAGTGCTGAATGCAAAAACCATAGACTCCAAGGAAGACAGAATAACTCTTTCTATATCTGAAAGAGTATTCTCTCACAAAGAATCCTGAGCTGAATATGGTGGTCAATGTGTGTAATCTCTGAACTTGAGAGGATGATATAGAAGTTAGCTTGAGACCAGCCTATGTTTTAGGCCAACAGAAGGACACATAGTAAAATGCTATCTTAAAACAACAACAACATTGTAAAGCTGGTTTTGACATGACATTTTGTACTTCTCATTGTTGCAACAGGTCCACCTGAATTCTTAAACGACTTGGGAGGGGGGGTATGATTGGGTGGGGGGGAGGGGGGAGGTTGGGAAGGGAGGTGAAGGGTAAACAAAGGAGGAGGCTGCAATGCTTGGTAAGAAATGTATGCATTATCCTGCCCATGTAATTGTAACCCCTCTGTACAGTATGTTCTCAAATAAATTAAAATTAAATTAACAACAACAACAACAACAGTCCCAATAACTGGGAATATGGTTAGTTGTAGAGTGCTGGCCTCGCATGCATGAAGCACTTGATTTGATTCCTCAGTATGATATAAGCAGAAAAATTGGAATTGGTAATGTGGCTCAATTGGTAGAGTGCTAGTCTGGATCAAAGAAGCTCAGGGATAGGGCCCAGGCCCTGATTTCAAGCCCCAGTCTGGCAAAATTTAACAACAACAGCAACAACCAAATGCAAAGTGCTGTTTGTTGAAATAAATATGTTGAAGAATTGTTGATGCTCACTAGAAAATTGTGCTGTCGCCATTCATAATGAACTTTGTTAGAAAAAGTAAAATAAATTAATGAAATATTATCTAGCATTAGACAGGACATAGTGAGATCTAAAAATGATAGCTGCCTATGGTGACTTGACACAACTAACATTACAGATACACTTTCTAGATTGTAATTTTTAAGGATACAATCATGGGTTTTTTCTTTTTCAAAATAATTATACTGCCGGGGGCCAGTGGCTCACCCCTGTAATCTCAACCCTCTGAGTAGCTAGGATTATAAGCATGCACCCCTGGCAACTGGCTAAAATAATTGCTTACCTGAGACAGAAGCCAGTTAATATTAATTGTCAATCATGTTTAACTTTGTAAAATAAACTTTACTGAAAAGCCTTACAGTAGAAATAAGGAATAAAATGTGTCTGTTTGTTAAAAAGTTCTTATTAAAAGCTACATATTTTACTTGATTTTTTTCTTTCAAAATTGTGTTTTCCAGAATCATACCTTATCTTCCCTTGCTGTTTCCTTCATTTATTTCATACAGGCCCACAGCTTCTTCAACTATCATTTATGTGAAGAGCTTGCACATATCTATTTTCAGTCCAAATTCCTTGTATGCATCTATCATACACATATTCAACTGCCATAAAAACTTGTGAAACAATAATCACCCCTTTCCATTACTGGATATTAATGTGTGAGTAAAATTTAGGAAAACAAAGAATAACATCAATAAATATAACTAGATTTTAATAGTAAGGTTAAACATAAATTCAATATTGATTATTTTCTGAGCAATTTAATAAAAACCTCAAGGAAAAGAAATCAACTATTTTGAGTGCTGATATTGTGGTTTAAACTAAGGATCTTAACTTCTCACTTAAGCTTTTTCCCTAGTGGGTGGTGCTATATACATGAACCGCAGCTCCCCTTCCAACTTTATTTTGGGGATTATATAGAGATAAGAATCTCATGGAATAAAAATTCAGCTGTGTCCCTATCTTGGGGTTCATTTCAATTAACATCATCTTTAATGGTCATATGGTACCATGTACTAGTTATTACAAGTAAAGGAAACTATGGGACCTATGTTTATTTGGGCCTGGAATATTTCACTTAATATAACTTTTTTCACATCTTTCCATTTCCTTACAAATGGGAGATGTCATTTTTCTGATAGAGGCATAGAATTCCATTATACATATATATATACACCCACACACGCATATATATACATATACATATACACATATATATACATATATGCATATATATATATATATATATATATATATATATATATATATCATTTTCTCTTTTTTATTGGGCAAATACCATACAGAGGGTTTGCAATTACATGGGCTATGTAATGAGTACATTTCTTATCAAGAATTGTTGCCTTCTCCTTTGTTTCCCCTTCCCATCACTTTGCATTCCCCCCCACCCCTCGTCCCCCCACCCCAAGCCACAGTAGTAATGTTAGTTTTTCAACATAATATCTTGAACATCTCATTGTTGCAATGGGTCCACCTATATCCCTATTTAAACAATTTGGTTTTCCCTTCTCCTCCACAAATTATACCACCATAAAATACAGTGAAAACAGGGGTTATACTGTGGGGGAGGGCCATAGAAAGCAACAAAAAAATCATCTTATAAATATGTTAGAAACAAGCAAAAGAAAGGAAAAAAAAAAGTTTGAAGCCTTATCTTGGGGTTCATTTTGCCTCACATCAACTTATCTGACCTTTTCTACTTGTCTCAGACATATACTAGTTATTGCAAATAAGGGAAACCCTGGGACATAAGTTTCTTGGGGCCTGGTTTATTTCACTTAATATAATTTTTCCAAGTCTTTCCATTTCATAACAAATGGAGCTATGTCATTCTTTCTGATGAGGCATAGGATTCCATTGTGTATATATACCACATTTTCTTGATCAGTTCATCTACTGAGGGGCACCTGGGTTGGTTCCATATCTTAGCTATAACTGCCAAGACAGCCATCTACCATCTCAACAAATGAGCTGGCCATCGTGATTTACATCTGAAATCCTAGCTAATTATGTGGGAGGCATAGGTAATAAAGTCTCAGTCAATCTAAGATCACACCTGTGCAAAAAGTGCAAGACCTCAAGCAAATTATATGGACTGGAAGTATGGCAACATTGGTTGAGCTGCTTGGTGCTATACAACAAAAGTCCTGTCTAGCAAGCAGAGAACTCCTAGATAGAACCCTAGTAATACTCCTTTCTTCCACCAAAAAGCCTAAATAAGTTTGTCCTATTTGAACATCTAATTTCAAGGCCACTGACAGATCAGAGATGGTGACCTTCTCTTTAAAACCTAACTTTCACCCTAATGATAATCCAATTCTAATGTTTAAGGAAGATACTCTAGTTTTTAATCATTCTAATGAATATTCCAGTTTTCACTCTGGAAATGAGTTTCAGTTTGCTCTAATTCCCACAAATTTTCTGACTCTACCACTAAAGTTATCTTGTTCCCTCACATGAGCCATTATATTACTTGTCCTCAAGTTCTCTTATCAGGAAAAATACTGTAGTTTCCATTGATTCTACCTTTACCTGAACCACTGTATCTGAAAAGTTTCAGATTTACTTACCATCTGGTCCATTACTTACCGCTAACTCTCAACCTAAACCTGGCTGGAAAACTCTCATTAATCACTACAAGAATGATCACTGAGAAATACATATAATGATAATGTCTTAGTTACTATTCAGCCTCACATATTTGCTTCTACTTGTTAGTGAGCACAATTTTATACTAAAAGCTTTCTTATTCGTAACAGTAAATAAATCAGAAGAAAATACTGATCCTAATCTTAATCCAAATTATATGGCAATGCTAACACTAACACAAGTACACTAGTTTTCACTCACCCTTCCAAACATAAGTTTCAATTTTTTCCAATATCTTAGTCATTTTCTAACACTAAACTTAATCTTTCTTAACTGGAACATTGAGAATAACCATCAGCCTAATTGTAAGAAGATTCATATATTAATAGCAATACTCTAGTATACATTCATTCTAATTCTTACCAGGCATATATTAAAATTTACCTTCAATTTGACCCTCATTTTTTTTCTCCTTTACTCTAAGCCTAACCATGGCTGGAATCCTAACCATAACCTTGACAGTACTCGTATCCCAATTCTAAAATGTATGAAAAATGCTCGTTTTGTGCAAGCCTAACTGAAATTCCACTGGTAATTCTTGAAATAAATTGCAGGTTTTCTGTAAACCCTACAGAATTTTTCACTCTTAACTCTGAATGTATTTTGTTCCATAATAGGAATCATTATACCCATTGATCTCAAACCCTGATACTGTGAAATGCATTGTACTTCCATTATCCCAGCTTTTCCTAAATTCCTAGAACCTAAAAAGTTTCAGCTTTACTTAGTATTTAACATTTCTTTTTTTTTTTCTTTTTGTCGGTCGTGGGGCTTGCACTCTGGGCCAGGGCATGATCCCTGAGTTCTTTACCTCATAGCACCGCTTTTGTGTTTTATGGTGGTTAATTTGAGATAAAAATCTCATGGACGGTTTTGCCATTTTTTAAGTTCTGTTTTGATTTCCTTTTTCAAGATTTTAAAGTTTTCATCATAGAGGTCCTTCTCTTCTTTAGTTAATTCCTAGGTATTTTATTTTTTGTGGGGCTATTACAAATGGAGTTGCTTTCCTAATTCAGCCACACTTTTCTCATTGTTGGCATACAGAAAAGCCATTGATTTTGGGGGGTTAATTTTATAACCTGCGACTTTGCCAAAGTTTTGAATCAGCTTGAGTAATTTGGGAGTGGAGTCTATGGGATTCTTCAAATACAAGATCATGTCATCTGCAAAGAGGGAGAGTTTTATTTCTTCTTTCCCTATTTGGATCCCCTTTATGTCTGCATCTTGTCTTATTGCTGTAGCTAGGCATTCTAATACTAGATTGAAGGGAAGTGGAGAGAGTGGGCATCCTTGTCTTGTTCCTTAGTTAAGAGGAAATGGCTTTAGTTTTTCACCATTGAGTATAATGTTGGCTTTAGGTTTGTCATATACAGCCTTTATTGTATTGAGGAATGTTCCATGGATTCCTAATTTTTCCAAAACCTTCATCATGAAAGGGTGTTGGATCTTGTCGAATGCTTTTTCTGCATCTATTGAGATAACCAAATCTCATGGACTTTCCTGCCTGGGCTACCTTTGAACTGTGATCCTCAAAAACAGCTTCCTAAGTAACTAGGATAATAGGCGTGAGCCACTAGTTTAACCCATTTCTTTACTCTATCCTCAACCCCGGTTAACCAGAAACCTAATCCAAATCACATTCTGATTTAACACCAAATGGCTAATGTAAGGAAAATTGTCTAGATTCTATTCAATCGCACATTTTTTTTTGGCTTCTATTTCTTATTGGAAAACTAAAATTTACCGTAAAGCTTATCCTTCCCTAACCCTAATGGGAACAAAAAAGTATCTCTCACTTTAAACCAAATTATATCTGAATGTTTAAAGTAACACAGACTGGTTTTCATTCATTCTTGCCATTCATTCTTCTTAAAATATGTGGCAGTTTTACACAATGTCTTACGTGTTTTTCTCATCCTAACCCAGCTCTAACTGGCACACATTTCCTAATCCTAAGCCTAGATGTAACCGAATCATCATGTTAATAGCAAGCCACTTTTTCATATTCATCCTAACTCTTGCTCAGCCTGTAGGTCTAAATTTTACTTGCATTTTGAATATATTTTTAAGTGTTTTTCTATTTCCAGTCAGGTTTTATTGTTCATTATTTTTAAAAATTTTTATTTTGTTGAAAAGTTGCTTTAAAGAAGGATTAGTTACACGTGTAAGGTAAGGAGTACGTTTCTTGTTGAGCATTGTTACCCACTTCTTTCTTGTTCTCCCACTATCACATCCCTCCCCACTTCACTTACCCCTCCCTCCCCATGGTGTAATCTTCATTTTCAACATAGTGTCTTGTGAGTATCATTGTTGCAATGGGTCATCCTCTGATGAACCTAAATTTTCTATTTCTCTAATCCTGGGATCCTAACCATAATAATAATGATAACTCAATTCAAAAGTTAACAAAAAATATTCAGGTTTTTATTCATCCTATTAATTCTCTGTACATCTTGAATTATCTTGCAGTTTAGCTTCAATCTTCCAAATTAGTTTATATGTGCATCTATAAAGATGTAATTTTATGTGAAAAACAGAAGATCTTTGGAGGAAGGAGTAATGAGAAGGAAATAGAGGGAGTAAAATCCAATACGTTAAATATATTATGGAATTGTCACTTCTGACAATTACTATCTATTAACAAAATAACTAAAAATTAATAAAGAACACACTGCCTTCTAGTATTCTTTAAGAGAGCCATGATCTGACTTTTGAAAAAAAAACTTGTGCTAGATAAAATTTGTCCATGCATAATTTATATTGTTTGCCAATTATTTAACTTAATGAATAAAAATTTATCGAATAAGATTCTTTGACAAAAAATATAAAATAGTGACTTAGCAATTGTTTGAGAAAAAGTTATTCTTATGAGTTTTAAGAAACGGAATTGATATTTCCCTACAAAGCAATGAATTAGGTTTACTAACTAGTCTTTGTAGTAAGTTTAGAGAACATAATTGACATGAGAAACAACTAACTGTATATCTTGTTTCCTGAATGAGTGATATTTTAAACATTTTCTTTTATTCAAATAAATACTTAGGTTTACATTTCAAAATAAGTGCAATTTTATCTCCTTTCAGAACAAGAACTTACCCTGCAATTAAATGTACTAGCATATTCAGGTATTTAAAAGCTAAATTTTCTATGTTTTATATGCAGCTCTACATATTCAGAATGACATGATTTTTTATTCATAAATATCTAACCCCAGATTTTTCCTTTATCCATATAAATTTTCTCATGAGTTTGTAGTGAAGGCTCCAGTAACCAGACTGGTTAAAACAATTTCATGAATTCTAAATTTTAAATCAAATCATTTTTAAGCTTTGATAATATCATTTATTGTCTCTTCAGAGCAATTAAGCTAAAACAAATACTACTTTTTAAACATTTCACTCACATTGTAAAGAATATTAACATAGGTCAAAAAGAAACTAATTATTTCAGACTCATCATATTTGGTGATCTTATTGTGAAGAATGTAGAGAGTAGAAGGTCCTTATACTCAATAAATAGTTTTGGTTAAATTAAATCATATATCTGGATTTCTGATTTGGAGCTTAATCACATGGAAACAGGAAAATAATAAAAAAATTACTTTGGGATCACCAGAAAAGGATATGTGTGCATGTACCACAGTTGCTTTATTAGTTTGTAGTTGAACACTGGACTTCGATTTATATCTTGGCGGTTGTGGTGAATAATGTGAGTAACAATGAACTACAGATACATTTATGAGTTACCCACAGACAAATAATCACACGATTGGTGGGTCAGACAATATTTCAACTTTGGATTTCTTTAGGAAACTGCATACAACTTTCTACAACGAGAACACTAACCTGTATTTTGACCAAGAGTGTAGAAAATTTCCTTTTCTCCACAGTGTCACCAGCCAACATTTTTACCTTTTTAGTTTTTTTAAAGGACAAGTTTTCACTGTGTGCAGTACCCAAGACTGGCCTTAGACTCAAATCCTTTTACTCCAACCTCCAATCACTTGGAATTACCAGCCTTTACCACCACACCTGGTTCTTTGGCTATTTTTATGAGTTATAATAGTTAAGAAGTAGTATCATAGTAATTTTGAATTGCATTTCTCTAATGACTTCTGCTCACAAAGCATTAAGCCAACATAGACGTTGTATTAAATACAAATTTGTAAATCCACAGGCGATTTTCAGGGCTTTTTGGAAAACATCTCTATTCAGAACTTTTGTCCATTTTTAATCAAGTTTCTTGTTAATCTCATCTTTAATCTCTCTATAGAAAATCAATAATTAATTCAAGGTAGTAGAAAGGAAAAAAATAAGCAGCTCCTAACATTTTTAAATTTTTAATGACATGATATTGCTTAAATCATTTTTCTGTTGACGCTTGAGACTCTATAACTCAATTTAGTTAGACCTTTTACAAGGCTATATATATTTTATTTATTTTACTTTGTTCTTTCCTGCATGAATAATTTAACTTGGTTTCTTTCAGTCTCATGTAATTCAGATTTCAAACTGAAGAATAAATGGAAGGAAGCAAACAAAAAATATAGTTCCCCTCATCTGATGATGCCTCTACAAAAATGAGGAAAGTGTTCATCCTTCTAAGGACCAACGATAGAATATTAAAAAGACAATTTATTCTTCTAGGTCTTCCTTATCTTTGCGATGTAACTTAAATGATACAAAACACAATATACTGCTCAGATTCTTTTATGTTTTATCAGTTTTGCACATTTTCATATGGATTTCACCTCAGTCTACAACATTCCTTCATCGTTCTGTCCCTGTTATTTTTATATTATCACAACATAAGATAACCAGTTTGATTTACAGCATAAGTTATCCACTGGCTTCCTTGGAAGCAAAGCATGGTCAATAGATATTACTTCTGGTTGCTCACACTACATGTAATGGTTTCTGTACTACTTATCACATTCTATTTGGTATTTAAAAAAGAATGCTGGCTAAACTCAAAGCTCATTCATAGGTTTACGTTAAGTGTTTCACAAGTTTTATGCTCTTAATTCTTAAGATAACATTCGTTATAATGCTAATGTTATTACCATTGTAGTGTTGGGAAAAATTATAGTTAAAGACAGTAAGTGCATGGCCCAAAGACACACACAGTGAGGAAGAAAATGAGTCAAAGCTTCCAAAAGTCTTTCAGCAATACCAAAAAGGTGGATAAAATCTCTCCATTCTCTTACACTCTCAATTCAATATTCATAATGCCCAAGAAATAATAGCGTAGCAAATATTACAAATGGTGATTGTTTTCTATCACATTTTGTCTTCAACACAGACTGTGGTGGTGACATTGGGGTATCATGCACAGAGCTGAGCTTACAAATTGAGGTCCGAAGACAGCCAAATTTCTTCTGTCCCACAGTTCCAGTTTCTTTTTTAAAACGTACCAGAACTTTTAAATATCATCACTTACTATCTTTTCACAATCCCCAAACGAATTAAATTGACATATAATCACTCCAAAAGGCTTTCAAATAAGGAGATGATACAACAGGCACCCATAATGTAAATTTTCTTTTATTTTTAAAATTATTCTAAAAACATTGTGCTGGCTGGTCACACTTATAATCCTATCTACTCTGAATATTTGCTCAGGAGACTGAGATCTGTGGATTACACTTGGAAGCCAATCAGGGCCAAAAAAAAAAACTTCATGAAATTATTTTTCAAAATGTTTAATGAACTAGCAAAGAGCCAGGAATTGAGATGTAGCTTACATAGTAGATCACCAATCTAGATAGGAAAGGCCTAGCAAGACCTTGAAGCCCTGATTTTAAACTCTGAGCATGATGATATACATGTATGACGTGTGTTAGCAGGTACATGCGTGTTTGCTTGAACGCTGCTGCACTCACACTCACATACATTTATTCAAATTACCTTCATATCAGTGTTCTGCATTAATTTCTTTGTTAGCGATATTATATGGGTAAAATAGAGGAAATAAACTCTTCCATCTCAGAACATTTTTATATGTTTTTTTTGTAATAATACTGTGCAGAGGAGTCACATTTACATGAACAAGGAAACTAGTACATTTCCTAACAAGAATTCTTACCTCCTCCTTTATATTTCCCCTACCATCCCTTCCTTTCCACCTCCACAAGTACACTCCCCTCCCCCTTCCTTCCTCCACCTAAATTGTAAAGTTCATTTTTCAACATAGTGTCTTGTGCATCTCATTGTTACAATGGGTCAACCTGTATCCTTATTTGAGCAATTTTTCCCTTCCCCTCCCCAAATTAGAGAAGCATACATTCAAGATGTATGTGCACCAACTTCAAATACAGAGAAAACAGGGGTTATAGCGTGGGGAGAAACATACAAAGAACAAAAAAAATGCCATCGCTCATTATAAGTACGTTAGAAACAATAGCAAGAAAGAAAAAACCACTTGTGTCACCATCTTGGGATTCAATTTCTTTAACATCATCTTATCTGGTTCTATGTACATAGCTTTTCAACTTTTCTGCTTATCCCAGACATACATTTGTTATTGAAAATAAGGGAAATCATGGGACCTATGATTCTTTGGACTTGGGTTACTTCACTCAATAAAATTTTTTCCAAGACTTTCCATTTCCTAACAAATTGGGCGATGTCATTCTTTCTGATGGAGGCATAGAATTCCATTGTGTATATATACCACATTTTCTTGATCCATTCATCTTGTGAGGGCATCTGGGTTGGTTCCATATACTAGCTATCGTAAATAATGTTGCAATAACCATAGTTGTGCTGGTAATTTTAGTATGTCTTGTTTATGATCATTTGGGTAGATCCCCAAAAGTGGGATTAATGTGTCATAGAGGAGTTTTATGTGGAGTCTTTTGAGGAACCTACATACTGCTTTCCAAAGTAGTTGAACAAGTTTACACTCCCACCAAGAATGCAGTACGGTTCCCTTGTGGCCACATACCTTTCAGCATCTGTTGTAAAAATATGGAATGCTCCACGAATTTTCATGTCATCCTTGCGCAGGGGGCATGCTAATCTTCTCTGTATCGTTCCAATGTTAGTGCATGTGATGCTAAATTGAGCAAAGAACATTTTTTATATATAAAGTATAATTTGTATTGATTTTATGAAACTAGACAATTCAACAAAAATAAGTTCAAAAGAATTGTTGTGAAATTTTAGAATCATGTACTTCTTACATAAGCACACATTTAAGAATAAAATCAAGATAGACATGCCAAAAACAAAATAATTCCAGGTATTTGTAGTTCAAGAGATGTGTAGGAGGAGGAATTCAATTATTCTATGCAAGGCACCTGTCAAAATGAACATTGCAGCAAGTGTTTAGGTTTGTTAAAGTTTTAATGTTTTAGGGCTGGGAAGGTGGCTCAGTGGTAGAGTGCTTGCCTTGCATGCATGAGGCCCTGGGATCTATTCCTCAGCACCACATAAGCAAAAAGAAAAAAGCGGTAAGTGACGCTGTGGCTCAAGTGGTAGAGTGCTAGCCTTGAGCTGAAGAGCTGAGGGACAGTGCCCAGGCCCAGAGTTCATGCCCCACAACCGGACCCTCCCCCCAAAAAAACAGTTTTAATGTTTTAAATATGCTTAATTTTGGGATTTTGCTTATATATGCCAAAAATAGGACTGTTTGGCAGGTATAAAACTTTTTGATAAAGTATTTAAGATTTATGGTAGTAGACATTAAGTACTAAGTATGTACATTTTAGAGTATATGGAAACTTTATTAATGAGAAGTTGCAAAGTCTTTGTGTAAAGAAGCAGAGTGAAGAGTTAAGACTTTAACTATACAGTTTTTGTTAAAAATTTAGAGATTCCTTACTTTATTTGATGATATAAGCCATAATGTACACATGTATGTTACTAGTCACACACATACATATGCACATGTACACATGCGCACATGGAGAAAGACACATAATTACAGCCAACACAATTTCCACCAGTTGTTGAATATGCCTTAAACGGAATACTTGGAACAATATAAGTTGAAGATGTATTTGTCTCTAATAGTTCATTTACCAATCCTCTTATCTCTTAAAACTGGTAGTTTTAGAGAGATTTGATTTACAAAATGCAGTACAAGTGATAGCAAGGCACTTGGGAACCTCAGTAAGTATAAGTGATATGGTGTCTCCCTGCTCCTCACGGAATGCTTACTCTTGTAGACACTCTCAACCACCGAAGTAGCAGGAAAATACCCTGGTAAAGAGTAAAGTTATAAGGCTTTAAATGGCATCCTTACTTGAGCTCTTTTCCCAACAACCAGCATGAATTCCTAGGCAGATGTGTGAGTCCTCCGAAAACTGGACTCTACATATACATTTTACTAACCCATGTGAAAATTCCTATATGAGAAATGCTGACTGAGTTCTTGCTGATTTCCTGGCCAAGAAAATAAGAAAAAAAAAGAAAGTATTTTTAATGTTTTAAAGTTTGAGAATAATTTTTAACCTGTCAATAAATGTGTAGAACACAATTATACCAACTGATAAAAAAAATTATGGCATTTCATTTATGTGCTCTTGGACTTGGCCAGTGATTTTAGATGTGTCTACAAAAGTAGAATCAGCATAAATCAAGCCAGCATTTCTTCATTTAAGATATAAGGAAAGGATACAGGTTGACCCATTGTAACAATGAAATATACAAGACACTCTACCAGAGGATGGGTGAAGGGGGGAGGTGGGGTGGTGTGAAGGGAAGGGATGGTAGGGTTAAAAACAAAGGAGGAGGTAACAATGCTCAATAAGAAATGTACTCATTACCTTACTTATGTAACTGTAACCCCTCTGTACAGTATTTATAATAAAAATATATATTAAAAACATACAAGGAAAACTTATCCCCCATTGTATACACACTTAATCCAGAAATTCATTACTGAATTCAAAATCTCTTAGAATTAAATTCCTAAATAGCAGTACTACATCTATATACCAGTATAAAATTTAAGCATTTTTATTTTTTAATTTTTCGCGTCTCCTTTCTATCCCTCCCTTTCTCTTATCCTATTCCCGTACTTCTCTGAATATTATGTTTTTAATTTGCATAATTTTAAGTGTTTCACTTTTAAGTTTTTAATTTTTGTTTTACTATTTTTCCTTGTCTTTTTTTTCTCTTCCTTTTTTCCCCGGGCTCTACTATCATTCTATCCAACCTATTCCCTGCTTTTAGATTAGAACTAAGTTAGCTCTCCCTCTACCTTTCCACATCCCTCTATTCCTATTTATACCCACATCTCTCACTAAAACTAATAACTTCTGGTTTGCCAAATTCTTCTTTGCTGTTCATAGCCTATTAATGCATAGTTGTTTGATGTTGAAAAATATATCTGTTGAACTAGATTATATCTGCATGCTTTTGACTGTGCAACTACAGACTTGGCTGATGCTTGCCTTAAGATAGTTTTCTAGCACAAACTGCTGTTACTCTCATCCCAAATGGGCAAAATAACCCGGAAAAACACAAGAAAAATGTCACGTCCGGGTATCTCAACTCCCACTCATGATAATCAGTGGACAGAACAGATAATGAATAATCCAGAGGAGAACTCCCAAAAAGCTCTACAAACAATAATGGTAAACATGATAAATAAAAAGATTGAAAACCTGCAAAGGACTCTGTTTGAGCATGATAGGGAGAGAGAGGAAGCAAACCGAAGATCAAAACAGGAAGCTCATGGGTGTGAGGAAGCTACTCAAAGATAGATAAAGGAATTGCATGAGCAGCTTGAGAACACTCAAAGAGAAATAAAAGAATTGTGTGAGCAGGCTGAGATCAGTCAAAGAGAACTAGAGTAATTGCATGAACGTGAGGAAGCTAATCAAAGAGTAATACAGGAATTGCAAGAGCAGGATGAGCATAGAAAAAGATCAATAGAGGCATTCATGGAATCCATAAACAGAGAGCTGAAAGAAGTCAGGGAGTCCACAAAGGGAATGCTGAATGTATCCCAACAGAAGGAATGGAATTCCAAGGAAATCATAACAATCAACTAAGTGAATTGAGAATAAACATTGAACACCAAATTAAGGAAGTAAAGAATTTCATACAAGATCTAAAACAAAGATCCAACAAAGAATTTGAAGTCATAAAAGCCGACCAACTAGAAGGAAAAGAAAAAAAAAGTAGAAATTCTGGATAGTTGAATAGACCATGAAGAAGATTGACTTCTGAGGATAGAAGACATCCTAGATATTATAGAGAAAGGACATAAAACCATCCTAGACAAATCTAAGAAATATGATAGATCTATTCAACATTCAACCCTTGGAAGGCACCATTAGAAGGTCTAATCTGAGGATAATTATTGTAGAGGAGCACGTAGAACCAGAAGTCCATGGTCTAGGAAATTTGTTTAACAGGATCCTAGCAGAGAACTTCCCAAACATGCAAAAAGATAGGCCTATTCAGATACAAGAAGCTTTTAGAACTCCCAATAGACCAGACCAGAACAGGATTTCCCATTGTCACATTATATGCACAGGATCAATTCAGACCAAGGAAAAGATCCTTAAAGTTGTCATGAAGAAAAGATCAATCACCTATAAAGGGAAACCAATTAGAATCACCTCAGATTTCTCAGCAGAGACAATCAAAGCAAGAAGAGACTAGAATGATGTAAGCAATGCCCTAAAGACAAACAACAACCAGGAATATTTTACCCAGCTATAATCTCCTTAATAATCGAAGGTCAAATAAAACACTTCCATGGCAAAGAAAAATTGAAACTATATATCTCCACCACACCAACCCTACAAAAGAATCTTAAAGATATCCTCCACAGAGAAAACCAACAAGACCACAATAAAGGCCAAGAAACAGCACCCAAACTGAGAATCCAAGAACCATAGGAAGAACACAGTTGCCGCCTCCCGAAGAAGTTGGATAAAATGGCAGGAACTCTCAAATACTTCTCAGTTCTATCTCTCAACATTAACGGATTTAACTCTCCAATTAAGCAACAAAGTCTGTCTACTTGGATTAAAAAGCAAGATCCTTCTATCTGCTGCCTTCAGGAGTCCCATCTTGCCCACAAAAACAAACACATTTTCAATTTTAAAGACTGGAACAAAATCTACCAAGCAAACGGCCCCCATAAACAGGAAGGAGTTGCAATCCTAATATCAGATAAAATAGACTTTTAATTAAAATTAGTGAAAAGGATGGTGCATACTAATTAAGGGATCACTCTTTCAGGAAGATATTACCATTCTGAATATCTATTTGCCAAACAACGGAGCACCCAAATTTATCCAAGAAACACTACTTTCCCTCAAATCCCACATAGATCCAAAGACATTAATCGTTGGGGGCTTTAACACACAACTTTCCCCACTACATAGATGAACTTCGCAAGAACTCAACAGAAAAACCGCAGATATAAACAACTGCATAGATCAACTAGATTTAACAGACATCTATCAAATATTTCACCCAGCAGCATCAGAATACAGGTTTTTCTCAGAAGACACATGGAACATTTTCCAAAACAGACCACATTTCAGGCCACAAAGCAAACTTGTCCAAATTCAGAAACATTGAAGTTATACCTTGCATTCTATCAGACCACAAGGGAATAAAATTATAATTCAACACCAAAAGCCACCAAAGAAAGTCATGTAACACATGGATCCTGAACAACACACTGCTGAATCATGAGTGGGTCATGGAAGAGATTAGAAAGGAAATTCAAATGTTCATGATATTCAACAAAAATGAACACACCAATTACTAGCTCCTCTGGGACACAGCAAACGCAGTATTCAGAGGCAAGTTTCTAGCTCTGAGTTCCTACATCAACAAATTGGAGAGATCTGAAACCAATTTAATGAGCCTCCTTGAAAAAGAGCAGCAAGATAAACACAATCCAGAAAATGGAAATAAATAATTAAAATTTAATCAGAATTAAATGAATTGAAATGTATAAAAATAATAGAAAGATTCAAGAATCCAAAGAGTTGATTCTTCGAAAAAATTAACAACATTGAGAGACCCTTAGCAAATCTTATCAGAAAAAGGAGAGAATGTACCCAAATAAACTCACAGATGAGAATGGAAACATCATCACAGAATCAATTAAGATTCAGAACATTATAAGGGAATGCTTCTAAAACTTTCATACTAATAATTTTGAGAACTTGAAAGAAAAGGACCTTATCCTAACAAATACTGACATGACGAAACAAAGCCAAGATGAGTCAAACTATCTTAAAAGGCCTATATCAAGCATTCAAATAGAAACAACAGTAAGAGACCTCCCATCTAAGAAAAGCCCAGGACCAAATGGTTTTACAGAGGAATTCTACAAGGCCTTCAAAGCAGACATCACACCAATACTCCTCCAAATCTTCAATTAAACTGAAAAAGAAAGTTCACTACTGAACTCATTCTATGAGGCCATCATAACACACATCCCAAAACCAGGAAGGGACTCATCAAGGAAAGAGAACTATAAACCCATTTCTTTGATTAAGATTGATGCAAAGTTTTTCAACAAAATTTTGGTCTATCGACTTCAACAATTCATCCAAAAAATCATACACCATGATCAAACAGGATTCATTTCAGGGATGCAAAGCTGGTTTAATATATGCAAATCAATTAATATACTTCAGCACATCAACAGCAGCAAGGATCAGAATCACGTGGTTATCTCAATAGATGCAGATAAAGCATTCAACAAGATCCAACACCCCTTTATTATGATGGATCTGGAAAAATGAGGAATCCATGGAACATTTCTCAATACAATAAAGGCTGTATATGACAAAGCAATAGCCAGCATTATTGTTAACGGTGAAAAAATAAAGCTATTTCCTCTTAACTCAGGAATGAGACAAGGATGCCCACTCTCTCCACTTCTCTTCAATCTAGTATTGGAATCCCTAACTACAGCAATAAGATAAGATGCAAATGTAAGAGGGATCCAAATAGGGAAAGAAGAAGTAAAACGCTCCCTCTTTGCAGATGACAAGATCTTTTATTTAAAGAATCGCACAGAGTCCATTCCAAAATTACTAAAGCTGATTCAAAACTCTGGCAAAGTAGCAGGGTTTAAATTAACCCTCAAAAATCAATGGCTTTTCTGTATGCCAACAATAAGAAAAGTGTGGCTGAAATTAGGAAAGCAACTCCATTCGTAATAGCCCCACAAAAAATAAAATACCTAGGAATTAACTTAACCAAAGTAGTGAAGGACCTCTATGATGAAAACTTTAAAAAACTGAAAAAGGAAATCAAAACTGAACTTATAAAGTGGCAAAACTCCCAGGCTCCTGGACTGGGAAAGATCAACATCGTAAAAATGGCAATACTCCCAAGGCTATCTACAAATTAAATGTGATATCTATCAGTATTCCAACCTCATTCTTCAAGGAAATAGAAGAGGCAATCAAAAAATTCATATGGAACAGTAAAAGACCCTGAATAGCAAAAATGATCCTTAACAGAATGAACAGTGCTGGAAGAATATCAATACCAAATTCAAATTCTACTACAAAGCCATAGTAATCAAAAGAGCTTGGTACTGGCACAAGAACAGACCTCAGGACCAATGGAATAGAATTGAAAACCCAGAAATGAACCAACAGACCTATAGCCATCTAATCTTCAGTAAGGGAGCTAAAAAATAGAATGAAAGAAAGACAGCCTCTTCAGTAAATGGTGCTGGCAAAATTGGTTAACAACTTGTAGAACACTAAAGCTAGATCCTTATATATCACCCTGTACCAGAATCAACTACAAATGGATCAAAGACCTCGCAGTCAAAGCAGACACTCAAAACATTACAGGATGGAATTGGAGAAACCCTAGGCCTTGTTGGCACAGGCCAAAATTTTCTTAATAGAGACCCGGAAACAACAAATCAAAGAAAGGTTGGACAATTGGGATTGCATAAAATTGCAGACCTTCTGCATGGCAAAGGACATAGCTAGCAAGATTAATAGAAAGTCTACGGATTGGGAGAAGATCTTCATTAGCCATAAAATGGACAAGGGTCTCAGATCGAAAATATACCTTTAACTCAAAAATTTAAATCCCCCAACAAATCTTCAAAGAAACAACTGCCCAATAAATAAGTGGGCTAAAGACTTAAATAGAAAATTCTCTGAAGAGGAAAGAAGGATGGCCAATACACACATGAAGAAATGCTCAACCTCCCTAGTCATAAAAGAAATGTAAATCAAAATAATATTGAGATACTACCTCACCCCAGTTAGAATGGCTATAATCAAGAACTCTAAACAACAGATGCTGGCGGGGATGTGAACAGAAAGGAACACTACTTTATTGTTGATGGGAGTGTAAACTTGTTCAACCAGTTTGGAAATCAGTATTGAGGTTCATCAAAAGACTCCACATAGAGCTCCCCTATGACCCAGCAATCCCACTTTGGGTATTTAACCAAATGTTCACATACAAGACCACAGTAGAGCTTCCAGCACAACTACGTTTATTGCATCATTATTTACCATAGCTAATATATGGAACCAACCCAGATGCACCTTAGTAGATGAGTAGATCAAGAAAATGTGGTATATATACACACTGGAATTTTATGCCTCCATCGGAAAGAATGACATTGACCCATTTGTTAGGAAATGGAAAGACTTGGAAAAAAATGTATTAAGTGATGTAAGCCAGGCCCAAAGAAACATAAGTGCCATGGTTTCCCTTATTTTCAATAACTAGTATATGTCTGAGACAAACAGAAACTCTCAGACAAGTTGATGTAAGGGAAATGAACCCTAAGATATATATTCAAATGTTTTTTTTTCCTTTCATGCTATTGTTTCTAACATATTTATAAGATTATTTCTTTTTTGCTTTGTATGTCCCTCCCCTACTGGACCTTCCCTGCTGTCATTGTACTTGATGTTGGTATAATTTGTGGAGGGGAAGGGAAAAAACAAATGGTTTAAATAATAGGGATACAGTTGGACCCATTACAACAATGAGATGTCTAAGTCATTATGCCAAAAACAAACTTTAAAATTTTGGGGTGGGGGGGTGAGGATTGGGTGAGGTGCGGGGAGAGGACGGGAAGTTATGGGAAGGTGAAACAAAGGAGGAGGCTACAATGATTGATAAGAACTGTACTTGTTATCTTGCCCATGTAATTGAAACCCCTTTGTACAGTATTTCCACAACAACAAAGAAAAATAAATTTAAATATGGAATGAAATTAGTTCAAATAATGCATTGCATTAAGGTATTTAGAAATAACTGAGAAACTTAAAGGTGCATAAGATTTTTTTTATTGGAAATGAAGGGATATTGGAATTTGATTCTCTATATTTTAAGCGATTTGCTTAAAAGAATAGGCAAAATTAAAGTTACATTTGCAGCAGACTTGACATATTAAATTTTGTATATGGAAAGGGAAACAAGCCTCAACAATATGTCAATTCTCTCTTCTTATTTATCTCTAAAGGTTTATGCTTCTGGTCTCTGAATATTAAAACTTCAAAAAATTTATGTTTAGCTAGTTGTGCAAAGGGGTTTTGCTTCATCAAGTCAATGTTGAATAGAATATATGTGCATTTCAATATACAGTGCATCTGGATCATTGTCAAACTTCACATTTTTCTTCCTTCCCTTACCCCAACCCCACCTATCCCTTCATGTTTCCTACTTACATTCTCACATATGTACATTGAATGTTATGACTGTATTAGTCCACCATTTCCCTCTCCATTCTTCTACCCTACTCTTTTTTTGCCCAGATCCTCTTTTAATAGTTGTTTCAACTTCATGTTATTTTGTTAAATATCTCTACTTTGGCATTTGGCGATGGGTTTGCCACATCTTCTCTTCCATGTTTGACCTACATAAATGAGTATATTTCTCCACATTTCTAATCTCTGAATGGCTAAGATAGATCTCCTTTACTATTCACCTTCTGTCCTAAATTTAGAATTGGACTTTCAGGGACATCCAATAGAGCATTTTTACTCTCTACATATTGAAGATGGAAGGGAAATAATTTCCATGCTCTCAGCATTATGTTATCCATCATGAATTCCCATCACTTATCACTACAGCAGTCTAAATTTAAAGTCATATCTTCTGCATTATATTCACACAGTATAAATGAATATCAAGGGCAATTTACCTAATATTGGAAGTTTAGGGATGATCTTTAATTTCTTATGATAGAAGCAGGAATCAGTTTTAATTTTCAGATTCCACTATGTAGTGAGCCCTGTAGTCTTCTCAATTTTTGATAAATTTCGAGTTAACTTTTGTTAATAATTTAAAAAGTTTTATTTCAGTATTTGAAATGCTGCTCCAATTATTTTAAAAGTTTCACAATAAGTTAGACTGAACTTTTTCCTCCCATGTTCCCCACTAGTTCAGGTTAAGTCTCCTTTCGCTTTATTTTTTGAGAGACCAAGGGAAGAGGGTAAACAGAGAGATGATCATTACTCAGATATCTCCTTCCTCTTCTGTTTCTGCTGTTCTTGTTAAGAAGAAGACTGGAGCAGGGAACAAGAGTGATGCTTGACTTCACCATACAAGGGGGCATTCCTGGCATGTCAATTATTGTTTCTCAGAATCACTGAAATTGCTTACTCTTGCCATCTCTCTTACAGTAACCTAACTGTGGCTTCCTTGGTGCAGAAGGAAGCACACTAACAGGTTATTACCCGTAAATTGGTATTTTATATCTCAGCTTACTACTACCAAAAATAAAAAGCTTTGGCTACATAAAAGCAAAGGTACTGATTGTCCAACAAAACCTTAGTGAGGAGTAGACAATTCTACTCAGCTACGCCCTCCTCTCATATCCTGCCTTCCACTCCCCTCCTCTCATTTAACCTCCCTTCATTTCTTCTTTCTTTGTGTCTCTCTCCTGCATATTCATCTCTATCTTCTCTCCTTTTCTCTTCCAGTAGCAAGTGCTTTGGTTTATCAGACAATACATAAATAATTGAACAATTTTTTTTCCTCTTTTTGTGATTTTTTATTCTTAAGAAGTGAGTTCTAGCACAGCACCAGTGGCTTGTACCTATATAGTCGGTAGGTTCAAATTTGACAATTGCAATTCGAAGCTATTACAAGTGGATAAACCTAAGAGATTCTTTTCTGCACTTGTGGTAAAAGGAAGACGTGAAGGTGTGGCTCAGCTGGTATAGAGCAAGCATTGAGAATTAAAGCCCAGATAGAGCTCAAGGCCAGGAGTTCAAACCCCAGTACCAGCACAAGATTAAAAAAATGAGTCCTTTGTCTTTGAAATGGGATATTTCTCCAAAAATTCATACCTAGGACAATTTTCAAGGTCTAAGACTCATTTTAAGGCTCTTTCACATGTTAAACTGATTCCTCTGCTTGATTCATATTATGGAAAATAGGAGTCACACTTCATATTAAAAAGTATGCACATTACTGAACAGTTCTTACAATTTTTAATGTAAAGGATGCATGGGAGAAGAATTCACCTCATATGGGTGAGTTAGGTTTGGCTCACTGACAGACTTTTGCAAGTAAATGAGGGTCTGTTTTCATGTGAAGAAGTCCATATAGATGGTTTTCTAGGAGAGAGAACAAGCTACCTGTTTCCAAGTTTGAATCAGATTAAGTTTATTCCTATGATATGGTAAAGAGAAAGAAGCTCAACACATGCAACACTCTGCAGACAGTAATTTCAAAAATATTAAAAACCCATGTCTATGTTTTGAACCGCTAATTTGTCACAAACAAAAAACAGTTTACTGAGCAAAGAAAACATAAGTTAGAGCAATAGGAACTATGTTAAATATAGTTAATGGCTGAGTGTTATGTGTAAAAGAGTTCTGTAATCACAACTAAAATATAAATTTTTTCATCATATCCCTAACAAGAATCTCTAAGATAGGCCTTGCTAAATCTGTCATAGAGGGTGGTGTTTATGCAATTGTCAGGTTTGTTTAGGGTCCAATATCTTCCTCAGTCGCTTGGGTTGCAAACTGCTCACACCACATGCAGTGTCTGGAAACACATGCTGTCTTGCTAGGCACCTAAGGGATTTTTGTGCCACTGTAAATAGTTATTGTTTTTCTTCTTGTAATTATACCTGTCAGTGTGAAGTCCTTTCATGATAAGAATAATAGTTTCTGTACCCTTTGTTCCACTAACAAATCTCAGATATAAGTATAGTCCAGTGCCCATGGCTCATGCCTATAATCCTAGCTATTCAGGAAGCTGAGATCTGAGGATCACAGTTCAATGCCAGCTCAAGCAGGAAATTCCATGAGATTCTTATCTCCAATAAACTACCAGAAAACTGGAAGTGGCGCTACGTCTCAAGCGGTAGAGCTCTTGCCTTGAGCTGAAGAGCACTTGGACAGCACCTAAGCCCAGAATTCAAGCCCCAGGACTGACCAAAAAAAAGTATCTATCTATCTATCTATCTACCTATCTATCTATCATCCATCTATCTATCTGTCTATCTATCTATCTATCTATCTATCTATCTATCTGTCTGTCTGTCTATGTATCTATGATGAGAAGAATTACATCTAAATATAAATCAATATTTGATACACATTTATAATACAAGTAAACATATGATGTATTTATAATATATACATATATTTACATATATAAGATCATATTATATCTGTATGTTTATAAATATACTTGTAATTTATATCCAAAGAGTACATCTGAAGATTTTGGGGAAAATGTAGAGTGTCTAAAGGCTTACTACTAACCCACCATACTTTCAATCATTTTTTCCACTTATTACAATGTATGGAGTACTAAGACTGAATGATTATGAAACAGAGTTGCTGTTTTCTTCGTTACCATTTTGGATTAGAAACATCTACTTACTTGGTATAAAACCTACCCAAATGTGATCTTGAAATCACACTCCACAAACTGGACATATACATCAATTTAGCAACTTACAGGTCTCAAACTTTTATTTGAATCCTGTATCTCACATATATTCAGTTTCCTTTGAGTCAGCTACATGTACAAACATGCCTAGATTTTCATGCTCACATACATCCCCCTACTCATATGACATACTAAATGTGACATTAAAATAAAAAATAATATATATGCTGAAAAAGAACACCTTTGCAAATGTAATCAAATTTTATTTTTAAATACAATGCATTATTGAAATACTGATGAAAGAGCAACTGAGAGATGTTTCAAATAGAAGAGTGCCTGTCTAAAGAGCATGTTTCTTATTCCAAACATCATTATTTCCATCCTTCCTTCTCCCACATAAAAAAGCACAGAATTAACTACATGTTCCTTAATCACTCATTGAAGAGAGAAACTGTAATATATATATATATATATATATATACACACACACACACAATGATATACTATTTAGCCACACATAATTATGAAAACATATCATCTTCAAGAAAATAGAATTGGAAACCTTCATATAAAAGCAGTTAGCGATACTGTGTAAAACAAATATTAGATTTCTCATATGCAGACTCTAGACCCAGAAAATAAAATGAATGACCCAGGTGTAAAAGATGGAACTGATTAAGCTTGGAAAAAAGTAAGAGAGGAGATGAAGAGAAATATTGTGGAGTAAATATGTTCAAATATTTCAAAAGTTAGTATGATGACATAATAAAATATAAGTATAAAAATAAGATAAGGAAATTAATAAAATGAATAAAATGTAACAAGCTACATTACGTGGACATATGTGTATAATACAATAAAATACTTTTGTGAAATTAATATTTGCTAATAAAAAGTAAAATTCATTCCAGTTGTTATAGATTCATATGTTAATTTCCATTTTTAGCTTAGATATTTCCCTGATAAAGTAAAAGGAGAAATAGGTTTTGCTCATTTAGAAGGACAATCTTGTCCAATTAGCATTAAAGTATTCTAGATAATTACTGTCAATGTGAAATTGTTCAAATTATTATATTAGAATATTTCCAATTGACACTTCAAAATATTTCCCTATAGGTATATACTTTTTGTTACTTGTAGAATATTTTTCTACTCAATTACTATATACCATTTTCTGAATGCGGTTTGGTATATGTAACTAGGATATATTATACCTGACCAGGAAATCAATTATTCAAACAGTTTTTATCAAAAATTCCTATAACGAAATAAAGAGCTAAATCCAGATTATGTATATTTGAAGACAATACTTGCTTAATCCTCTTCTCACATTCTTCATTCCCTTCTTGAGAATAATACATATTGTAAGGGAATACTTAACATGTTTTAGAGAAATATGTTGACTTTAGTCCAATGAGTTACTGTATGCTGCATTTTGGTTTACTTTATATCCAGAAGAGCTAAATTCTTGCCTTATGTTTTTCCTTAGACTTTATACTCAGGTTTAACCTCTGATGGGTGACAGATAAAGGTATAAACATTTTTTAACAGTAGCTAAATTTAGGCTGAGGAATCTAGGTACAACTACTCATGCAGGTAGGCCTCATCAGTCATGAGACCACGATATCAAAATGTTAACCTATGCTTCCTGAAATCATTCTTATGAGATTTTGTGTATTATAAACAATGGTTATTAGCATTTGTTTTGTAAACAACATCATTTCATGGGTTAGGAACTGAAGTGAGATATTATACCCAGAACAAAATTTAAGGAGGAATCCAAAATTAGTTACCAAGATATAAATCATTTAACACAATGTTTTAAAAATGCAAGACAAAGGAAATAATTTATGAAAAAAGCTAACATTTAAAATAAATACAGAATCAGTATGACAGATTTTTCTTTTTATCCCAGTTGCAATACGGATTACATGATGAATTTTCTAGTTATATGTTTAGTTAGGTCTTGATATTTAGTTGGAGAAGTTATGTTCTTTCATATATTCATTTGTCAGATCAAAGAGGAAATGAATTCCATGCCAGAGTCAACATCCATAATAATGTTACAGTTGTATTCTACTAATTTGCCAAAGTTTCAAATCAGCTCGAGTAACTTCGGTCTTCTTTAGATCTAACTAATGAGGTACAAAATTTAGTCAGGAATAGATTTTGACCACCATTTATTAAAATATTATTATCCAGAAACTACTACTCTTCTCTCTTTTCATGAGATTTTTAATTTCATTTATATAATGTGCTGATGTTTTCCTTTAGATAATCCAAATTCAGTGTTCTAAAAACAGTATAATTTGGAATATTATTAAATTATGTACACTCATGTACACTGCTCAGATTCTATTATTTGCACTTTTTGTTCTTATTAAGTCAGTAGTATTTAGTTCTCATTACGGATATTTTGGAATCACTAATTGCATTTCGGAATTTTTAAGAATGTTATGATTTTTGTGATTTAATACTGTAGCATTTTTTCTTTTAAATATGTGCAGATCTTACTTTACATACAGTTACATTAGTTTTAAACAATTTGATCCATTCAAGGGATTTTCTATATTAGGTTGATCCAGATGAATTTAATTACAAATTAACACAACCTTATTTCTGAGAGACAGTTATAGCTCTACTTAAATTAACGTATGTTTCAAGGTTTTGTAATTTAAAAAATAAACTGGGCACAACATGTTTTTGTTCTGGGGAAGTTCCAATTTGTTGGTTGTTTTTCCAGCTGTGATGACTTCAACATATGTGTGCATTTTATTTCAATTGTTTTGTGCCTATATTTTGTTTTATATAACAGAAAATACAAAAAAAAGAATCAGTGATTTAGAACTTTTCCAAATAGAATTCTCAGAGAGACACTGCAAGTTTTGTGACAACTGGGAAAAGGGACATCTTCTTAGTGCAGGGGTTAGCAGAATAAGAGAGACATTGTTTGATGAGATTTGAATTCTGCCACTTCCTGCCTCAATATTTCCAATGGTATTACTTCAACGTATTTAGTGGAAAGAAAATAATTTTATCTGTATGAATTCACAATTTTTGGTTCAATTGAGCCACACTACATATTCATATGTGATTTTACCTCTAAAATCTTTTCTCCTTAGTTTAAAACCACAGATGTGAATTTATAATGTAAAATAGCACCTAGAATTTATATGAAATGGTCCAAACTATTTGGAATGTAATGATTATAGTGTGTCTGGTAGTATGTAATAATTGATTTTGGGGAAAGTCAATTACAGTGGATTTTTGTGAAATACTGAGTAATAGAATTATATTTGATTCTATAAAAAATTGACGGTTACATCTAAAAATTACTCAGTTATAAGTTAATTCTGAAAAAATAAGATTGTTTACTGGAAAAAGCTAGAAGTTTCAATAAGCTTGCTTTTTAAAAATTGACTTGGATCTGGACTTTGGTGACTCATGCCTGGAAACCTCGCTACTCAGGAGTCTGAGATCTGAGGATAGTGGTTGAAATCCAGCCTAGGCAGAAAGTCTGTGAGACTCTTATCTCCAATGAACCAGAAATGGCACTGTGCCTCAAGTGGTACAGTGGTAGCCTTGAGCTGAAGGGACATTGCCCAGGCCCAGAGATCAAGGCCCACAACCAACAAAAAAAAAAAATGACATGGAGTTTTACTATATTATTTCATGATTTTTATGAGTGGTTGTTCAGTGAAGATGTCATTGGTTTTTATATTTTCAGTTGGCATAAAATGAGCCTACTATTGTATTAAATTTATCAAAAAATATTTTCTTATTCTATGACTGCGTAAATTTTGTGGGTAATGGTTAAAACCAAGTTGCTTTTTTGAAATAAAATATTTATATTACCCCCCAAAAAAGAGGAACAAGATAAAATATATGCCAGAGACTTACTCTGTAAATCTTCATGGACTAATAGCCTGTCAGTTTGTTTTAACTTTTAAACAAAAATTAAAACAATCATGGATAACATGAACCCATTTAAATTTCTTCATCCTTGTCATTTAAGATTCACTTTAAAAAGAAGTTCAATGGGTGAGTGTTTTTTCCTTACTTTTCCAAAGAAATGATCATTTCATCATTATAGTTTATAGCACAATATACCCAGAAAGCATTTCTTAAGGAAAAAGAATTTTTCCCATTCTTTGGTTTGCTTCAGTCTCTATTTAAACTGCATACCACAACTCACCCACTCTATTGTCTGTCTTTTCATTTGAAACATTTCAAAAGTTTTCCTTCCCTGGTGTGTCAGCCAGCAAAGTTTTACAAAACAGCATGCTTTCATTCATTGTGCTTTCCAAAATATATCTCACAAATGCCAACAATGAAACACAATCTGAAACATCTGTGGACTTTTCCACTTATAGTGGAAAAATCGCTTTCCTTACTCCTTAGAACCAGCTGTTTACAGGCATTAATTGCTCTATCAGTTCCATGCTTTAGAACAGCTGCATTTGACAATGGCGTACATGTTAATTTGTTTACCACATCTGGTTTGTTTTCAGGAAGGACTGTGTTCATGGAAGATGGTAATAGATGAATTTTTCAATTATGTAGTTTAATAGGGCTCTGAGTTGTGGATATAAAACATCAATTTCAGTGACTAAATATTTAAATTAAATCCCATAAAATATATTCCTTCAATTTTCTGGGTAAAGTGTTCTACAATCTAGGTATTTTTAAAGAAATATTATATGTTGTTTCCTTGGTGACAACGTAATTGGAGGATTTAAAATTTTATATACCATGCCCATCTTAAATGAGGTAGATGTACTTGGGTTGGCATGCAAAACTTTTGGTAAGTAAGGTAAGTGCTATACCAATGAGCCACCTTCCCAGCCTTTCATGAATGCAAAACTTTTGGGACAGCATTAATGGTTTGAATCTTGGATAGGATTTGATTGGGAATTGTGACAGACTTTCATAGTATAAGAAGAAAAACGAAAGGCCATACTAATATTTTTTGGGGGGGGGCAATTGGGGGACCTGAATTCTGGCCTGGGCGTTGTCACTCAGCTATTCAGCTCAAGGTCAGCGCTCTACCACTTGAGTCACAGCGCCACTTCTGGCTTTTTTTTTTTTGCTTATGTGGTGCTGAGGAATTGAACCAAGGGCCTCATGCATGCAACTCAAGGGCTCCACAACTAAGCCACTTCCCAGCCCCACTAATACTTCTCTCTGCTACATTGTTATATTAGTTTATTCAAACACACACATACACACATACAAACACACAGATACACACATTTGTAGTGTAAAGACCCACTCCGTCTGCAAGAAAATATTTTAATAAGAATTCCATAAAATATTTAGTCTACTGAGTTCTGATTAGAATTTACAGAAATATCTACTTGATTCTTCCCCTGAACAAGTTATTGTCATTTGTGAAGGTGTTGCCAATTGAATTTAGAATAACCCAGAAAGATCTATGTGTTAAAGAAAAATAACTTTCTATTTCCTCCCAGACTGTGGAGAATACCTGAATAGTTCTGGAGATTAAGTTCTTCAGCGTGAAAGCTATGAGAACATAGACTCTCAACTACTTTCTTATTTTATATTTTAATCAGTCTAGGTCAAAAACTTTTCTCTTTGACATACTCCCCACCTTGCCATTGTCTTTTCACAGGCTGCCAAAGCAATAAAACCAACTGAACATACACTGAAACCTTCAAACTTGTAAAACTGAATAAGCATTTCTGTTTGATAAATTGACAACATCACTTATTATGGTAGGTTATAAAGCTAACACGGAAGTCTAGTCTTTCTAACAATGTAGAGTATATTAAATTATGCTTCATTATAAAATATCTAACTCCATGTTTTATTTTATATTTTTGTTTCTGTTGATCCCAGGGCTTAAACTCAGGGCCTGGTTGGTGTTTTTGTGTTCTATGCCAGTGCTCGACATAAAATCTGAACTGGAATGCTCGACATACAATCTGAACTAGAACTCCATTTGCCCTGGTGGTTAATTGGAAATAAGAATCTAATGAACTTTCCTATGCAGGCTGGATTTGAACTGAGATCTTCAGATTATAGCCTCTTAACTAGCTAAAATTATATCCTTGAGCCACCAGTGCCTACTCATGTTGCATATTTGGTGTAATTCAAATTTTCAGCATTGTATAGATGCTCCTACTACAATATAAAAATACTAAACATACTTTCACTGTATTTGTTGTTGGTATAATTTGTGGAGGGGGAAGGGAAAAACCAAGTTGTTTAAGTAGGGATACAGGTGGACTCAGTGCAACAATGAGATGCTATGTAGGAAAATGAAATTTACAACTTTGGCTCAAGATGGGTGAGAGGGTCGGGAAGGGGAGATGGAAAGGGATGATAAAGGGATAGAAAGGAGGAGGTAACAATGCTTGGTAAGAAATGTACTCATTACATTGTCCCTGTACTTGTAACCCCTCTGTATGGTATTTTCACAAAAAATCTTAAAACATAATAAGGATATTTGTAAAGTATATAATGAAGGAAGAATTTTCATTCGTTACAAAATATTTGCAAAATCTATGCTAAACTATCTATATTTTACTCTACCTTTCCTGCAACCAGTTTGATATAGTTTAATACCTGTTATGCCAAGTTTCTCTATATTCTACTGGAGATTTAATTTTTCATGTATGTATGTATATGTATATGTATATTTATATGTATCTATCTAGCTATCTGTATATGTTCCAATGTGGATCATCTAACTTTAAACTTTGCTTTTTTTTTTTTTTCCTGTTTAGCAGTTAACCTGGTCGGCTCAATCTGTGACAATATCTCTGCTCATTCCTTTATTTACAACACCATCATCCTTTTAAAATTAACTTTATTTCCAGAGATGATTACCAATCAGTCCAATCAATATACACCCAGAGGGTTTTAATAAAACAAGCTTTAAGGAAGGAAGATAACATGAAGTGACAACTACAAAATTTCTACAGAGACCTGACATCTTTCACATTTTTGCCTTCCTCCTGATAATTAAGCAATCATTGACTAACACTATTAATAATACTGCAATCATAACTTAAAGATCAGTGTTTTTTCCAACCTGAAGCCTTCTTTTCCATGATTTTTGACATAAACTTTTGTGAGTCTTTTTTGATTGTGATGGTATTCCATCCCAAACAAAGCCATGTATATCAAGAAAGCCTATATTTTCAACTCAGAGTACTAAACAAAAGAGGGAGAAAATTAAGGTTAGCTACATATGTTAAGCAAAAATATAGGTAATATCAAGATATTTTGAGATGGTATACTTTTACTGGATAAAGTGGGTCAAATCTATAATATTATCTACTTGGAAAACAGAGCTTAGAGAATTCCAGTTCCAGGCAAAATGTTTTATGCTTGTGTTAGGAGGACCTCAGTCCAAGCAGACCCAGGCATGGTGGTACTACCTCAAAATAAGCAATCAAATTATAATCTGCAGGTATGGTGGTAGTAGAGATGCCTTTTCACAAGTATAGGTTTTGAGTTCAATCCTCCAGTAGTGCTGGGAATTTAAATGTGGAATGTCTAAGGTCAAGATTTCATACTTGTCTTACAAGCTCTAATAAAACCTTTACCTCTTTTGCTATTTTTTAAAATTATAACCATAACTTCCCTGCCCCAAACAAATAATTTCATATTAGAGATTTTCTTCTATCTATTAAGTAATATGTTATGTCCCACTGAAATCAGACTAAAGATAAAAAACCCATTGTCTTACAAAGTGACTGTATATGGAAACAGAATCTCAAAGGTAGCATTTAAGTTGAAGTCTACTCCAAGAGAAGCAGAATGCCTTGAATATGCTAAGGAAAGAGGAATCAGAAGCCAACTCTAATCTTGGAGTTCTAATGCCACCAACTCAGAGACAATGTATTTACAATGTTAATGCTACCCAATTTGTGGTAGTTTATTATTGCAATTACTAGCAAACATGTGGAAGCTATAAGACACGAAAAGTCATTGACTCTTCTGATCCAAGACTCATCTCTATAATCCTAGTGATTAAGAAGTACGAGACTTTGGGGATAATGGTTTTCAGGCTGGTAGGAAAGTTCATGAGGTTCTATCTCCAATTAACTACAAAAATTTCTGGCAGGGGCATGGTTCAAATAGTAGACTTACTACTGTTAGCAAAAAAAAAAAAAACAAAAAAACTGAGAGCATAAAGTATGTTCAAGCCCCAAACTGGCAGAAAGAAAAAGTCCTTAGAAGAATACTATAAGAAGCAGAATTATGAATAGGAAAGCAGAAACAAAAGAAATAAACTTATTGATATAGACAAAGCTTCTCAATGTGAAATATGGCACAAACTATAATATTTAGGGTTTTCCTTCCTATACAGTAGAAATAAATGGCATTTTTACTTGATAAACTAAAATATAAAACTGTATGCAATAAATAATCACATTACTTTTATGTTTCCATAATTTAACTTGTTTTCTTAAATATTTCTCGAATAGTGTAGCTTTTGAAAGTCAATAAATGTTGCATTTTCATATATGATTACATATCCTTCCAAGTGTTGTCTAAAATTGATCTACACTGAAATGATTGCCATTGACATCTTTCTCAAGATATTTATACTTTCAGCTGACCTTCGACAAAACTCATACCCAAAATATAACTTTTTAGTTTGTTCATGCAAACATAGGAACATAAACATACTTCTCAAAATGTTAATTACTTTTATCTGTAGTCATTAATGAAGTATAACTAATAGAATTAAGTATATACTCTGAGGGAAATAAGATACTTCCTTCTAAATACAGATTTGCAGGCACACACACAATCACAAATGCATTCATATATATTTTACCACTTTGACTCAGGTTAGATTCCTGACGTTGGGTGTCAGCAGTTATCTAATAATCAAATTTTCCTGCCCAGACATAAAATACATTCATAATTTCACACAGACAAAAACACCAGATCATTCAAAATAATGAGATTATTTAACAGAACCAACCAGCACTTGTGCCATCTACTCCCTGATTTCTTTTATTCATGATGATGCATTTTCATATCATAAAAATATTTCTGTCTCTGATTAGCAGAAAAAATATGCTATCATATAATGGAAATTGTAGGTAAAATTACTTGTAATGTATAATATATTTTATCAAAGACTTCTGTTTCCTTCTTGCAGAGTATTTCTGGCATTTTGCCCTAATATCTATAATTAAATTACAAAGGACATGCCATATATCTTAATTCATTTTTCCTAAAGGTTATGCTATGGAGTTGAATCTGATTTGTTTGCTTATTCTAAATTAAATATTCTCAACAACTGGAATTATTGTTTATGTTACTCCTAATCCAAATGAAATATCAAATAGAACTGGAAATTCCCCTCAGCAATGATTTGTGAATGTCATTAATAGTTGTGGAGGGATGAAGGATTTGAATTATCTAGAGTGCATTAAAAATGGCACTGTTATTCAAAGGGCTGATCATTTAGTCAGCTTTTAAAGTATGGACTTCTCATTTCATCTAAGAAGATAACAGTATGCTTTTCTTAACATTCTTGCCTGCAAAGCAGTAGAATTATTTCCTTTGTACAGTTGATGTCCAGCGGCTACTTTAGTGAAACCTACAAACAACTGCACATGTGTATTAGCTGCTCTAGATTTTGAAATTTTCTTCCTGTAGCCCTTGTGATTTGAGCCCAGATTCATGGGATAGTCACATAATCCACAATAACAAAGCACCACAATATACAAAGACCACGTGCAAAATGAGGTTCAATTTTTTCTATGTTGATTTCTTTTTTTATTGATTGTCTTTTAAGGAGCTAATGGTGTTTATTTCTCATTATTTTTGATGTGACTTAAATTTTCCAGATTTTTCAAATAAAATAAAGAGATATAAAAGAGACCGATTTAGTCACAAAATACAGCTAACCATTTGCGTGATTTTTTTTATTCTAATCCTGTTTTCAGTTATCTTCAAATAACGTTGAGAGGAGCTTAGCATATGTGTAAATTGACATGATAAAGCACACAGAATTCTGGAATCTTTCGACTGTGATTTTTATATAACTTCACTTAGAAAATTATCGCTTGCTTCATGTCTTAAGTAATCTATTTAAAACAATTTTTATTAATTTTGTTAGTAGATGTCATAATCTATGGTACTGATGCATTGCATAAGTATTTGATTCCTTATCTCAACTGAATTAACATTACATTTATTTTAATTTTTTACACATGAAATAATGACATTCATGAGGATAAAACGTGCCTGCTTTTCATTTTGGTTGCCAAAATGGAATTATTAGACATTTGGAACATTTAAATCTGAACGTTCAAATTTCACTAGGACTTGAATTGTGTTACTTACAAATTTAATATTAAAATAAAAAGCACCATTAAATAGAAAGCAAAATTATGTTATCACACCTTAATCTCTGAATTGACTTCATGATAAAAAACAATTACATTTATATAACAAGATATATATACTCAAACGAACTATGAGATACGGAACAGAAAGCTTCTTTTTTGTTTTTTTTTTTGTTGTTGTTTATAGTTTGTGAAAATTCTGTCTTATTTACCTTATGCCTGGTATATTCATTGTATATTTTCAGGAAGGTGAGGGGTGGGCAAAGAGCTTTAGGGAAAAGAGTGAAAAATTGCAGCATTGGAGTTCATTGAACATTGATGAAAGTGAACTATTTAACACATGGGTGGGGACAGGAGGGTGGGACTGGGAACAAGTGAGGGAACTGAAGACATTTCACAAAAGGAAATGTTCTCATTACCTGAGCCTTGTAACTGTAATCCATCTGTAAATCACCTTAATAAGAAAAACAGAGTAAATTTCTGTTAAAAAAGGCAAACAAAATGCTGTTTCTTAGAATCCTAGAAATTTGTTTTGTTCACGGGTTTGAGCTGGTTGAGTCTATCTCTGAAAATAGCTACATTGACATTCATTGGGCGAATTTTTGAGCTACTAGTACATAAAAGTCAATTATGATTGTATGATTTTTGAGACTGATTCATTTATTTCTTTAATCTAATTTGTATTATTTCTGTCTACTGGTTTTTGGTTTTGTTTTTCCTGATTTGTCAAAGACTTAGTGCTGCATCATTAGTGCTGATTTAAGATTGTTCTAATTTGTTGATGTACATACTCAAAGCTATAAATATTCCTCTGAGTATTGTCTGTGCTGCTGCTGTGTCCCAGAGGAGGTAGTGTTTTGTGTGTTCACTTCCACTGAATTCCATAAACGTTGGAACTTCCCTGCATATCTCTTCAGTGACTCACTGATGATTTAGCAATGTGTTATTCAGTCTCTGTGAGTTTCAGAATGTTATGTGATGCCTTTTGATGTCTAGATCTTATTTGGTTTCATCATGGTCTGACAGGATACAAAGAGGAATTTAATTTTTATTTTTGAATTTTGAAAGATTTTCCTTGTGACCTAAGATATGTTCTACTTTGGAGAACATTCCATGTGCTGCTGAGTGGAATATATATTGTGACATTGGTAGGTGAAATACTCTGTAGATATGTGTTAGGTATAGCTTGTCAATACAGTTATTTAGCTCTAAAGATTTTTGCTAAGTTTTTAACTGGGTGGCCTGTCCAGACGTAAGAATGATTTGTTCAAGCAACCAAAAATTTATTTGGATGTATGCATGTTTTTAGGGTAAGTAGCATTTCTTTGATGAATTTGTGAGCTCTAGGATTCAGGACATTGATATTTAGAATTGTTATATCCCACTGATGGAGAGTTTTCTTTGTCAATATTAAATGTCCTTCTTTGTCTCTTTTTACTTTCATACCACCTATATTTTAAAGCCAATTTTATCTAATATTAGTATAGTTACTCTAGCCTATTTATGAGGTCGATTTTTAATTTGTAAAGATGATGTACAGAAGGGTTACAATTACATAAGTCAGATAATGAGCACATTTCTATTTGAACAGTGTCACCTCTTCACTCATGTTCTCCCAGTTTTTCCCTTTCAACCTCCCTCTCGCATAAGTTGTATATTTCATTTACAATGTAGTGTCTATTGAGTAGCACTGCTGTATTTAAGCCTTTGTCCCACCATTTGTGTATTCCCCCTTGCCCTATCCAAACGTACATATAAGACCAAATGTGCAGAAATTTACATAAATGGCATCAGAACACTGAAGGAAAAAGCAAAACAATAAACAAACTCTCATAATCATTTCTTGGAGATTATTTTAATGAACATTATTTTATATGATAATATTCGTACAGCTATTACTCCTTTGTGATCCTCTCCAATGGGCATCCTCCTTTGATCTCACTGTATAAATGTTTACAATCCCACAAAATTTATTATGTCCAAGTGTAATGTTTTCTCTTTTACCATCCAACTGTGTTTATTTGTAGAATTAGAGGCACATTCTAATACAACAAATGAGGGAAATTAGGCAACCTATATTTATTTGAGTCTGTCTTTCTTCACTTAATATAAGTTTGTTCCAAGTCATATAAATAAATTCATAATGGAATTCTGTTCATCCATCGGAAAGAATAATATTGCACCATTCTAAAGGAAAAATGAAACACTTAGAAATAATATTAAGTGAAATAACGCAGACCCAGAGAAACTTAGTTTGCATGAATTTCCTCACTTGTGGTAGATAGGAGTGTCAATAAATGTAAAAGTAAACACACTGGATGGTATGCAAGGAGGTACAAATTCATTATCTGAAGTGTCAGAGTCCATGGAGAGTGAAAATACTATAATTCTCTTAAAAGGCTAAGTCGAAGCCCAACAAAATAAATACCAGTAAATGTGTAGTGCAAGAGAGGATAGTGGGGGGCAATGTGAGAGTGGTAGGAAATTGAACGGGAAAAGGATAGAATATAGGCAAGAATCCATTGCATACTTCCCAGAGAATACTTGAGTTAAAAATCTGGGCTACAGCTTAGACATTAACCTTACAAAAATGTTTGTAGTTTAAAAGTTGATACTCCTGGAGAAATAAAACCTAAGAATGTAAAGGAGTCTGCGAAATTCAGTTTGCATCCAGCCTTGGCAGAACAGTCTTTGCAGCAGTACAATAATAAAGCAGTCAAAAGCTGGATTGGAAGAATGGCTCAGGTGATGGAATACCAGTTATGAGCAAGATTGCTGAATAAGACTTTGAGGCTTTTGCATACATACATACAAACATACACATACACACAGAGGCACTTATATGTGCACACACAAATACAAAAATGAAACAACTCTCAGAATGTGTAGAAAAGTTAAAAAACAATAAATATATGTCCTGAATAAGACTACAATCACGGATAATTTTTAATATTAGAAAGTCCTCAAGTGAACTTCTTTCAAAAACGTTTGAGAATATTGAATAGGTAGGGACCAGAGATAGTCAGAGGGTCAACTAATCATTATTAAAGGGATCGCATCCATGGAGGAATGAATCAGAGATCCCGCAGGTGCATCTGAAAATATTTATATCCTGTGTCAAATGTTAGAACATCTTTGAAAATAGTAGATAAGCAGTCTGAACAGTCACTATGGTGTATAATATCCCTGGAGAAGTTCAGAATTGGTAGTCTGTATCTAGATTAAATAAACCAAGAAATTATGGCAGGGCAATGTGAAACAAGCCTAGAATTCTAGCACTGAGATTAAGACAGGAGATTAGAGAGTGGAATTACATAGTGATACCTTCCCTGGACCAGGGAATTTTGTCATAATTTTGTCATAATAAAACAAAACAAACAAGAAAGGAATACATAGTTGGAAGTTTGAACTAATCGTCATTAAGTTTTGAGAAGTCAAATTTCCTGTTGAAATGCAACTCATATTTTATCCTCACTTGTGTTTTAAATTCTCTCTTCATTACAGAACATTCCTAGATGCAAAATGACCCATGATTCCCATCTAAAATTTTAAAAAGTAAGTAATCATCACTCTGTAGTATCCCAAAGAAATGATGAAGGATTACACAAACTTAAGCCTGAAAAAATAGAAAAGTTCATCTAATGTAGGATTTTGAAGATCTTTCTAAATTAGAATTTACATTTAAAATAAATATTTTCATTTTGTTTTTAATTTCATATTCTATAGGATACTACAAAACTCTTTTTAAGTAGAGGGTTTAATTGACAAATTCACAAATGATTTTGCATTCTTTTTGCCTAAAATATTCTTTCAAGAGAGTTATAATTTTTTTAGAAATTAGTTAATAGATAATTCCAAGAGTTCATGTATAAAATGATGATGTGAGTGTTGTAGACAGAGTTGCAGAAAATTGATATCAACTTATAAATTTAGAATAAGAGCAATTTTTTGAGGCTTTGGTATAACATGGTATGAAGAAAATAAAAGTGGGACATCTTTCTTCTACCTGTATGTAACACAGGAAGCAATTTCCTTAATTATTTGCCACTGTATACGATGAGAAAAATATTAGGTGTGGGGTTTGTTTTTATTTTTGTTTTTGTTTTATTGGTTTGTCCTAGGGCTTGAACTCTGGGCCTGGACACTGTCTCTGAGCCTGTTTATGCTCAAGGCTCGTGCTCTACCACTTCAACCTCAATGCCACCTGTGTCTGGCTTTTGCTGATAAGTTTATGTTTATTGGAGATAAGAATCTAGGGAAACTTACTGCCTGGGTGGGCTTTGAACTGTAATCTTCTGATCTTAGCATCCAGAATTTATATGATCGTTAAAAAAGTATAAATATAAATAATATTTGCAAGTGTTCCGATCTCAAGAATACCAGTGGGGTAAAAATGATGCAACCCAGTTTATTGTGGTGTTCTTTCCAGAACATGTATGGCATCACATTAGCAGAGTTGTATTTTTTTCACAATAGAGATAAGCTTTCCATGATGTGAATTAAGAGAAGTTTGAGGTGTACTCTAAAAATTCTAAACTGTTGGGCTAGGATGACTCTATATAATAAATATTAGGATTGGTGGTTATAAAAATAATAGCTTACTGTGATAAAAAATTGCTTACTCTTGAAGAATTATTACCGATGCTACGTAGTTATATCCTCTACCAGAATGTGGTTATTTTTCTGTTGACTCTCAATCTGTAACACCATGTTGGAAAATGCATCTATTGCAGAATTACAGAACATGCAAGCCGGTACTGTTTTGAATCTCTCAGGTATGGAATCTTCCGAATTTGAAAATGAGTAGTTACTAGTCATTGGAATGTTGAAGAACACATATATTCTGTTTTCTTAACAACTTATTTACTTTTAAAAGTTATAGGTTTCCATAGAATTAAACTGTTTTCGCTTTTAGTACTATATTTATTCTTTTTTTTCAAAATATTGGTAAGTATATTGTGAAAATATTGTCCAGTCAGATAACATTCAAGTTAATGGTCCTCTGATTAAAATGGGGTAATTAATTCAAATTACACGCCAAATTGTATTGATTTTTTAAAAGTTACTACATAAAGAATAATATTTACTCTACCAATACAGTGAAAATTTATTTCATGCAGCTTATTTTTTAAATTTAATTTTATTGTCAAAGTGATGTACAGTGGTGTTACAGCAATTTTAAGGTAGTGAATACATAACTTTTCAAACTTGTTACCCCCTCCCTCATTTTCTTCAGTTTTCCTTCACCTCAATACCCCTCACAAGTTGTAATGTACATTTCCAACATATTGTCTTGTGAGTATTACTATTGCATTGGTTTGCCTTTGTCCTTTGTCTCACCATTTTGTTGTTCCTCTTCCCTTCTCTAATTAAGTTAAATATATGAACAATACACAGGCTACCAAAATCAAATACAGCAGGGAATAAAGCATAGAGGAATAACCCAAAAGAAAATAGAAATCACATAGTACATTAAAAAAAGCAACCGCAAATAATACTCTCGGTTTCATATCTTGGAGTTCATTTTGCTCAGAATCAGCTTATATGGTTATATATACGCATAACAAAGCACTATATCATGAAAACAACATGTTAACTGTTTTTGATGGTAAAGGTGGAGTTAGGATAGGTGAATTCGCGGTTCTAATAAAGGAAATTCAAAAGTGTTTTAAAATTATAACAGGTAAATTTTAATTTGTTCAAAATTTTTCACAACTTAGCCTATTATGAAAATTTTAAATTGTCTGGGAAAATAGGCGTTCATGCAAAGTAATCCATGGAGACTTAGCTGAGAGGGAGCAATGTGGGTGAAGATGGCTCATTTTCACACTAAACAAACAAATCTCAGAAACCTTGCTATATATCCTGTAGGTTCCCTTGAGAATTGTCTTTACCCAGGAAATCTACTCTTACTGTGTGAAACAAGGTTGTAGTGGAATTTAAATTCAAAGTTCTTAGAAAAAAGACATCAAAATTTGTGAATTGACTTTAATTACCAAACAGTAATTCTCTGAAAAATATAATTTGGGTCCAAATATTTAGGGAGAAAGTGCCCTCAACAATGAAAGAAGGTACTGGGTTTACATTTTTCTGTTTGTAATACTTTCCACAATGTCTTTGTACATGACACACTGAACCACAGAAAAAAATCTGATTTGATACTTGAAACAAATGATTTCACATTTCTTAGTAGCTCACAAAATATAATATCCTCATTATCATGAGATAGTGAAGAATTCTCTTATTACATAAGCCAAAAAGTTTCGGGATCAGAAAAGAATTCAGCAAAATGAAAAGACAACAAAACACCTTCTTAGAAGCCCTAGCTAAGCATATTGGCTTCAGCATTGGAGGGAGGCCAAACTTTTTGACATATTTTTTAATATTTTTGCTACCTAAAGTGATTTTACAGAGCCTATTTAGCTCACTGCAATGCAGAACAGATTTAATGAAGGCATGAAAATAAATTCCACATCCAAATAAAAGAGTTTTAAAAGGAAAACCATGAAGATGTAGTGTGGGTAGAGCCGGACAGATCTGGTTGAGTCAGCTAGAGTAGCAGTTGAAGCATATTTCCTGCTCATAGAGATGTGACCCACAGGCATCACTGCCTAATTTGCCAGCCATGAGCTGTCCATGCTCCCTACATGCTCCCGGAGGACCAATCAGTGACTGTCACCAAGCAGTGCCCATCACAAGTGCCCATCATCAACTCCCCACTAAGTAATTGGCTGGGAAGGACTCAGGAGGTTGGGAAAGCTGGGGCTATAAAATCCCCACCTTGTGCAGAAATAAACAAGACCTGATTAAGCCTGTTCTCCCAATGTGTGTTCCTTGTGTGTGTCATTCATGCTTACCTCCTGCTGGAGATCTAACCCTACAAGTGGCACCCAAGAAGGGGCTCGATCGCTTTTGGCAAATGGGCGTTTTAGGATCTAGTGCAAGGTTAGTGTCTCCAAGGGCAATCTTCCCCCCACACCATGAGAGCGTCAATCACGAGCACTTGTTTCTCTGCTCCGGAGTAGGCAGATAAAAGTATCACAAAAGGAAACTAGTTTAATATGGGAAATAGTGAGTGAATTGTGTCTCTGGATTGATTCTGGAATTGGAATCCAGACAGGTGGACCCACGTCCTTCAGGCAGCTCATAAAAAGGAAGTCTGTGAAGGCACTGAGCTGCCCCTAAACTTTTACCCCATCATAGTAGCTATTGAAGCCTGTCTTTCAGGGAAAGAAGAAGGGGAAACTCTGCAGGCATTTAACACCTCGCTGCAAGAAGAAACAGAACAAAAGGAAAATTGCGAAGCTGCTCAAGCACTCCCATCTTCTTATGACACAGCAAACAATTCCAGCAAGAACACAGATAACCAACAACTTCCATTATCAGGTGACGCAGGGGGGCAGCCAGCTACACTTGTACAACCACCTTCCCCACACTATCAGTCACAGGAAGCCTGCCCAATCACTTCTTTTGGCTGTTTAGGCCAGCCTGGGAACTCCCCTCAGAAAACTTTGTATTCTTGGGCAGAGATATCCAACTTTGCCCAAGAACAAAAATCCCTTGTTCCCCATGTAATACAAAAGTTGTTCATGGGCCCCACAACTACCGTGGCAACGACAGCCAAGCCTATAAATGAACCCCAGTTCATGTTCCCGGTAATCGTCCATTGAATCTCTGCACGATCTAACCAATGGTACCCCCATGACCCAAAAGTACTTGACAAATACCTGGCCGCTGTCAGGGAAGATGGGTTACACTCCCCGAATGCTCTACAGATGCTCGAAACCCTTAGCATTGATCTTAACTGCCCCCATGATTGGAAGAGCTTAAGGAGCACAGCATTATCTTCAGGGTCTTCCTTTGATGGAAGGCTGCTTTTTATGAAGAATGTGAACAACAAAGTGCATGAAATATCACTGCCTGAGAGCAGGATACCACCATGGGCGACCCTGATTGCTTAAAAGGGGAGGGAGCTTATGTGTCTCCTGCCGCACAAGCAGAGGCACCTCCTCAGTACTTTGACCAAGTAAGCCTCTGTGCATTTCGAGCTGTCTCCTCAGTCCCTTGTAAAGAAGGGGACAAACAACTAAAATCACTCATACAATGTCCCAATGATCCTTTCACTGACTTCGTTGCCAGTGTTCAAGAAGCAGTGGCCGGGAAAGTATCCCACGCTGGAGCCCGAGATGCGCTAACCAAGACCCTAATATGGGAAGGGGCAACACAGGAATGCAGAAAAGCCATTGCCCGTGAACGAAATGGGGTGATCACTGATTGCATCCTAGCCACCAAAGATTTGGGGACATAAACTCATGCTAGGAGTACCCTTGCGCTGCCTTTCACCTCTATGACTGCCAGTGCTCGCGCGCCCCCTAATGGCACAATGGGAAATCGACCTTGTTGGGGATGTGGCAGGAACTGGTCATTTTAAAAAGGATTGCCCATCACTCTGGGGCTCATTCAAAAGAAAACAACCTCCTCCTGTATGTCCTAAATGCAAAAACAGTTTTCATTGAGCCTCTGAATGCTGCTCTACGACTCAGCCTTTCAACTAAATAAGGGGCAGTCCTCAGCCCCGACCCCAATAGGGCAAAGGCAACAGCCACCACCTCAAGTGTTATGGACTATTCCTATCCAAAATGGAAAAGCTAGAATGAAACTTAAAATCAATGGAACAGAATTTAAGGTCATCATTGATACGGGAGCTGACTGTACAGTCCTTAAAAAAGATGAAGTAGACGGGTTGGGATTGAACCTAATTCCTGGTCCCTGCATACAAGGTGTCGGTGGAAAAACAGATTCCCTCCATGTCCAATGGCCTGTAAGATGTGAAGACTCTGATGGAGCCACCGGGGTTTTTAAACATCTTGTTGACCCTGGCCTTCCATGTAATCTTTGGGGAAGAGATGTCCTCACTAATATGGGTACTCTGATAACAACAGAGGATAAGGTTTTTATGAAGACATCATAACCGATCAAGCCAAGCCATTAATCACCCACAGTACCCCCAATTCTAATTGTCACTGTTGCGTGACCAGAGCCAGTTCCACTCCAATGGGACACCACCAAACCCATTTGGGTCGAGTAGTGGCCTATTTCCTCTGAAAAGCTCCCTTATCTCCAGGCTCTAGTGGAGGAGCAACTAAAAAAGGGACACATAGGACCTAGCATCAGTCCCCACAATTCCCCATTTTTATTATCCAAAAAAGTGCTCAAGGAAAGTGGAGATTTCTCCATGATCTATGTTCCATATTCATATGAAAAAGATAGGAATGCTTCAACCCAGACTTCCACACCATTCTGCAATACCCAATTATTGGCACATTGCCATTATTGACATCAAGGACTGCTTTTTTCCACCACCCTACATCCCAAAGATAAAGAATATTTTCCCTTCTCAGTATGGGAACTTAATTGTCAATTACGCACTCATAAATATCTATGGAAAGTTCTCCGTAAAGGTATGAAAAATAGCCCTACTATATGTCAGATGTATGTTGCCCATGCTATTAGGCCTTTGCTTTCCAAATGCTTTTGTGTCCAATACATGGATGACATTTTAATTGCACATAAAGATGCTACAACCATGCAAACCTGTTTAACACAACTCAAGGAGAGCCATACAGTGCTGGGCCTTCATATTGACCCCGAAAAATTCAACTCAAAGCTCCTTATGCCTATCTTGGATACCATCTAAATCAAACAATTACCCCAAATGGGCCTCATATCGTCATTAAATCCGAATATACTTTAACTGAATTACAACAATTATGTGGACATATCAACTGGGCATGTGATTTTATGCGTCACCTCACCCAACAAATCCTACTGTTATTTCAATTGCTTCAGGGACCCTCTGACCCAACTTCCCTTCGTATACTTTCACCTGATGCTCAACAAGTTTCACAAGTCGCTGATCAATTATGGTCAATACCCTTGGTGTTTTAGGTACCACCCAAAGAATCATCCTAATTATATTAAATAATAATGGCCTAATGGCAGCACTGATGCAAACCCATGGTGTGTTACCATGGGTACACCTTGCCACTTCCCAATTTCCAAAAATTAGCACACCCAATACCATGCTATGCAACCTGGCCATCAAAGGCACGGAAGGATGCCCTCAAACTTATGGCGGATTCTCCGACCTTCTTATATGGCCCATTACAAAAACAATCTTTGATTTCCTAACACCCGAAGAGGCATTAGCCTTACAAGTCACCCACTACTATTTTAACATTGATAATCATATGCCCCAACCCCCCCTTTTAAAAGTTACCCAAGAACTCCCACTTTCATGGAAATGTTGTACTTGTTCCAATAGGCAACCTATCCATCAAGCCATTGTATTTTTTACTGATGCTAAACTGTTTATGGATTTTACAATGCCAATACTAAAAAATATATGCTTCAACAACCTTCCCTGTCTGGTCAAGCTGCTGAAATACTGGCAATTCTGCTCGCCCTTACATCTTTTCCCAAAGAACCTCTTAATATTTTTTCTGATAGTTTATATACTGTACGAACTGTTGCCATTCTTCCTGAAGCTTTATTAAAAGATGATGCTCATGATGTAACACAAATAATGTGTAAACTACAAAATGTATTAGACAATCGTGTCCAACCCTGGTACATTCAACACATTAGATCTCAGACTAACCTCCCTGAACCCCTAGCTGCTGGTAATGAAGCCATTGATTGCGCTGTCACACCAAATATACTACTCACCAATATGTGCATGGACCAGGCCCTAACATTACATGGTCATTGTCATTTATCGGCAGCTACTATCAAGCAGTTATTTCCTGATTTAACACACCAGCAATGCAAGCACATGATTCAATCCTGCTCCTCCTGTGCAACTCTTTTACCCTTAGGACCACTTCAACCCATGGGAACAATTCCACGAGTCCTTAGGCCCAATAGCTCATGGCAAATGGACATAACCCATATCCCCCAATTCGGTAAACAAAAATACGTCCATGTATGCATAGATACATTCTCAGGCTTTATAAAAGTCTTAGCCTTAACAGGTGAAACAACAAGGCACACTATTAAGTCACTTCTAGATGCCACTACAATTATGGGCGTTCCTTGGACCTTTAAAACAGACAATGGCCCTGCTTACACCTCCAAACATTTTCGTGAATTTTGTACATTTTGGAACATTACCCACCAGACAGATATTCCATGTAACCCACAAGGCCAAGACATTGTTGAACGCAGTCATAAAGAAATCAAGACACTTCTTTTAAAAGAAAAGGGGGAACTGGAGGGACTACAGCTTAAAGATCCCCAAACACAATTAAATTATTGCCTTATAGTAAAAAACTTTTTTAACGTTCACACCCACCACATGTGGGACGCCAGTGTCCCTGAATTGGGGACTCATGAAAACACCTACTCTGTTCCCTTTGGTTAGATGGAGGGACCCCATCACAAGAAAATGGGAGGGCCCTGCTCCCTTAATGGCACAAGGGAGAGGATTTGCTTGTATCTTTCCAGACACGAGTGATATACCTGTTTGGATCCCACCTGGAGTTGTGTGACCAACCATCTCCACATACAAACAAGATGTGTCAGCTATGCTTGAACAGCTCGAGGAGGAGGAGACATAAAACTCGAGCCCATGCCATCACTTGGGGAGACCTAAAGGGATTGGTAGAACAAGCCCAGACTATGGCCCCAGACACTGACCCAGGGCATGGTACTCTATTCTCCCTATTGTGTGCCATTTTTACAGCCAATTCTCAATCAGCTGCAGGGCAGTGTAAGATAACCTTAGTGCCCAGCCCCCAAATCTTAATGATGGTAGGTGAAGTTACCACCATCTTCCCTCCAATGCTGTTTTCCAATGGCACGGTTGGCCTTCCTTTATCAGCAGATGCCTTATGGCATCAAAAAACAAACCTTACTTTTAGATAGAAGGGAGCCATCTCTTTTTGTTTTTCAAATGAGATGATAAAGCAATTTAATGGCTGTATCATCCCCCTTGCAACAGTAACGCATGGGATGGGATGGTGGAACTACACATGACCCTACCCCATTTGTCCCACTGGAAAAAATTGAAATCAGGCTACTGACATACCTTTTCATATGCAGTTGTGCCCACTCAGGGAGTTTAATAGCTTTGGCACTATTTCCACTCTTCTTGAGGAATTAATGATTAGCCTTTGTGCCAATTCCTGGCAAGGCAATGTATTTGGGGACCCCACATTGTCTCTCTACCCAGATATATACAACCAATCTGAAAAAGAAGCCAAACCTCAGAATCTAAATGAGTTTTATGACTCTTCAAGAGGACGATTGGGAGACCTAGGACGCCCCCCCCCACCATGCCAATTGTTTGCTCATCACATTCCTGTCTAGATTTGATCCCTTTCCTATTGGCCAATACTTGTTGCTGTAACCAATCTGGATATGACCAGGTGTCAGGAATGGTAGTGGTTAGAGCACGTTCTTTTTTTGTCTAGGAGACAACTCCTCCACTACTTGCACTCTCAGCAATCACTGGCAACCCAATGACTCATATCCTATTGCAGGTTTGGTACGTGTTCCCCCATTTATTGCTCTGGCTACTAATGACTCTCAGTTTTCCCAGGCTCAATTGATTCGTCTGCGCACTAAAAGAGCAGTAGGATTGATCATTGCAATCAGGTCTGCAATCATCGCTACAGTGACTTCAGCTACCACCGTCGCTATATTGCTGTCCCAAAGCGTGCCCATCGTGCAACAGATAAACCAGCTCATCCCTCAACTGTCATCCATTGAATTACAACATTTGCAATTTGCCAGTCATCTTAGGGGAGGCCTCCTTGTGCTCCAACAACAAATAGACTTGCTCCAAGAACAGATTACGTTTCTTTGATTACAACAAGGAAGACTATATAATGCTATGACTACTTCTGTCAGCTTTCCACTCCCGCACCCAATGTCACTGAACTTAGTAACTACATCAAAGGCCCTTGGTCCTTTAAGTACTTAAACTTCACCCAAAACCTGCTGCATGATGTTACCTGCCTAAACCAGACCACCATACAGCTTATTCCAGGTCCCTCCTTTTTAGAAGATGTGCTTAAAAAGTTACAACAATGGTTTTTGCCATCCTCTCTGGTCATCTGGGGAGGCCTTGCACTTGTAGGGCTTACTCTCCTAGGAATTATTAAATGCTTTCACTCCTGGCAAAAATGCCTCCAACGACGGATCACCATAATGATGGTCCTTTTAAAATAAAAGGGGAAATTTGTGGGTAGAACCGGTCACATCTGGTTGAGTCAGCTAGAGTAGCAGTTGAAGCACACTTCCTGCTCATAGAGACGTGACCCACAGGCATGTCTGCCTAGCTTGCCATCCATGAGCTGTCTACGCTCCCTACATGCCCCCCGAGGACCAAACAGTGCCTGTCCCCAAGCAGTGCCCATCATCAACTCCCCACTAAATAATTGGCTGGGAAGGACTCAGGAGGTTGGGAAAGCTGGGGCTATAAAATCCCAACCCTTGTGCAGAAATAAACAGATATGCTTAAGCTTGTTCTCCCAACATGTGTTCCTTGTGTGCATCTCCTGCCGGAGATCTAGCCCTACAATGTAGCAATGGGGGAGGCCTTATAGTCCTTCAACTTCACTAGACTTGAAGCCAAGAATCTGTGATAAGTTGGAAATCAGGCAAGACCTAAGAGGAGGACAGAGAAATAGGACATAGGAGCATTGTACTTTTGTAACAGACACTGTCATCCAAGTTATGGGCAATTTAACTCTATTCTTCTCCATACATCTTGTTGAGCAAATGCAAGACAAGAGAAAAATAATCTATTGAAATAATTTTGGAAAAATAAATTCATTATTCCTGATATTGTATCTAAGGAGAGTCTTAAGAGAGAAGATAAAAGTGCAGTATTCTTCGGTTTCCTCTAAGCATCTTGTTAGCAAAATATATCTTTGAGGTTATAAGTGATTGAACCAAAAATTGGTGGAATACTTATTTTTGAGGGCACTTTAGACAAAAGAAGACTTTCAAGGTAAAAGAAAAATGAAAAAAAATATAGCTAAATATTTGTGATCACAGCTTGTTGGACTGGTATTTTGGAGACAGAGTTTTACATTAGAAATTGTCCTCATTAATATTGATGCTGGGATTCCGTGGCAACCAAATGCAAAGGGGAAGTTTAATCGACTCGCTTGGATAAGTAAACAGCATAAGAAAAAAAATGTCAAATAATATTTAGTGAATTATTTTGAACAATTACTTTGCCAGAACAAAGGAGGAAAAATATAATTCAAATCACTTGACTTAAACTTATGAATAAAAGTAGTCAATAGAAATGAGAGAAAACATAGAGAACTGTTTCGTCTCCAGTGGAGTAATGGGTTTTTAATCTTGTTTCTTCCATTCTATCTTCACACGCTATCAAGTGTGGCTCAGGACTGGAGAATCCAGTTCAGACCAAGAGAACTCACAGAGGAAAATATTTGCAGCAAATGTAGGTGATTTAGACAATCTATTTAAATCTGTTAAAATATCTCCTCTACCCCAAACTGCCCACTTTAAACAACTTTGTATGCTTTTCTCAAGATTGTCCTTCATTAACTATTTAAAATTTTGAGAGGTCATAATAATACTCTATAGAGATTGCTGTTTCGTTGTGCTTTTATTGAGTTTTTGTTTTTTGTTTTGTCTTTTTCACTGAATTTCATAAAGTTGTTCTAGTGTGTTACAATTAAATATGTCCATCTAATTGTTCAATGTTCCTGGATCAGAGTCACTCCTTCTATCATTTTCAACCAACCTGTTCTACAAGATTTATTTCTGATTTACCACTTCCTTTCTCACATGTGTACAATGAGTATTCTAACTGTACTTGCCCCTTGTTCCATTTTTCATTCATTCTATGACTTGACTATTATTCCTCTCTGGTTTCAACTTCCTGATAGTCATTCTGTTAAACTGTCTGTTAGTCCTTTGAAAGGTTTATATACATTCCATGGAGTTTCAATTCTGCATATACTTAAACTGATATCAGCTTATATTTCCATAATTCATTCATCTGAAGTAACAATTTGCAAGACTGGAGACATGAAACACCTAGACATGATTTTATTCTCCTCTATTTGGAAGATTAATCTGTAGTCAACAAGAAAGTTTAAAAATGGCTTAGAATGTATTCCTATCAGTTTTATAAAGGGCTTTGTACAGTGGTTTGTGATTATTTTATTTTACATGTGATAAAATTTTCTACTACCTATAAGTTTTGGAAAAAGAAGAAAACTGAAATTTACTACTGAAGAGAAATATGATAGAAATAGAAGACAGATTTTATATTTGTCAAATCTGTTTTGAGTACCCATATTCAAGACTTAAAGTCATATTTCTTACTATGTTAGACAGATAGGGAAAACATAAAAAACCATATGATAAGGCAACTATTCATGACTTTTATAAATGTACTTATTATGTGATGAAATTTACTTTATTAGCTAATGTTTTGGTTTGAAATATGGGAGGCTGATCTATTTAATGAATTTTCGAAGGCACCTACTGAAAAACACAAATGGTGGGGGGGGGTCCTATTTCTACACTTTAATGAATGGTTGAACCTGTTTGGCATTATTGCTGGGTAAATAAATCAACTCTATTGTAACTTGTCCCTACACTTGAAAAACTAGTAAAGTCACTAAATATCATCTACTTGTAAAGTGTTATTTTGGTAAATGTGATTTTAAAAAGTTTATTTGAAAAGGAATATACTTTCAGGAGATTAAATGTAGGTTATCATTTGTTTGAGAATGACAACATTTTTACACTACAGAACCAAGGTTTCCTGAAGTACCAGTGTTTTGAAGCACTAAGGATCTTCTCAATTAATGTATTTTTCTGAATTATATTTGACCTCTATGTCAAGTATTCCTAGCATTGGTAGACCAATTATGGATCTATCATTCCAGGAACTATTTTTTGGCCTGTTGATGCTAGACTGAAATCATTCATTTATCATTAGGAGAGGGATATTACAAGTAATCTTGTGACATTTGTGGTCTTGTTCACTCATATGGAGTGGTCATCTGAAAATTGAAAGTTTGAATTACTGTACTTTCACATTTTGTGATTTCATCTTGCATTTTAAGTTGCCTTGCATTTCCCAATTGATTACTGCTAATTTCTGCATTTCAAGGAATTGGGGCCCTGAAATAAAGGAAATGAGACATTGAAATGGGTTTTCAATTACTTTCTGTTGGCATGTTGCATGGGCCTAGGTGAGATCTCTTGCCCTAGTTATCTGATCATGCAGATAACTGGGATCCTAGGACCCGTGGAACCTGTAGAAGAATAATGCCTTTTAGACATAATATCAGCAAAATTTGAGTATAATCAGTAGGAATGCTTCAGAAATATGGAGAAAAACAGTTTGAGACCAGCGAGTTAAAACAATAAACAGAGCAGCAGAGTAAAATCCCTTATAAATTAGAGGAAAACAACATTGTTTTTTTACCATGTGAATTCAGAAGACCAAGAACACTTAGAAGGTATCACAAGTTTATACCAAAAACATTGCATTGATACTTTTTATATTCTAATATATATTCTAATCCTGATTATTTATATTCCAATCTATTTATTGTAATAAATATCAATTAATTTGTCAAATTACCAATTAATTCCAGTAAGATTCACTGTGTGAGATATAAAATCAGTTTTTTTAATATAATGGATTTTATATAACTTTTCCACACCCTTCCAAACCTCACCCCACTTTAATTTTTTCTAGTTTCATACATCTGCATTGAATATTATACCTTCACTCTCTTCCTCCGTAACTCTCTTTATTCCTTCCTTTTGACTTCCATTCACATCTTCCAAGTGATAGTTCCTGGTATTCATTTTCTTGGAGTAAAATTCAATTTTATAAGAAATTACCCCTTTGAAATACTCCTCTGCAAATAGCATGCTTTGATTAATATTTTTGTGTAAACTTGTATAAATTTCTAGCTTCCAAATATGAGATAGAACATGGGTACTTTGTGTGTCTGGCTCTGACTTAGTTCACTTAATATATTTTTAGATCTATCTATTTCATTGCAAATAATGTAAGTCTTCAAAATGGATGGGTGTAATCCAATTCTGTGTATGTGCCACACTTTCTCCAACCATCACTCTGCCAAAGGGCATCTGGGCTGTTTCCGTAACTTGGCTACGGTGAATAGTGCATTTTAATGTAAACATTTGGAAGAATTCATCACTACCTTTATGGGAGCAATCCTCTAGCCAGTTTTCCAGAATAAGCACATGCCTCCCTTCATTTTCATCACAATGTATTGCAAGTCCTCAAAAACACACTTCCCCCTACAGGTCTTAATAAGCTAAAACCACACTATGCCCATATTCTTTCAATACAAGTTTTTCATAATTATACATATAATTCAGTGAGAACCTTCTATATACTTTCCTAATGTGAGAATGAGGGACATGACAGAGTAAAAGTAAGAAATATGCAATTTAATTAGCTATTATCATATTTAAAATCATTTTCAGCTCTAATTCATAGTCTCAAATAATATTATTAAAACTATTGGAGGCTATTGCCTGGCATCCTGGTTATTCAGGAGGCTGAGATCTGACAATCATGGTTTGAAGCCACCCTGGGCAAGAATGACCAGGAGCCTCTTATCACCAAACAACCAACAAAAAATCAGGATTGGAACTGTGGCTCAAAGTAGTAGAGTGGTAGCCTTGAGAGAAAAATTTCAGGGACATCATCTAGGCTCTTAGTTCAAGAAGTACAATCTACCCAAATAAAATCTATTTAATTTACATCTGTGTAAGTAAAGTATTTCCATCACCCAAATGCACAACCATGCTCATTTGCAAGGTAACTCTGTTTTGTCTGAAGTACCATAAAACAATTTCACTTAACTTGAAAGCATTGCACCATGGGTTCATTCTATCTCTCTCATGCATTTTTCCACTCAAATACTCAAATCTTACAATTATTCCAATTACTTAAAATCATAGCTTTTTACTTCAATGCCCAAATATTAAAGTTTAAATTGAGTGTCTTGTGCCTCCTAAATGGGTATTCTTACCATTTTGTCATGTCTGTAGCCCTAAATTCTCCTGATTATTTTTCATATAATTGTGTATGACCTTGGGCTCAGATCACGCTATGCTATTTTTCCTGGAATTTAGAATAATAGGTGCATGGCATTGTTTACAGATATTTCTGTCCAGTCTGAGCTTTAACATCTATTCTCAAAACAGTAGACTCCCATGTAGTCAGGATTTTCATAAGCTTGTCATAGCTGATTTTTTTTTAAGTCTTTGCAGTTCTTGAATACTGAATTAATTTGTTTTCTTGGGTTGTTTTGTTCCATTTGAATGTATGTGTTGAGTTGTTCCTCACTTGTCCTTTTGTTTCTTTCAATCAAGTTCTTACCTAAAGTGCTGAGAAATCAATTCTTCTTTTTCATGATAGTCAAGGTGAACATGATTTGTTCCAAAGCAATTTCAGAAATATTTAAACACCTTCATATCTATGGATGTTATATAAATGATAAGTGCTGCGAAGGGTCTTTTTATTTTCACAGCAATCTTTGTCATACACAGACAGATAATGAAATATATGAAGAAAATGAAACTACAGATGCAAGCAAAGAGAAGAAAAACCTATTATTAATTGTTTGACAGAAGCTTCCCTTCTAGTGAAAGAAATACGTTGCTTGATGCAGGATTTCACAAAATTATATAGCTTGGAGGAAGCTAAACAATCACCTAATTCTACAGAATTGAGGGAGAATAATCAAACTCCTGAATAGTTTATATTTGGGTCAAATAAAAGCATGCTTCCAAAAAGAGAGTTGACTTAGAGAAACATGATGAGTTGTATGTAAATAGATGCTTAGTTGATTTTGTTAGTTTGTAAAGTAATACAGGGAAATAGAGTACAGCAAGTTAAAAAAGAACTTCGCATTGAAACACTCACGTGTGTGTGTGTGTGTGTGTGTGTGTGTGTGTACATGCATGTGTATATACACACACACATGTGCAAGTGCTCATTCATTCATTCATCATCCTTAAGTTTCTGTGACCAAGGATGGGGTTTATCACTTGAGCCATTGTTCTCTTTCAGGTTTTTTGGAGATAATCGCATGTATTTTCATGATTGGACTGGCTTTGAATAGTGGTCTTCATATCTAAGCCTCCAGAGTAGCTAGCTAAGCTTATTCAGCCTCCAAGTAGCTAGTTAAAATTGGGGCTATCCTCTACGCTTCACTGCTCTTTTATTCTTCTCCTGAGGGGTTCACATGCCTAAGTCATATATATTCATATATAGGTCTAGTTGCTTTAAGAAATACTCTTACTGCTTGGCTCCCATCTGAACTCTTACCTACTGAGGAGGCTTGAGAACAGAACCCAGGCCAAAAGTTTAGTGGACTTCCTTCTCAATCTTTAGCTGGGTGCATTGGATCATTTCCACCACCCTGCACTATCTACAGGTTAAGATTGGAAGGAGTGCAGAATCCAGGCCAGCCAAGGTAGGAATCTAGACAAGTTGGTGTGCAACTCCTATGCCTTTGATAATGGGTAGGCTAAAAAGACAGATCAGGTGCATGTTCTTGTGGAAAGGTAACCCTTATCCTAAAATTAACCACTGATATGACACCAGTCTACCAAAAACAATACCCCAATTTGAACACAATTTCCCACAACCAAAATAAGTATATACTTTAACATGCAAAAACTTAGTACAATCTGCTCTTTGCTCTAATATCAGCTTCATCTAATTATCATATGGTGAATAGTTTCTTCATTAAACTTATTATATATTTAAAAAGACCTAGAGCCGGGTGCTGGTGGCTTACGCCTGTAATCCTAGCTACTCAGGAGGCTGAGATCTGAGGATTGCGGTTCAAAGCCAGCCCTGGCAGAGACCATGAGACTCCTATCTCCAATAAACCACCAGAAAACCGGAAGTGGCGCTGTAGCTCAAGTGGTAGAGCGCTCGCCTTGAGCTGAAGAGCTGAGGGACAGCGCCCAGGCCCAGAGTTCAAGCCCCACGACCGACAAAAAAAAAAAAAAAAAAGAAAGAAAAAAAGACCTAGAAAATTCTTTCTCACTTATTAAGTGCAAACGAATGGCAAATTGCCTCATTTCTTACATATTGACTACCACTATAAATTCATCTTATGATTATTATTAGTAGTAATATATTCTGATTTATTACTTTACTTTGTAACAGTTTTTAAACTTTTGGCTTCTCTGCTGAAGTTGAAGTATTTAAATAGTATCATCAAATTATATTACTTGGGTACTTAGGGCAGTTTTTTAAAAAGTTTTTAACAAATGGTTTCTAGTAATTCTGTTTTTTTTTTTTAGGTGGGGGGTCCGGTCTTGGGACCTGAACTCTGGGCCTGGGCGCTGTTCCTCAAGGCTAGTTCAAAGCTAGCACTCGACCACAGCGCCACTTCTGGCTTTTTTTTTTTTCTGTTTATGTGATGCTGAGGAAACGAACACAGGGACGCAAGCATGCAAGGCAAGAGCTCTACCACTGAGACAACTTCCTAGCTCTCTACGAATTCTTAATAGGTATATTATTTAGTTAATTTTTAATTTCAATTTAATTTTATTGTAAAGGTAATGTACAGAGGGGATACAGTGATATAAATAAGGTAATGAGTATATTTATTATGGAAGGAACATTGTTATCTCTTCCATTGATTTTTTTACACACTCAAAAAAAAAAACTACTGATGCTTTTCCTGTCGCTATTGCCCATTGGGTACTTTTCTTTCTTTGTTCATGCATTTTTTTATTATAAAGTTGATATACAGAGGGCTTACAGTTACTTAAGTCAACTAAAGAGTAAACTTCATTTTATTTTCTAAATTTCAAAGTTTGAACTTAATTATTTTCTTTTGTTTCTTTAGGGTAATTCTTTTTTCAGAGTTGTAGGATTAGTTAATTTAGTTTTGCATAATTTTAACACATGTAAATTATTCAGACATATATTTTGCTTTCAAAATAGTTAACATGTGAATATTTAAAGATTATTTTCTTAAATTTTATATGGTTGGTGAATTTAAATAAATTTATTTTCTTATAGTTCTAAACATATTTTTCCAGGTAATAAATACTGTATTTTCAAGAATCACATACTTCATTAAAAAAGGCTTCATTACATGGTGAGTTTTTGGAAATATTTGTACTTGAATTTAAAAAAATGTTTGAGCTGTGCATAGTGATTTGTGGTTTCCATTTTTTAACTATGGTGGGATGTATAAATAGGGTTTGTAATTCGAGAGAGACTGGGAAATTCTGAGACCTTATCATAACATTTTCAGAGTGAAATGATTAGAGATATAGCCATCCCTAGCAAGATGTAGAGTACCTGGTTATCATATTCTAAATCTTGAGTTAAAAAACCAGTAACATCAATCTTTGGTTAAAATAAAAGGATACATGTTTCAAAATGGTTATTATTTAAAACTTGTTTGCAAATTTCACGTCTTTTATTTCTTAATTTTCAATTTACTTAATCTATAAGGATCCAAGTATCTTGTGACTATTTTATTTCTACAAAACTTTTAAATTGTATGAACAATGTTATGATTTCATATATTAAAATAATTTTATTATTTGTGATAATTTCCTCTGTTTAATATGATAATAACAATATTCCAAATGTGTGTATTTGGTGTGTGTGTGTGTGTTTATGTGGATTTTTTTGTGTGTGTGCTTTGTGTGTACTTTGTAAAGCTTGGGAGATCACACAATTGCTTCACATATGTTAGGCCAATGTTTTACCACTGAACTATACTGTCTAGTAATAATACAAATTGTGTTTTACGTTATGATTTTTAAATTGTCATTCCTAGTATGCTTTTTCAAAATTATATATGATAAAATGTGATCCATCTTCTATACACGTTAGCAATTGTTATTGTTATTCTTTCTCTTATTTCTTTGGAAATTAATTATATTCCTATTACAACTTTTTTACATTGTAACAGCTCTATTCAACGCATTATTTTCTATTTTATTTTTTCCATGTTATCTGACTTTCAGTCCAAACTATCAGGTGGATTAAAAAGAAACTAGATTCAGGACACTTTATTTTTCTCCTTCTCTTCTCTAAAGTTTTTCTGTTTTTTGAAACAATACCAATGAAATACAGTTCCTATGTGGTCCACCATTCTTCCCCCTCTCTCTCACTTCTGCAGTACAGTTCAAGTCGTTATCATTCAACTTTGTTATGCTATAATGTTATCTAAATCTTAACTAATTCCTAAATTAATTTTAGTTGCTTTGAGCAATCTCTAAAGACATTTTTCTATATATAATATCAGGGTTTGTGTTTTCACCAGGTGCGAAATATGAGTGACTTTCAAACGTCTAGATATCTCTGGAGAATATTGATCCACCTGCTCGATAATCTCATATGTAAATTCAAGGAATACAGGTCAATCAGAACAATCTCGTAAAATGGTGTAGCTTGAGCCTTCATAGTAGCTTTGAATCATATTACCATGTTTAGTGAAGATAACATAGTTGTACTATAAGAACAAACACATAGAAGAAGGTAACAGATTTTTCAAAAATAATTTCTTAATTTTATGATCCACAGATTTTGAAAAGGATGCTATGACTTTATGAAATAAAAACAGAATCTTAAATGGTTGTATTGGCACTATTGCCTCTCTAGATTTAAAGAATGATCTTAGACTACTACCTCAATCCTTTGTTTCTTTGTATGTTGGTCATGGGGTTTGAACTCTGGGCATGGGCACTTTCCATGTGCTATTCAGCTCAAGAGGAGCACTCTACTGCTTGAGCAACAGCAAAACTTCCGATTTTCTAGTGCTTTATCCGATATAAGAATCTCATGGACTTTCCTACCTGGGCTGGCTTTAAACCATGATCCTCAGATCTCAGCCTCCTGAGTAGCTTGGATTACAGGCATGAGACACCGGCACCTGGCCTACCTCAAACCTTATAAAGAATGATTATCAAACTAAATGTGAGATGTAAAACCTATAAAACCTAAATGTAAAAATTCATGACATTGGATCAGTAAAGGTTTCTAAAAATTTGACATGGAAAACATTAGTGGCTAAAGAAAAGAAAGAACTTTTTGAGTTCCAAGTATATTTTAGATATGAGACCCTTGTCCGTTGTATGGCTAGTAAAGATTTTCTCCCAGTCCGTGGGCTTTCTATTGATCTTGCTAGCTATGTCATTTGCCCTGCAGAAGCTCTGCAACCTTATACAATCCCATTTGTCCAGCCTTTCTTTGATTTGTTGTGTTTCCGGGTCTCTATTCACCTCACTCCAGTTAGAACAGCAAAAATCAAGAACTCTAACAACAACAGATGCTGGAGGGGATGTGGACAGAAAGGAACCTTACTTCATTGTTGGTGGGAATGTAAACTTGTTCAACCACTTTGGAAAGCAGTATGGAGGTTCCTCAAAAGACTCCACATAGAGCTCCCCAACGACCCAGCAATCCCACTTTTGGGCATTTACCCAAATGATCACAAACAAGGCCACACTAAAGCTACCAGCACAACTATGTTTATTGCAGCATTATTTACCATAGCTAAGACATGGAACCAACCCAGATGCCCCTCAGTAGATGAATGGATCAAGAAGATGTGGTATATATACACAATGGAATTCTATGCCTCCATCAGAAAGAATGACATTTCCCCATTTGTTAGGAAATGGAAAGGCTTGGAAAAAATTATATTAAGTGAAGTAAGCCAGGCCCAAAGAAACATAGGTCCCATGGTTTCCCTTATTTGCAATATCTAGTATAGGTATGAGTCAAGCGGAAAAAGTCAGATAATGTGATGTTAGGAAAACAAAACCTCAAATATGTATTTTAATGTTTTTGTTTCTTTCATGCATGTGTTTCTAACGCATTTATAAGATTATTTCCTTGTTGCTTTGTATGTCCCTCCCCCACAGTGTAACCCCCGCTTTCACTATATTTGATGTCAGTATAACATGTGGAGGAGATGGGGACAAACAAGTCGTTTAAGGATTCAGGTGGACCTGTTGCAACAATGAGAAGTACAAAATGTCATGTCAAAACCAGCTTTACAATGTCGGTGGGGGGGGGGTACGATTGGTTGGGAGGGAGGGGGGAGGCCGGGAAGGGAGGTGAAGGGTAAACAAAGGAGGAGGCTGCAATGCTTGGTAAGAAATGTATGCATTATCCTGCCCATGTAATTGTAACCCCTCTGTACAGTATGTTCTCAAATAAAATAAAATAAAATTTAAAAAAAAAAAAAAAGAAAAGAAAGAACGAGATTATATCAAGTCATAACTTTTCATAATTCAAAGGCCACTATAACAGAAGTGAAACCATATCCAAAAGATAGCGCACACATATTTGTTAATGCTACAATGTTAATGCTACAATGATTCTGAAACTTTAGTATTTTTTTTTTGGTCTGCTGTGGGGCTTGAACTCTGGGCCTGGGTGCTGTCCCTCAGCTCTTCAGCTCAAGGCGAGTGCTCTACCACTTGAGCTACAGTGCCACTTCCGGCATTCTGGTGGTTTTATTGGAGATAGGAGTCTCACGGTCTCTCATGCCCAGGCTGGCTTTGAACCACGTTCCTCAGATCTCAGCCTCCTGAGTAGCTAGGATTACAGGCATGAGCCACCAGCGCCTGGCTGAAACTTAAGTATTTTTATATCTTCTAATTCTATATAAAATTTTTTCCTGAATAGGACATTTCTTTAAATAACATATGTAAATTAATAGTCAATAGGAGGAGCATATGAAATAATCTCCTCGTTAGTGTCTAAGAAATAATAAATAGAAAACTCACTAGTATGACCATAATATAAAAAGAGGATGCAAAATATAGTAATGCATTTGTGGAGAAATTGATATACTTCTCATAGTGATCGATTTATATAATACTGCAATCATTTTAGCAAACAAGGTTTCAAGTCTTCAAAAGGTGAAAGGATCCAAGCATTACACTTCTATGAATGAATTAAACAGAAGTAAAAAACTTTTTGGACAGAGAATGTAGTTAATTGACAGTGAACTTGAATAGTATGTGTGAGACCCTGGAAATGATACCCAAAAACATATTTTGAAAAGACTCACTATAGAGGATGTATGCTGGACAAATTCCTGTATCTGAATTTTATATCTATCTTAATGTCTGTTCTAAAATTTACAGCATTTCTATTTGAAGAAATGCAAGTTTGTGAAAATTAGGCTTTGAAAACTTATGAAGGTACAATTCACTTCCAAAGCACTAAAATGTATACAATAAAAGGAGATAATATATTGTAAATGAATTGCATGTCAGGAAAAAAAAAACTATTGTTAAAACTTCTTTCACACAAAATGCAGAATAGCTAAAAAGATGTTTTTGGTGTTGGTGAAAAACCCTTTGTAAACTACTGCATTTAAAACAAAGATGTTTTCTGTTTATTTTGAGGGTATTTTGTCCGTTTGAGTTTATACAGTGATAACTCAATCCAAAAGTATATGTGATAACTGGAATACCTAGGAATTGTGCATCACTTCTAAGTTATTTTTTTATTATTTTTATTTTTTATTGTGAAAATACTGTACAGAGGTGTTACAATTATATGGACAAGATAATGAGTATATTTCTTATCAAGCTTTGTAGCCTCTTACTTTGTTTCCCCTTCCTATCCCTTCCCAACCTCCCCCGCCTTCCCACCCAATCCTCCCCTCTACCTCCCCCACCAAAGTTGTAAAGTTCTTTTTCACATAACGACTTGTACATCTCATTGTTGCAATGGGTCCACCCGTATCCCTATTTTTTCCTCCATGCTTTCCCTTATTTACAATATCTACTATATGTCTGAGTCAAGCAGAAAAGATCAGATAAGGTGATGTTAGGGAAATGAACCCTAAGATATGAATTCAAATGTTTTCTTTCTTTCATGAGATTGTTTCTAACACATTTATAAGGTTATTTATTTGTTGCTTTGTATGTCCCTCCCCCACAGTATAACCCCTGCTTTCACTGTATTTGATGTCAGTATAATTTGTGGAGGGGAAGGGGAAAAACTTTTAAGTAATTGAGAAACTTTTCTAGAAGAAACTTTTAGGAAATGACAGAAGACACAAATCTATCCATCTGCACTTTTTGAAAGTCATATGCTAATTACTCATTCCAATTGCTTATCTCTACTTTGCTATGAAAAACGTATTCTCAAGATAAGAGCCAAAAGCAGTGAAAAGAACAAAATACACAATCATCTTGATTTATTTGTGAAAGTAACAAATGAAATAAAACAATTCCACTTAAGGGACTCCAATATTAGTGTATGTGAAGATGTTCCTGAATGCCAATAACCATTAAATTTTGGAATTTTAATTTCTATTAACATGAAAACTAGAACAAGAAAACAAATATAGACTTAGAGTGAACCAGCCTTGAAATCATTTTCTTACTTGTTTTGAAATTACAAAAAAATTGATACTCCTTTGATACTCATTCAAAATGGATTAAAGACCTTAACATTAAACCTGAATCTCTGAAACTACTGCAGGACAGAGTAGGAGAGACACTTGAACTAATAGGCACAGGAAGGAACTTCCTGAACAGAGTCCCAGGGTCACAACAAGTTGGAGAGAGACTCGACAAATGGGACTACCTTAAAATAAAAAGCTTCTGCACAGCTAAATCTATCGCAACTAAGCTAGAAAGACAACCAACTAATTGGGAAAAAATATTTACCAGCAATATATCAGACAAGGGGTTAACATCCTGTATATACAGGGAACTCAAGAAACTAATCCCTCCCAAACCTAACAAACCAATTACTAAATGGGCAAGGGAACTAAAGAGGGATTTCTCAAATGAAGAAATAAAAATGGCAAAGAAACACATGAGGAAATGTTCATCATCCCTGGTGGTGAAGGAAATGCAAATAAAGACAACCCTGAGATACCACCTTACCCCAGTCAGAATGTCCCACGTCCACAAATCAGCCAACGACAAATGCTGGAGGGGATGTGGAGAAAGAGGAACCCTATTACACTGCTGGTGGGAATGTACACTTATACAACCACTTTGGAAAGCAGTCTGGAGGGTCCTTAGAAAGCTAAAGATTGACCTCCCTTATGACCCAGTCATACCACTTCTAGGCATCTACCCTGAACAACAGGAACCAATATACAAGGACACGTGCACCTCCATGTTTATTGCAGCACTGTTCGCAATAGCTAGGATATGGAAACAACCTAGGTGCCCCACCACAGATGAATGGATCCAAAAATTGTGGTATCTATACACAATGGAATATTATGCAGCCATTAGAAATGACAAAATAATGGCATTTGCAGGGAAATGGATGGAGCTAGAAGGAATCATGTTGAGCGAGGTAAGCCAAGAACGAAGAGACAAACGGTACATGGTCTCCCTCATAAGTGGATGCTAAATCCAAAAGGTTAGGTGATACGACAAAACTAACAGGACTTAAGAAACAAAGAACTCCCGCTCATCTGGTTGAACCACTACTAAATATCCTCATGCTGCTGATCACAAATATGGTATATAACATGTGAACACTGTTATATATTACAGACTGTGGTAGACAATTTGCTCCAGGGAAGTTAGAATGAACTTGTGACTTTGAAATTATGTAATCATTTAATCACAATCAAAAAAAAAAAAAGAACCTCGGGGAAGGGAGGGAGGGAGGGGATGGTAGGGGGAAAACAATGGAGGGGGTAACAATGTTCAAGAGGAAGTGTACTCATAACCTCACTCATGTAACTGTAACCCTCTGTATAGTAGCTTTACAATTAAAAAAAAAATAAAAATATTTATCACTTATGATAATTCAAATACCAAGCCAGAGTAATTTTATATAATCATTATAAATATCATTTTATTAGTATTGTAAAATAGAATAATAAAAACCAGTCCCAATATATGACCTACCTATCATTATTCTTAACTTCTAATCATTACCTAAATCTTAAACAATCTAAATAGTGAAGTCTTTAACACAGACGTAAATATTCTATACTTTTTACTTATCATTTTCCAGGGGTATGTATTCATGTTTCTAAGAAATGTTCACAGCAGTTAAAAGATGCTTTTGTAAAATTAATGTGATATATTTTGTTGTTGTGGGTGTTGTTTTTAGTGGTTAATTGGAGATAAGAATCTAACAAGTACTTTTCTGTCTGGGCTAGTTTCACAAACAATTCTAAGATCTCAGAACCCAGAATTGCTCTTATTATAAGGGTGAGTTACCGGCACTTGGTTTCATGAAGTTTTTGTTAAAATTATATTTTAAGATGCTTGTTTCACTATAATGTATAGCATTCTACACATAAATTTAGATATATGTATATATTTCTGAGGACAAACAATCTCTAAAAATGTACTATTCTACACATAACATTTACATATATATAGAAGACATATATATATATATATATATATATATATATATATATATATCGGAGACAAACTCCCTCTAACATATTTATGCTACTCTTTTTGACCTTTTTCATTTCAAAGATATACAGTATATTTTTCTAAAAGTTTCCTAGACTAAAATAATTAATATTTCTATAGAAAGTAGATTTTATTACTTTCAAGGGAGTTTTAGATATACACATGATATTTTAGTAACATTTACAGTATATTACTTGATAGGGTTCTGACCAAACTCTTAAATATTTGATTGTAGTTAGGGGGAGAGAGGAAGTTAAATCATACTGATTAGGAATTTGCAATGTTTCAAAAATTCTATTCCATAATTTGTTATAAGCACATAGTCAAGCTACCTGATATGGTTTAATTTTTTTGTTCATTTGTTCAAAATTTCAATAGGGATGCATGCACAGTGGTAACATTAAACTTATTAATCAAAAGATAAATAATAATAAAATCATAGACATATATCTGACGTTCAATAATAAGCACTTATAATGCTAATAATAATTTTGATGGAGAAGATGATGACCACAGTGTAGCCTGATAATGACGATGTTGTGATTGAAAAGGAAATAAAAAACTTAGACATCTTTGAAGCTGGATTTCCCACATTGAATGCATAGGTATAAACAGCGTTGGATTACATACAATAAGAATAACAGGAGAAGGGCTGGGAAGGTGTCTCAGTGGCAGAGTGCTGACCTTGCCTACATGAGGCTCTGGGATTGATTCCTCAGCACCACATAAGCAGAAATAAGAGGAAGTGGCACTGTGGCTCAGGCCCCATGACCAACCAAAAAAGAAAAAAAAAACAGAATAACAAAAGAAGAGTTTGAATATCAAGGAATAAAATCTCATAAACAGGTAGAGACAGTAAAAACCCTAATGTTATTCCAGGATTCATTCTAATGTATACTCACTGTTGTTGTTGTTATTATTTTCTTTAAAATCATCTATTTCCACATTTTGATGGACTAAGATGTAGGTTCCAACTTAGTGTGATTAGATCAAATAACATTCTCCTCTAGATACCATTCAATAACCAATGTTTTCCAATGATATATTAAGAGTATGTTCTTCAGTACAGCTGTAAAGACATGACACAATTTACATAATACTACTTACATATCTGAAGTTACCATAAAAGAACACAGGCTGTAGAGCCAGAAGTTAAAATTTATTTTTACTTCTGCATGAAACTATTTCTGACTTTATACCAACAAACTGAATTCGACTCTTTCCTTATTTGAAAGCTAAGGTAGAAAATGTAAGGACTCTTCACTTTTCCTTTTCCTTGCTCTAGAATTCAACAAATATATTCTTCAATATTTCTGGTAGATTACATCCATTTACAGATGAGAAATGTAAGACCAACAATCAATGTTGTGAGTAAATAATGATACTAGAATTTTTGTCTGAGTTCTTCACTCTGTGTGCTTACAAGAAGTGTCACTGGGTGATGGAGAGGATCAATATGAAAAGACTATGGGGAGAAATGCATACTTTGTAAACACTTGTTTTAGGACTGAGTGACTGGTGTTGAGTATTTGCAATAGTCTGGTGTCAGGGGCATATAAAGGAGTACATAGAAATTACATTAGTGACAGAAACAGAAAATCTTGATCATTCATCTTATCTAATGCATAGTGGTGGGGTAAGAGGAAATCTAAAGTTTTTCCACATCTCTGTCTCCTAACTGTGTTAGTTACATTCTTGGTGATAAGGATTATAGGTGGAAAAGATGGATTTAGAGGAAAAAACCTATCTGATAATTCTAAGGTTTATTTTAAACAGATTCAAAGATAGGTCTGTTTGGACATCATCAAAATATTCACTACCATGAATATGAAAAATAATAATAAAATCAGGCACATTATTAAAGGGAAGAGGAAAAGGAAAGTTTTGACGAAAGTGTGAACAATGTGAGTACCAGTGTGGAGAAGATTGAAGGAAAGAGATAAATAAGGAAACAAAAAAGTAATAAACACAGATTTACAGAAGAAAAGGAAGGAAAGAATTTTCAGGAAGATATTGAAGGAAATCTACTATTTGGATTTGAAAAGTAAAAGGATATAGACAAGTTCAATAAGAACAGTATTTTGGTGAAAGTCATATTGATAAAATGTAGAGATATGAATGTGAAGACATACAATTCTGGATCCATAAATTCAACATGTCCTGTTGATTCTAAATGTTGGGAACAAATGCTTTAATCCTGAACTTAGAAATATTATATACATATAACTGTCATGAACTTTTCTTAGTGGTATTCTGTGAATATTTTTGAAAACTTTATTTAGCCAGGAGACTATAGATTGAACTACAGCACAGACAAGCCTAATTTTTCCTACAGTTCCAATTAGTGACCCATCTATCCATATCAGTTTGGGATTTTATTGAAATATATTTAGATATGTTTGGATATCTTATCAGCCTACTCATTATAAATGTAGTAAAAGTAACACCAAGTATTAGGTTGAACATACAGCTTTACTGATGTGACTGAAGGCTCCTGGAATTGATTCCTCTTTAGAATAGAAAATGCCTCAATAGCCATTGACACATCATAACTGTCATATACACTATTGAAATCAAATTCTTGTTAGGTTTATCTCCATGCTGAAATAACCCTGTCAACCAACCTGACACAAATTCTTATATGTAGGAAAATGATCTTATAAACTTCAAGCTTTTATTGAATGGAAAAATTCTGATATTACTCTTACCACTAGGATTAAATTCCTAAAATGATAAGACATTTTGCTTTAATGCCTTTCTTTCATTTTCTCATACACATTGTCAAGAAGTGAAGGATTCTGATTTAACAATAATACAATCCCAACTTGTATTAACACAACATCTAGGATCTAATGTTAATTCGGTTACTTACTAAATAGCTCCAGATTTTGTGGATATTTATATTTCTCCTGGGTAAACTAATGAACTCCAGGATAATGTCCCTAAGAAGCCTTTCAATTCTAATATTACTGTTTGTCTGAAAATGCTTTAAATTCTACATCCTTTAATGTGGGCATAGAGTTATATTGTGGAACTTTTCTCCTCAGAGGCTGAGTATTACCGTATTGCTTAACATGGACAAAGTACCTTCATTCATAGACTGGGCATGTACAAACAAGAAGTGGTAGTTGAACAATGTTCTTTGCAGTTTGTACCAATGAAATGGAAATAGAGCAACTCTGAACTCAAAAGGAATGTGCAAAGAAGACAAAGTCACAAAGTAGAATGTGCCAAGAAAAGCTTAAGTATAATTTCAAATAATGTGCTCAGGTGTGAGGGTGTGTTCAAAGTACAGGTTCAGACAACGTAGTTGGATATCTTGGGCAGAAAACTTCTTTAAACTATTCTGGGATAATTGTACAAGTAGAGGCCCCTTAGTCTGACTCTAATCAGCCACAACATCATCAACTTAGGGACTATTTAAAGTGCAAAGTGAGAAAAAGAGGGCTGATCACAGTTAGTGTTCAAGTTGAAGCAATGGCAATCACATAACTTTTCTCATAAGTGTTCATTTATTTTGGAGCATTTAAGTAGAGAAAAGCCAAGTAAATATTTTGCATGTACCTAAACGAAGTGGGACGGATTATATTGGTCTCATTTTAACTTAGAAGTTATAGATTATGTCTTTTTATACTCTAACTTGGGACACTGATCTGCTGTCAGTTATTTTCTTCTCTTACCGTTCTTTTGCCCTTCCACTTACATAACAATTATTTAAGGAGACATAATTTAGCTTGCATTTCTAAATTCTTCAAAATTATCTGAACTACTTCATACTTCTGGCAGCCTCCTATATCTTTCTCAAGGGAAATATTTTGTCACTACCATTTTTATCCTACATGTATTGGATATCTTCCTGCCAAATTCAGTGCAATATAGACCTTAAATTCATCCTATATCTCAACACTTGTACCATCATAAAATACTATCTTACTTAGAAATCATGATATTAGTATATCTGGTGAGGTGCCATCTGTCATTTTTGAATGGTCTTAAGTGATACTTTCATGCAATCATGTTTTAAACCAATATGCCACTCAGTAGATGAATGAATTGACAAAATGTGGTTTATATATGTACAGAGTAAGTCTATGCTTCCAATTCATAAGGAAATAGAAAGGCTTGGAAAAATCCTACTAAGAAAAATAAGCAAGACACAAAGAAACAGATTCTATGGTTTCCCACATTTGTAATAACTAGGAATTATCTTAGATAGTCCTAGAAGATGAGCAGAATGGCTCAATAGCTATGTATAAATGACCATATAAAATGATGCTGAGCAAAATAAACTCCTAGGTATGGAAAGAGAGGTGTTTCTTTGTGGTTGTTATTTTTAATGTACTATGTGATTAATTTTTCTTTTTTGTTTTCCCCTATGGTTTGTCCACTGTTGAATTTGATTTTAGTATCTTGTGTGTTGTATGTACATTTATCTTCATTTGGCAAGGGAAGCAGAACAATAAAATGGCGAGACAAAGGACAAAAGGCAAACCAATACAATAGACACACTCACAGGACAACATGTTGGAAATTTACATTACAATTTGTGAGGGGTATTGGGGTGAAGGGAAAGTGTGAGAAAAAGTGGGAGGGGGTAAAAATGCTGGCATGTTATATATTCAATACCTCATAATTACTGCAACCCCTTCTATACATCACCTTCACAATAAAATTAAGTTAAAAATGAGCTACATAAAATATAATTTCACTGTATTTTTATAGTAAGTATTATTCTATATGTATTATCTTTTAAAAATGAACATTTTGGCTGCTAATTTGAATTAGCTCTTTCTTTATCAGAGTGACATCAACTGGAATGTTATCAAACTACATAATATTTTCAGAATATACTTGCCATTATTTTGAAAAAAACATCATTTTATTATTGTCTTATACTAAAGCAGAAAACAGTTCAATTCTATGGAAACCCCTAACTTTGAAAACTGCCTAATTGTTAAGAGGACAGAATATATCTGTTCCTCAACATTCCTATGACTAATAACTACTCATTTTCAAATTCTGAACATGCCATACCAGAGACATTCAAAATAGTACCTCTTTGCATTTTATTTAATTCTGCAATAGATGTAGTTTTCAATGAGGCACTACATATTTAAAAGTCAACAGAAAAAATAGACACGTTATTGTAGAAGATAAAACTATGAAGTATCTATAATAATTAATTCCTTTCTTTGTCTGTCGTGGGGCTTGAACTCTGTTCTTGGGCACTGTCCCTGCACTCTGCAACTCAAGGTGAGTGCTCTACCGCTTGAGCCACAGCGCCACTTCCAATAAATGATTCCATAAGAGTAAACATTTGTTCATCAGAGTAAGCGATTATTTCTATGACAGTCAACCCCAAGTTTTTATGCCGTAAAGTCATCCTAGCCCAACAGTTTCCAACTTGTAAGGTGCACCTTAAATTCCCTAAATTCACATCATGACTAATTTATCACTATTGTGAAAAAATACTACACTTCTGCTAATGTGATGCCCTTCCTATTGTGGAAAGAATACTACACTAAACTTTGCTACATCATTTTCCCTGCAGTGGTATTCTTGAGATCAGAACACTAGCAAACATTATTTATTTTTATTTTTATTTTATGTTTTTTATTACATATATATATTATATATCACAGATATTCAGGAGATCTGTATATCTTAATATTAAGATTTGAAGATCATGGTTGAAAGCCAACCCAGGCAGGAAAGTTCCTTAGATTCTTATCTCCAATAAACTCATAAGGAAAAGCCAGACCCAAGTGGCACTGAGGTTCAAGTGGTAGAGCAGTAGCCTTGCCCAAAAACAGGTTCAGGGATAATGCCCAAACCCAGAGGTTAAGCCCTAGGACAAACCAAACAACAAAAACAAAAAAAAATCGAACCTCAAATCTAGCATTTTTCTCATTGTATACAGATGTACATATTTAAGGAAATTTCTTCCTGTGTTATGTATAGGTAGAAAAAAAAAGGATGTCACACAATTACGCTCTTCATACCATGTTACACCAAAGTCTCAAAAGATTGCTCTTTTTCTATATTTATAAATTAATATCATCAATTTGTTGGCAATATTTCTAGATTATTCACATTATCATTTTACACATGAACTGTTGGGATTATCTATTAACTAAGTTCTTATTATACCTCACTTGAAAAACTGCTCTAGTCAATTAATGCCAGAATCATTTGTGAATTTGTAAATTAAATCTTTTACTTGAAAAGAATTTTGTAGTATCCTATAGAATATTAAATTACAAACAAAAAAACATCTATTTTAAATCTAAATTCTAATTTAGCCAGGTCCACAAAGTCCTACATTAAATGAACTTTCCTATTTCTCCAGGTTTAAACTTTAGTAATCCTTCATCATTTCTTTGGAATCTAACAGAATGGTGCTTAATTTTTCAAATTTTTGGTTGGGAATAATAAGCTCTTTTGCATGTAGAAATGTTCTGTAATTAAGACAACAATTTAAACACAACTGAGCATTATATATGAGTTGCATTTTTATAGTGAACTTGACTTTTCAAAATATAATGACAAAATCAGCCCAAATTTCCAACTGTGTATTCCTTTGTTGTTTATTTTTTATTCCTTTCTTGGTTGCTTTTATTGAAAGAAAATTATATTCTGCTAATTGGCCAAAGTTTTTGATCAGCTCAAGTAAATTGGGTGTGGAGTCCATGGAGTCCACTAAATACAAGATCATGTCATCTTCAGGTTTTGTTTTCTTCTTTTTTAAAAAAAATTATTATTTTTTTGTGAAAATACTGTACAGAAGGGTTAAAATTACCTGGGCAAGATAATGAGTACATTTCTTCTGAAGCGTTGTAGCCTCCTACTTTGATTCAAGGATCCATCTCTTCCCATCCTCCCCTTGCGCCGCCACCCAATCCTCCTCCCCACCACCAAAGTTGTAAAGTTCAATTTTGACATAATGACTTGTACATCTCATTGTTGCAATAGGTCCACCTGTATCCCTAGTTAAATGATTTGTATTTGCCATTCCCTTCCAGAAATTATACCGACATCAAATACAGTTAAAGCAGGGGTTATACCATGGGGGAGGCACATACAAAGTGACAAAGAAATGATCTTATAAATGTGTTAGAAACAATCTCATGAAAGAAAAAAAAAAAACATTTGAATACATATCTTAGGGTTCATTTCCCTAACATCAAATTATCTGTCCTAATCTGCTTGACAGAGACATATTCTATTTACTGCAAATAAGAGAGACCATGGGAACTTTGTTTATTTGGGTCTGGCTTACTTTACTTAATATAATTTTTTCAAAGTCTTTCCATTTCCTAACAAATGTGGCAATGTCATTCTTTCTGATGGAAGCATAGAATTCCATAGTGTATATATACCACAATTTCTTGATCCATTCATCTACTGAGGGGTCTCTGGTTTGGTTCCATATCATAGCTATTGTAAATAATTCTGCAATAAACATAGGTGTGCTGGTAGTTTTAGTATGGTCTTCTTTTTGATCATGTGGGTAAATGCCCAAAAGTGGGATTGCTGGGTCATAGGGGAGCTCTATGAGGAATCTTTTGAGGAACCTCCATATTGCTTTCCACAGTGGTTGAACAAGTTTTCACTCCCACCAATGATGTAGTATGGTTCCCGTCTGTCCACATCCCCTCCAGCATCTGTTGTTATTAGAGTTCTTGATTATAGCCATTCTAACTGGGGTGAGGTGGTAGCTCAATGTTGTTTTTATTGGCAATTCTTTTATGGCTAGAGAGGTTAAGCATTTCTTCATGTATTTATTGGCCATCCTTCTTTCCTCTTCAGAGAAGTTTCCCTTTAAGTCTTTAGCCCACTTATTAATTGGGCATTTGTTTCTTTGAGGATTTGTTGTTGGTGGATTTAATTTTTTGAGTCCAGATATATTTTAGATATGAGACCCTTGTCCGTTGTATGGCCAGTGAATATCTTCTCCCAATCCATGGTCTTTCTATTGATCTTGCTAGCTTTGTCCTTTGCCATGCAGAAGCTCTGAAATTCATGCAATCTCATCTTTCCCATTTGTCTTTGATCTTTTGTGTTTCTGGATCTCTATTAAGAAAATTTCGGCCTGTGCCAAGGAGACCTAGGGTTTCTGCTATTTCATCCTGTAGTATTTTCAGAGTGTCTGCTTTGACTCTGACGTCTTTGATCCATTTGGAGTTGATTGTGGTGCAGGGTGATAAATAAGGGTCTAGCTTTATTTTTCTACAAGCAGTTAACCAATTTTGCCAGCACCATTTACTGAACAGGCTGTCTTTCTTCCATTCTATTTTTTTTAGTTCCTTTATCGAAATTAGATGCCTATGGGTCTGTAGATTGATTTCTGGGTTTTCAATTCTATTCCATTGGTCATCTTGTATGTTTTACTTCATCTTCCCCTATTTGGATTCCCTTTAATTTTGCATCTTGTCTTATTGTCCCAGCTAGCATTCTTATACTAAGTTGAAGAGTAGTGGAGAGAGCAGACATACTTATCTCTTTCCTGAATTTATAAGAAATGACTTTAACTTTTTACCATTAAATATACTGCTGGCTGTAGGTTCGTCAGTCCTTAGCCAAAAGAACAGCACTGGAACAATATCAGCTCCAATTTCAAACTATAGTGAAAAGCCATAGTAATAAGAACATCTTGGTACTGGCACAAGAACAGACCTGAGGACCAATGGAATAGGACTGAAGACTCAGAAATGAACCAAGTGCCCTATAGCCACCTGATCTTTGACAATGGAGCTAAAAAAAATAGAATGGAAGAAAGATAGCCTTTTCAGTAAATGGTATTGGCAAAATTTGTCAAACACCTGTAGAAAAGTAAAGCAAGATCCATATATATATATCAGCCTGCATGAGAATCAAGGCCAAATGGATCAAAGACCTCAAAATAAAAGCTGACACTGTGAAAACATTACATGAAGGATAAGAGAAACTCCAAGGCTCTTTAGCACAGGCCAAAATGTTCTTAATAGAGAACCAGAAACAAAACAAATCAAAGAAGTTTGGAGAAATGGGATTGCATGAAACAGTAGAGCTTCTGCAAGGTACAGCTCATAGATAGCAAATAATCGAAAGCCCACTTACTGGGAGAAGTACTTCATGAGTCATAAAACAGACAAAGTTTTATATCTAAAATATACTTAGGACTCAAAATCATAAATTCCCCCAACAAAAAATCCTCAAAGGAACAACTGCCCAAAAACTAAGTGGGCTGAAGTCGTAAGGAGAGATTTCTTTGAAGATGAAATAAAAAATATCTATTAGACACATGAAGAAATGATTAACTTTTCTAGTCATAAAAGAAATGCAAATCAGATTGAGATTGCACCTTACTCCAGTTAGAATGGCTATAATCAAGAAATGTAATAATGACAGATGCTGTTGGGGATGTGGCTAAAAGGAAACCCTACTGCATTATTGGTAGGAGTGTAAACTTGTTTAACCACTTTGGAAAGCAGTATGGAATTTCTTCAAAAGACTCCATTAGAGCTCCCTAATGACCCAGCAACCCCACTTTTGGGCACTTACCCAAATGATCACAAAGCTACCAACAAAACCATGTTTATTGCAGTATTATTCCCCAAAGCTATGATATGGAACCAAACCCGATGCACCTCAGCAGATGAATGGAACAAGAAAATGTGGTACACACACACACACACACACACACACACACTGGAATTCTATGCTTCCATCAGAAAGAATGACATTGCTCCATATGTTAGGAAATGGAAAGACTTGGTAAAAATTATATTAAGTGAAGTAAGCAGACCCAAAGAAACATAGGACCCATGGTTTACCTTGTTTTACCTTTGTTTGCAAGGATTAGAACATGCCTAGGGCAAGCAGAGAAGATCAAAGACTAAGAACATATAACCATACAAGATGATGTTAAGCGAAATGTACCCCAAGTCAAAGACACAAGTGGTTTTTCCTTTCTTTCTTTTGTTTTTAATATGCTCATAATGCACTCTGTGATTCTCTTGTAGGTTCATCCACCCACGGTATAGCCCTGTTTCCACTGTATTTGATTCAAGTGTTCTGCATCATATATATACATATATATATATATATAAATATATATATGTATGTATATATATATATATATATATGTATATATATTATATGTATATATATCATATATCATATGTATTTGTAATTTGGAGAGTGGAAGGGATATGGCAGAATGTTAAATGGGGATGCAGGTTGACCCATTGTGACAATGAGATGTAGAGGACACTGTGTCGAAAATGAATTTGCAATGTCAGGCAGGGGTCGAGGAGGGAGGAGTTGGAGATGTGGGGAGGGAAAAGATGGCAGGGGAAAAACAAAGGAGGAGGTAACAATACTGTATAAGAAATGTACTCATTACCTATTCCTGTAACTCTGAGCCCTCGGTACAGTATTTTTACAATAAAAATATATAAAAAAAATCTCTGCCTGCTGTAGATTTCCAGTGTTGCCCTCTGAATTGCATTTTCTGCCTATTCTGGCTACGGTTAGGTCCATCTGCTCAATGGATCAGTAGTCTTCAAGGCATCTTGGTCCTGAAGTGGGACTTGGATTATCCAATGGTGGTTAGAACCAGGCCAAGGAGAGGACAAAACCACTTCCAGGACATGGCTTCTTCATTCCCCTTGCAACTAGGATTGCAAGGAGAATTTCTCTGAATTTAACTCCAGAAAACAATCAGTGAATCAAAGGGCAAGTCCACCAAACACCTCACACCCCCCCCCCTCATTTCCTCCTTTCTCCCTCCCTGGGAAAGTACAAAATAATTTTGTAGGCTTTGGCACACACACAAAATGCCCACCATCTCCCCTGTAAACTAGGTTTCAATTCACTAAGTCATGTAAACGGATAATGCTGCATTCATTATTCTGGAAAATATCTTCAAGCTGTTTGAGGCTTTAATTTTTGTTGTTGTTGTTGGTAAGGGGGCCTAACCTCTGTGTCTGGGTGCTGTCCCTGAGCTGTTCAGCTCAAGGCTAGCGCACTATCACTTTAGACACAGTGCCACTTCCAGTTTTTTTCTGCTTATGTGGTGCTGAGGAATTTAACCCAGGACCTCATGCATGCAAGACAAACATTCTTCCACTGAGTCTCCTTCTGTCCCTAATGGTTTAATTCTTTAAAATTTCTTCTTGTCAGTCATGGGGATTGAACTCAGGGCCTGGGTATTAACATATCCCTGAATTCTTGAGCACAAGGGGAGCTTTCTCCCAATTGAGCCACAATGCCACTTCCTATTTGGAGATAAGTGACTCAGAGACTTTCCTGCCAGGGTTTGCTTTGAACAGGTGAATTTTTAAATTACATTTCTTCTAGGTGTTTATTGGTACATTACAGTTCACTGGAATTTAAAGTTTTCTGTAAACCTTTATCTTCAAGTAATCCAACAACATTAAATATTACATTTCGAAGCTATCCTTTAGCACATCAATTTTGAAATTATCTTAAGATGAAATTCTAATTCTTTGTAGTAACAACCCATTAATGTCCAAATGGGAAATATGCTAATTTCAGAAGCCTTTAGAGTCTCCTTCATCTTTTTTTCTCTCCAGTATCTTTTCTTGGTTTGGAACAAGTGTCATGGACTGTCCAACCATTCAAAAGGAAGCTTATTCCATTAATTTAATAGGAAAGGAATCCAGCCTGCCTGCATCTCAAGGCAACTTTGAGTATGTTAATCTAATAATTCATGTCAGTGGATTTTCAGTCATTTTGATCATTTTTTGTTTAACTACTCATTAAAGAGGTTCCAAAAAGCAAGAATCAAAAATCATGTTCTGCTTTCTAAGAATGTTTAAAAAGCTAGTAATTCAACAAGACACATTCTATTCTTCCAAGATTCCATGGTGAAGAATTTCTCTTTTATCATAGCCCTTACCACTGACCCCTTCCCTTCAAACTTGTAGCTTTGTTCGTTTTTTTTTTTTTTTTTTTTTTTTTTTTTTTTACCAGCTTTCGTTTTGGTATTTTCCCTGGGTGGAGCTGAGTTTGGCAGGTCACGCCATTAAGTTCTTGTGACCTGCTAAATGACTCTAGTTTTATTCCAAGGCCTGAATTGGAGCTAGCAGCTCCGCCAAGATTTGTCAGTGAGCAGCTTCAGAATACTCACAGAGAAAGGCAAGAGAAAAGGTGAACAGCGTGAGCAGCTGGAGAATGCTCAAAGAGAAAGGCAGGAATGGCGTGAAGAGGCTGAGAACACTCAAAGAGAACTACAAGAATGGCATGAACGGGAGGAAGCTAAGCAACGAGTAAGACAGGAATTGAGAGAGCAGGATGACAATACACAAAGATCACTAAATGCATTCATGGGATCCATTAACGAAGAGCTGAAGGAAGTTAGGGAGACCACAAAGGGAATGCTGAATGGAACCCAAAAGAAGGAATGGGAGTCCAAGGAAACCATATCCAATCAACTAAGTGATTTGAGAATAAACACTGAACACCAAATTAAGGAAGTAAAGAAGTCCATACAAGATCTATAACAAAGCGTCAACAAAGAATTTGAAGCCATCAAAGCTGACCAATTAGAAGGAAAAGAAATAAAAAACAAAGTAGAAAGTCTTGACAGCAGGTTAGACCATGCAGAAGATCGAATCTCGGGGATTGAAGATAGCCTAGATATTATAGAGAAAGAACATACAACCATCCAAGAAAGGTCCAAGAAAAATGATAGATCTATCCAACACTTGGAAGACACCATCAGAAGGCCTAATCTAAGGATAATGGGTGTAGAGGAGCACCTAGAAACAGAAGTTAATGGTCTAGCAAATTTGTTTAACAGGATCCTAGCAGAGAACTTCCCAAACAAGCAAAAACATAGGCCTATTCAGATACAAGAAGCTTTTAGAACTCCAAATAGACCAGATCAGAATAGGACATCCCACCATCTCATTATAATCCACACAGGATTAACTCTGACCAAAGAAAAGATCCTTAAAGCTGTGAAGGAGTAAAGATTAATCACATATAAAGGGAAACCAATTAGAATCACCTCAGATTTCTCAGCAGAGACAATCAAAGCAAGAAGAGCCTGGAATGATGTATGCCAAGCGCTAAAAACAAACAACTATCAACCAAGAATTCTGTACCCAGCTAAACTCTCCTTCAAAACTGAAGGCCAAATAAAAACCTTCCATAGCAAAGAAAAATTGAAACAATACATCTCCATCAAACCAGCCCTATAAAAGATTCTTAAAGATATCTGACACATAGAAAACCAACAAGACCACAATAAAGACCAAGAAACTGCACCCAAACTGAGAATCCAAGAACCATAGGAAGAACACAGTGTTGCAACCCCTAAGAAGATGGATAACATGGCAGGAACTCCCAAATACCTCTCAGTCCTATCTCTTAACATTAACGGACTGAACTCTCCAATTAAGTGAAATAGACTATCTAGTTGGATTAAAAAACAAGATCCTTCTATCTCCTGCCTTTAGGAGTCACATCTTGCCCGTAAAAACAAACACATTTTCAATGTTAAGGCTGGAGCAAATTCTACCAAACAAACGGCCCCTATAAAAAGGCGGGAGGTGCAATCTTAATATCAGATAAAATAGACTTCAAATTAAAATTCATGAGAAGAGATAAAGAAGGTCGCTACATACTAATTAAGGTATCTTTCCTTCAGGAGGATATTACAATTCTAAATATCTATTCGCCAAACAATGGAGCACCCACATTTATCCAAGAAACACTATTTTCCCTCAAATCGCACATAGATCCAAAAACATTAATTGTTGGGTATTTTAACACACCACTCTCCCCACTAGATAGATCAACTCGGCAAAAACTCAACAGAGAAACGACAGATCTAAACAGCTGCATAGATCAACTAGATTTAACAGACATCTACCGAATATTTCACCCAGTAGCATCAGAATACACGTTTTTCTCAGCAGCACAAGGAACATTTTCTAAAATAGACCACATTTTAGGCCACAAAGCAAACTTGTCCAAATTCAGAAACATTGAAGTTATACCTTGCATTCTCTCTGACCACAAGGGAATAAAATTAGAATTCAACACCAAAAGCCACCAAAGAAAGTCCAGAAACACATGGAGGCTGAACAACACACTTCTGAATCACGAGTGGGTCATGAAATAGATTAGAAAGGAAATTCAAATGTTCATGCTATTCAACAATAATGAGTACACAAATTACCAGCTCCTCTGGGACACAGCAAGGGCAGTACTCAGAGGCAAGATTATACCTCTGAGATCCTACATCAACTAATTGGAGAGATCTGAAACCAACAATTTCATGAGACATCTGAACCTCCTTGAAAAATAGCAGCAAGATAAACACCAATCCAGTAGACATAAAGAAATAATTATAATTAAATCAGAATTAAATGAATTAGAATCCAAAAAAACTATAGAAAGAATCAACAAAACAAAGAGTTGGTTCTTCGAAAAAATTGACAAAATTGACAGACCCTTAGCAAATCATATCAGAAAAAGAAGAGAACACACCCAAATAAATAAAATCAGAGATGAGAATGGAAACATCACCACGGAAACAACCAAGATTCAGAACATTAAAAGGGAATACTTCTCAAAACTATATGCTAATAAGTGTGAGAACTTGACAGAAATGGACCTTTTCCTAGCAAATATTGACATGCCAAATCTAATCCAAGATGGGTTAAACCAGCTTAACAGGCCGATATCAAGCATTGAAATAGAAACAGCAATAAGTGACCTTCCAACTAAAAAAGTCCAGGACCAGATGGTTTTACAACAGAATTCTACAATGCATTCAAAGCAGAGCTCACACCAGTACTCCTCCAACTCTTCAATGAAATTGAAAGAGAAAGTTCATTCCCGAACACATTCTATGAAGCCATCATAACCCTCATCCCAAAACCAGTCAGGGACTCATCAATGAAAGAGAACTATAGACACATTTCTTTGATTAACATTGATGCAAAACTTCTCAACAAAATTTTGGCCAATCGACTTCAACAATTCATCCAAAAAATTATACACCATTATCAATCAGGTTTCATTTCAGGGATGCAAAGCTGGTTCAACATACGCAAATCAATTACTATTATTCATCATATCAACAGGAGCAAGGATAAGAACCACATGGTTATCTCAATAGATGTAGAAAAAGCATTCGACAAGATCCAACACCCCTTTATGATGAAGGTTTGGAAAAATTAGGAATCCATGGAACATTCCTCAATACAATAAAGCCTGTATAGGACAAACATAGAGCCAGCATTTACTTAATGTTGAAGAATTGAGGCCATTTCCTCTTAACTCAGGAAGAAGACAAGGATGCCCACTCTCTCTACTTTTCTTCAATCTAGTATTAGAATGCCTAGCTACAGCAATAAGACAAGATGCAAACATAAAGGGGATCCAAATAGGGAAAGAAGAAATAAAACACTCCCTCTTTGCAGATGACATGATCTTGTATGGAAAGAATCCCATTGAGTCCACTCCCAAATTACTGAAGCTGATTCAAAACTTTGGCAAAGTAGCAGGGTATAAAATTAACCCCCCAAAATCAATGGCTTTTCCGTATGACAACAATGAGAAAAGTTTGGCTGAAATTAGGAAAGTAACTCCATTTGTAATAGCCCCTCAAAAAATAAAATACGTAGGAATTAACAACCAAAGATTTGAAGGACCTCTATGATGAAAACTTTAAAATCTTGAAAAAGGAAATCAAAACAGAACTTAGAAAATGGCAAAACCTCCCATGCTCCTGGATTGGAAAGATTAACATCGAGAAAAGGACAATACTTCCCAAGGGTATCTACAAATTCAATGCGATTCAAAATTCCAACCTCATTCTTCAAAGAAATAGAAGAGGAAATCCAAAAATTCATATGGAACAATAAAAGACTCCAATAGCAAAAATGCTCCTCAACGGAAAGAACACTGCTGGTGGAATATCAATACCAAATTTCAAACTCTACTATAAAGCCATAGTAATCAAAACAGCTTGGTACTGGCACAAGAACAGACCTCAGGACCAATGGAATAGAATTGAAAACCCAGAAATGAACCTACAGACCTATCGCCAACTAATCTTCGATAACGGAGCTAAAATAATAGAATGGAAGAAAGACAGCCTCTTCAGTAAATGGTGCTGGCAAAATTGGTTAACTACTTGTAGAAAACTAAAACTAGATCCTTCTATATCACCCTGCACCAGAATCAACTCCAAATTGATCAAAGACCTCAGAGTCAAAGCAGACATTCTGAAAACATTACAGGATGGAATAGGAGAAACCCTAGGCCTCCTTGGCTCAGGCCGAAATTTCTTTAATAGAGACCCGGAAACACAACAAATCAAAGAAAGGTTGGACAAATGGGATTGCATGAAGTTGCAGAGCTTCTGCATGGCAAAGGACATAGCTAGCAAGATCAATAGAAAGCCCACAGATTGGGAGAAAATCTTCACTAGCCATACAACGGAGAAGGGTCTCATATCTAAAATATACTTGGAACTCAAAAAATTCAATCCCCCAACAACAAATCCTCAAAGAAACAACTGCCCAATAAATAAGTGGGCTAAAGACTTGAAGAGAAACTTCTCTGAAGAAGAAAGAAGAATGGCCAATAGACCCATGAAAAATGCTCAACCTCCCTAGCCATAAAAGAAATGCAAATCAAAACAACATTGAGATACCACCTCACCCCATTTAGAATGGCTATAATCAAGAACTCTATTAACAACAAATGCTGGAGGGGAGTTAGGCAGAAGGGAACCTTACTTCATTGTTGGTGGGGGTGTAAAACTTGTTCAACCACTTTGGAAAGCAGTATGGAGGTTCCTGAAAAGACTTCACATAGACCTGCCCTATGACCCAGCAATCCCACTTTTGGGCATTTACCCAAATGTTTACAAACAAGACCACACTAAAGCTACCAGCACCACTATGTTTATTGCAGCATTATTTACCATAGCTAAGATATGGAACCAACCCAGATGCCCCTCAGTAGATGAATGGATCAAGAAAATATGGAATATATACACAATGGAATTCTATGCCTCCATCAGAAAGAATGGCATTTCCCCATTTGTTAGGAAATGGAAAGGAAAAAATTATATTAAGTGAACCAAGCATGGCTCAAAGAAACATAGGTCCCATGGTTTCCCTTATTTGCAATATCTAGTGTATGTATGAGTCAAGCAGGAAAGGTCAGATAATATGATGTTAAGAAAATGAACCCTTAGATATGTATTGAAATGTTTTTTTTCTTGCATGCATATTTGTTTCTAACTCATTTATAAGAGTATTTCTTTGTAGCTTTGTATATCCCTCCCCCACAATATAACCCCTGCTTTCACTATATTTGATGGTATAATTTGTGGAGGAGATGGGGAAAAAGAAGTCGTTTAAAGATACAGGTGGACCTGATGCTACTATGAGAAGTACAAGTTGTTATGTCAAAAACGATCTTTACAACTTTGGTGCGGGGGGGGGGGTGTGGGGGTTGGGGGGAGGCTGGGAAGGGTTGTGAAGGCTAAACAAAGAGGAGGCTGCAGTGCTTGATAAGAAATGTACTCATTATCTTGCCAATGTGGTTGTAACCCCTCTGTACAGTATGTTCACAAAAAATAAATAAATATATAAATAAATATGAGAAGAAACAAAAAGATAAGAAATCCTCAAAAGGAACCTAGAAAACACTCAGAATTAAATGAAATTCAAGTACATTAGCCTGGATCATTATGAGGCAAATTAGGTGACCATAGACCGACAGAAGCACAAAACAGAAATACTGCCATCGTTGCTAACCACAAATGAGGCCAAGCAGAGATCCTGACGGTGCATTAAGAAATGTGGACATAAAAAATGAGCTGGACCTGATATAAGAATGTATTAGGCTGAATTACATGTCGATTATAAGCTTTGAAAATTGTCTCCAGAAATTCAAAGCAACAGAGAGAGAAAGAAAGAGTAGTTAGCAGAGAAGACGGAGAAGTGCTGTCATAGATGAGGCCAAGAAAAGTGAACAGGAAACTATCAGGCTCAAGAAAGAGATTATTACTCTTCAGAAAGAGTTAAAGGGCCACATGCTCTGATTGATAATGCTGGGGAAAGGGAAAGAACATTAGGAAAAAAAATAGAAGGGCTAAAAAAACATTTGAAATATCTGTCACAAAATACACTGAAGTGGAAAACTAGAAAGAGAAACTTCTAGCGTAAAAGTCCCGAAAGACTGCTGAGATCTTCACCATAAATGTAATGCAGAATCATCATGTCTCAATGGAACTGGTGGAGGTGGGAAAAAATACCTTGCAATAGCACCTTTGTGAACTTAAGGGAGGAGCTGAAGAGCAAAGGTGTAGTGAGAAGGAGAAGCAGTTGGCCAGTCAAAGGAACTCTCCTGTGACCCTGCCAAAACAGTTACAGTTTAAGGAGCACATTGAGAAGGAGAGTGGGATTTTGAAAGCAAGTTTGAGAGAAAAGGAGGAGAATAAAGGGGAAGAAGTTTCCAAGCTTCAGAGTACTGTACAAGAGTTAAAGAAACTAGAGACCTTAAGATACAGGGAAACATCTGAGCTGATCAGGTGGCTTGGGAGATCACTCTAAAACCAGTGGGATCTCCAGAGCTACTAGTCATTAAAATTAAAGGAAGAAGCAAAAACAGTTCTAATAAGTGTGCAAATGTTGACACTGACCTTATGAAAAAAGCATACAGGCTCAAGCTTTCTGTCAGTTTACGTGTAGATATTTGTACCCTGGTAAATTGCCCGAGGCCACTACCTTAAACTGTTCTGAAAACCAGTGGGGCCTTAGCGTGACAATACATTGTAAGGTGTGTAGGTAATTTCCAACAGGTAAATGCTGAAAAGCTGGAACTTATGGAAAGAATTCTTACGTGAGGAAACTCAGATGGTGAATTTGGGAAAGTGGACTTCACAGAGGTAAAGCCTGGAAAATATGGGTATCTATTAGTAATAGTGGACACTTTTTCAGGCTGAGCTGAAGCATGTTATAATTCCTTCATTTGGCTTACCCTTATCTGTGGGGTCCAAAGATGGCCCTGCATTCATGGCCCAAGTTCTCAATTATTCACTAACACTCTAGGAATAAATTGGAAGTTACAATCAATTTATATAACTCAGAGTTCAAGGCATTAGAAAGAATGAATATGCCCTCAAAGGAAACTAACTAAATTAAATATAGAGACTGTCCATGGCTAGGTGAGCCTCCTCCACTTTGCTTATCTTCGAGCAAGATGTAGCCCTTATGTTAAAGGATTTAATCCCTTTGAAATATTTTAGGGTAGACCACCCCCTTTGTTTCCTAAACTTCGGAAGGCTATGTTAACAGAAATGTCTAACTACAATCTGCAGGCTTTACAACATATTCTTTTATCGACCTATCCTTTGGTAACCAAGGACCACCAGCCACATAAGAAAAACTCCACCTGAAGTGGAGGGGCCAAGATGGCAATGGAACAGCAGGAAAACACCACAGATCTCCCCAACGAAATACAGAGTTTGGATTTCTTTTTTTTTTTTTTTTTTTTTTTTTTTTTTTTTTTTTATTTTTTATTTTTTTTAAATTTTATTTTATTTTATTTGAGAACATACTGTACAGAGGGGTTACAATTACATGGGCAGGATAATGCATACATTTCTTACCAAGCATTGCATCCTCCTCCTTTGTTTACCCTTCACCTCCCTTCCCAGCCTCCCCCCTCCCTCCCACCCAATCATACCCCCCCTCCCCCCCCCCCACCGACATTGTAAAGCTGGTTTTGACATGACATTTTGTACTTCTCATTGTTGCAACAGGTCCACCTGAATCCTTAAACGACTTGTTTGTCCCCGTCTCCTCCACATGTTATACTGACATCAAATATAGTGAAAGCAGGGGTTACACTGTGGGGGAGGGACATACAAAGCAACAAAGAAATAATCTTATAAATGCATTAGAAACACATGCATGAAAGAAACAAAAACATTAAAATACATATTTGAGGTTTTGTTTTCCTAACATCACATTATCTGACTTTTTCCGCTTGACTCATACCTATACTAGATATTGCAAATAAGGGAAACCATGGGACCTATGTTTCTTTGGGCCTGGCTTACTTCACTTAATATAATTTTTTCCAAGCCTTTCCATTTCCTAACAAATGGGGAAATGTCATTCTTTCTGATGGAGGCATAGAATTCCATTGTGTATATATACCACATCTTCTTGATCCATTCATCTACTGAGGGGCATCTGGGTTGGTTCCATGTCTTAGCTATGGTAAATAATGCTGCAATAAACATAGTTGTGCTGGTAGCTTTAGTGTGGCCTTGTTTGTGATCATTTGGGTAAATGCCCAAAAGTGGGATTGCTGGGTCGTTGGGGAGCTCTATGTGGAGTCTTTTGAGGAACCTCCATACTGCTTTCCAAAGTGGTTGAACAAGTTTACATTCCCACCAACAATGAAGTAAGGTTCCTTTCTGTCCACATCCCCTCCAGCATCTGTTGTTGTTAGAGTTCTTGATTTTTGCTGTTCTAACTGGAGTGAGGTGATATCTCAATGTTGTTTTGATTTGCATTTCTTTTATGGCTAGGGATGTTGAACATTTCTTCATGTGTCTATTGGCCATCCTTCTTTCTTCTTCAGAGAAGCTTCTCTTTAAGTCTTTCGCCCACTTACTTATTGGGCAGTTGTTTCTTTGAGGATTTGTTGTTGGGTGGTTTAATTTTTTGAGTTCCCAGTATATTTTAGATATGAGACCCTTGTCCGTTGTATGGCTAGTAAAGATCTTCTCCCAGTCCGTGGGCTTTCTATTGATCTTGCTAGCTATGTCATTTGCCCTGCAGAAGCTCTGCAACCTTATACAATCCCATTTGTCCAGCCTTTCTTTGATTTGTTGTGTTTCCGGGTCTCTATTCAGAAAATTTCGGCCTGAGCCAAGGAGACCCAGGGTTTCTCCTATTCCATCCTGTAATGTTTTCAGAGTGTCTGCTTTGAGTTCAAGGTCTTTGATCCATTTGGAGCTGATTCTGGTGCAGGGTGATATATAAGGATCTAGCTTTAGTTTTCTACATATAGTTAACCAGTTTTGCCAGCACCATTTACTGAAGAGGCTGTCTGTCTTCCATTCTATTGTTTTAGCTCCCTTATCGAAGATTAGATGGCTATAGGTCTGTAGGTTCATTTCTGGGTTTTCAATTCTATTCCATTGGTCCTGAGGTCTGTTCTTATGCCAATACCAAGCTGTTTTGATTACTATGGCTTTATAGTAGAGTTTGAAATTTGGTATTGATATTCCTCCAGCAGTATTCTTTCCGTTGAGGAGCGTTTTTGCTATTCGGGGTCTTTTATTGTTCCATATGAATTTTTGGATTGCCTCTTCTATTTCCTTGAAGAATGAGGGTGGAATTTTGATAGGTATTGCGTTGAATTTGTAGATAGCCTTGGGCAGTATTGCCATTTTCACGATGTTAATCTTTCCAATCCAGGAGCATGGGAGGTTTTGCCATTTTTTAAGTTCTGTGTTGATTTCCTTTTTCAAGATTTTAAAGTTTTCATCATAGAGGTCCTTCACTTCTTTAGTTAAGTTAATTCCTAGGTATTTTATTTTTTGTGAGGCTATTACAAATGGAGTTGCTTTCCTAATTTCAGCCACACTTTTCTCATTGTTGGCATACAGAAAAGCCATTGATTTTTGGGGGTTAATTTTATAACCTGCTACTTTGCCAAAGTTTTGAATCAGCTTGAGTAATTTGGGAGTGGAGTCTATGGGATTCTTTAAATACAAGATCATGTCATCTGCAAAGAGGGAGAGTTTTATTTCTTCTTTCCCTATTTGGATCCCCTTTATGTCTGCATCTTGTCTTATTGCTGTAGCTAGGCATTCTAATACTAGATTGAAGAGAAGTGGAGAGAGTGGGCATCCTTGTCTTGTTCCTGAGTTAAGAGGAAATGGCTTTAGTTTTTCACCATTGAGTATAATGCTGGCTGTAGGTTTGTCATATACAGCCTTTATTGTATTGAGGAATGTTCCATGGATTCCTAATTTTTCCAAAACCTTCATCATAAAGGGGTGTTGGATCTTGTCAAATGCTTTTTCTGCGTCTATTGAGATAACCATGTGGTTCTTATTCTTGCTCCTGTTGATGTGATGAATAATATTAATTGATTTGCGTATATTGAACCAGCTTTGCATCCCTGAAATGAATCCTGTTTGATCGTGGTGTATGATTTTTTGGATGAATTGTTGAAGTCGATTGGCCAAAATTTTGTTGAGAAGTTTTGCATCAATGTTCATCAAAGAAATGGGTCTATAGTTCTCTTTCTTTGATGAGTCCCTACCTGGTTTTGGGATGAGGGTTATGATGGCTTCATTGAATGTGTTCGGTAGTGAGCTTTCTCTTTCAATTTCATTGAAGAGTTGGAGGAGAATTGGTGTGAGCTCTGCTTTGAAGGCCTTGTAAAATTCCGCTGTGAAACCATCTGGTCCTGGACTTTTCTTAGCTGGGAGGTCTCTTATTGCTGTTTCTATTTCAATGCTTGATATGGGCCTGTTAAGATAGTTTACCTCATCTTGGTTTAGTTTTGGCATGTCAATATTTGCTAGGAAGAGGTCCATTTCTGTCAAGTTCTCAAACTTATTAGCATAAAGTTTTGAGAAGTATTCCCTTATAATGTTCTGAATCTTGCTTGTTTCTGTGGTGATGTTTCCATTCTCATCTCTGAGTTTATTAATTTGGGTGTGTTCTCTTCTTTTTCTGATAAGATTTGCTAAGGGTCTGTCAATTTTGTTAAGTTTTTCGAAGAACCAACTCTTTGTTTTGTTGATTCTTTCTATAGTTTTTTTGGATTCTAATTCATTTAATTCTGATTTAATTTTGATTATTTCTTTCCGTCTACTGGATTGGGGTTTATCTTGCTGCTCTTTTTCAAGGAGGTTTAGATGTGTCATTAAATTGTTAGTTTCAGATCTCTCCAATTTGTTGATGTAGGAGCTCAGAGCTATAAACTTGCCTCTGAGTACTGCCTTTGCTGTGTCCCAGAGGAGCTGGTATTTTGTGTGTTCATTTTTGTTGAATAGCATGAACATTTGAATTTCCTTTCTAATCTCTTCCATGACCCACTCATGATTCAGCAGTGTGTTGTTCAGCCTCCATGTGATACCGGACTTTCTTTGGTGGCTTTTGGTGTTGAGTTCTAACTTCATTCCCTTGTGGTCAGAGAGAATGCAAGGTATAACTTCAATGTTTCTGAATTTAGACAAGTTTGCTTTGTGGCCTAAAATGTGGTCTATTTTAGAAAACGTTCCATGTGCTGCTGAGAAAAACGTGTATTCTGATGCTGCTGGGTGAAATGTTCGGTAAATGTCTGTTAAGTCTAGTTGATCTATGCAGCTGTTTAGATCTGCGGTTTCTCTGTTGAGTTTTTGCCGAGTTGATCTATCTAGTGGGGAGAGTGGTGTGTTAAAATCCCCAACGATTAATGTCTTTGGATCTATATGGGATTTGAGGGAAAGTAGTGTTTCTTTGATAAATTTGGGTGCTCCATTGTTTGGCGAATAGATATTTAGAATTGTAATATCCTCCTGAAGGAGAGATCCTTTAATTAGTATGTAGCGACCTTCTTTATCTCTTTTCATGAATTTTAATTTGAAGTCTATTTTATCTGATATTAGGATTGCAACTCCCGCCTGTTTATGCGGTCCGTTTGCTTGGTAGATTTTGTTCCAGCCTTTAACATTGAAAATGTGTTTGTTTTTATGGGCAAGATGTGACTCCTGCAGGCAGCAGATAGAAGGGTCTTGTTTTTTAATCCAACTAGACAGTCTATGTCGCTTAATTGGAGAGTTCAGTCCGTTAACATTAAGAGATAGGACTGAGAGGTATTTGGGAGTTCCTGCCATGTTATCTACCTTCTTGGGGGCTGCGAAAACTGGGTTCTTCCTATGGTTGTTGGATTCTCAGTTTGGGTGCAGTTTCTTGGCCTTTATTGCGGTCTTGTTGGTTTTCTATGTGTAGGACATCTTTAAGAATCTTTTGTAGGGCTGGTTTGGTGGAGATGTATTGTTTCAATTTTTCTTTGCTATGGAAGGTTTTTATTTGGCCTTCAGTTATGAAGGAGAGTTTAGCTGGGTACAGTATTCTTGGTTGATAGTTGTTTGTTTTTAGGGCATGGCATACATCATTCCAGGCTCTTCTTGCTTTGATTGTCTCTGCTGAGAAATCTGAGGTGATTCTAATTGGTTTCCCTTTATAAGTGATTACCCTTTTCTCCCTGACAGCTTTAAGGATCTTTTCCTTGTTCTGAGTTGATCCTGTGTGGATTATAATGTGACGGTGGGATGTCCTATTCTGGTCTGGTCTATTTGGGGTTCTAAAGGCTTCTTGTATCTGGACAGGCCTATCTTTTTGCATGTTTGGGAAGTTCTCTGCTAGGATCCTGTTAAACAGATTTCCTAGACCATTAACTTCTGTTTCTAGGTGTTCCTCTACACCCATTATCCTTAGATTAGGCCTTCTGATGGTGTCTTCCAGGTGTTGGATAGATCTATCATATTTCTTGGACTTGTCTTGGATGGTTGTATGTTCTTTCTCTATAATATCTAGGCTGTCTTCAATCCCTGAGATTCGATCTTCTGCATGGTCTAACCTGCTGTCAAGACTCTCTACTTTGTTTTTTATCTCTTTTCCTTCTAGTTGGTCAGCTTTGATGGCTTCAAGTTCTTTGTTGAAGCTCTGTTTTAGGTCTTGTATGAATTTCTTTACTTCCTTAATTTGGTGTTCAGTGTTTGTCCTCAAATCACTTAGTTGATTGGTTATGGTTTTTTTGGGCTCCCATTCCTTCTGTTGGGTTCCATTCAGCATTCCCTTTGTGGTCTCCCTGACTTCCTTCAGCTCTTTGTTAATGGATTCCATGAATGCCTTTAGTGATCTTTGTGTGTTCTCTACCTGGTCTCTCAATTCCTGTATTACTCTTTGATTAGCTTCCTCCCGTTCGTGGGATTCCTGCAGATCTCTTTGAGTGTTCTCAGCCTGCTCACGCCATTCCTCCCTTTCTCTTTGAGTATTCTCAAGTTGTTCACGCAAATCCTGTATCAGTTTTTGAGTAGCTTCCTCACGCTTATGATATTCCTGTATAAACTTCTGGGATGCCTCCTCTCTCTCCCTATCACGCTCATACAGAGTCCTTTGTACGTTGTCAAACTTTTCATTTATCATGTTTGCCACCAGTGTTTGTAGAGCTGTTTGGGAACTCTCCTCTGGATTATTCATTATCTGTTCTAACCCCTGATTATCAGGATTGGGAATTGAGATACCCGAATTTGCCATTTTTCTTGTGTTTTTCCGGCTTACTCTGCCCATTTGAGATGAAGATAGCACCAGTTTTGTGCTAGAACACTATCTTAAGGCAACCATCAACCAAAGTTTGCATTTGTACAGTCAATAGTCTACAGATACAATCTAGTTCAACAGATACATCTATTCGACATCAAACAACTATATGTTAAAGAACTTCGAACCGCAGAGAAGAATTTGGAAAGCCAGAAATTATTAGGGTTAGGAAGAGATGTGGGTAAAAAATAGGAATAGATTGGTGTGGGGAGGCACAGGGAGAGTTAACTATGTCCTAATCACAATGCAGGAAATAGGTTGGGTAGGATGTAAGTAGAGAGAGAGAGAAAAAGAAGAAAGGGAAAGGGGAATGAAAAGAGACCAGAAAAAAAATAGAAACGTAAAAATTAATGTTATTTTAGAGATTAAAAGACCATCTATTTATAGAGGAATATGAATATGTTGAGAGAAAGGGAGGGACATAGAGGAGATGAGAAAAACTTTAAAAAAATGCTTAAAATATTGTATAGGTATAAAGTACTGCTATTAGTGAATTTAAGTCTCAGAGGTTTTGAATTGAGTAATAAGTTTGTGGATTAAGTGTGTACACAATGGGGGATAGGGTCTACTGGTTAACTACGGGTTTATCTGAGGATGTGCAGGACAAGAGTTAAGTCACATAAAGATGAACAAAGAGGAAAAGATGGAAAGGATAGGAAAGTGAGAAGAAAAGATCAGAAGTTCAGTAGAGCTAGAAAAAAAAAACAAAAAGATAATTAAGAATGAAAGAAAAAGAGAAAGAAGACAAGAAAAGAAAAGAAAACACACATTCACGTATTCCTAAAATAAAAATTATAAGAGGAGAAAAAAAAAAAGTTAATGGAAAACAATTATTTTTTCAGAAGAGGCAAAAATTAAAGATTAATAAAAGTTTTAGAAAAGCAAAAAAAATTTTTTATATATATATAAGGTAACAAAAAACGAAAAAAAAACAAAACAAGAAAAAGAAAAAAAGAAAAGAAGAAGAAGAAAAAAAAAGTTCTTTGATTTTTTTTTTTTTGGGAGGGGTGGGAAGAGTCCTGTATCTCCCTTTTGTCTGTAACCAGAGTCTGGTTGGAGTCTCTGGTCAGCTTGAGGTCCTGTGGCTTGATTGGTTTCTTAAGTCAGTTTGTTGGAACAGGCAGGAAAATGCTCTGCTTTACCCAAGATTTTGAGATCCCCCTCCCAGGTTAGTTTACTGGGAGGGTGATCTGCTTTGAGAATCACAAAAGAGGGGGATGCAGTGATGAGGCTAGGTTCTGGGTAGAGTTGAGGCCTTTCAACGAACAGTAGCTTTTCCCTGGGGCTATTTTGTGAAAAAAAACTCACAGCACCCAGCCTGGAGCCATTCTCAGGGTTTCTGTTTTTCAATTGATTGTGGTGGCTGCTAGAGGGAGGGGCAGCCTCTGGCTCTGGCCACCCAGCGAGGAGAGCCACTCCAGTGGCTGGTGCCTGAGCTGGGCGACCCCTCCCTGGATGGAACTGAGTCTGTGAGGTCACCTCGCCGCCAAGTTCCTGTGACCTGCTAAATGACTCGTTTTATTCCAAGGCCTGAGCTGGAGCTAGCCGCTCCTCCGAGCTTTGTCGGTATCCAAGATGGAGATCACCGGTGCTGGGGGGGGAGGGGTGGCCTTCCCTCCTCTGCTCCCAGAGGAGTGAGGAAGTGGGGCTTCTACTCACGCGGAGTCTTGGATCTCGGGTCGTCTCTGGTCTGCAAAGTGCAGGATGAAGTTGTCCGCTCCTTGTCGGTTCTTGCTGGTGTTGAGTAGAATCCGCTCGTCCGCTGCGTCTGGCTCCTTCGTCCCGGACTGCGTCTCAGGTATGCCTCCGCGGCGGTGGTCGCCGCTGCGACCCTGCCGCCGCAGCGGCAGCTGCTCAGATGTGTCTGCTTGGCTTCCCCTCTCTTGACTAACTCTCTGTCCTGTGATGGCACACTTGGTGTGATTCTCTGGCTTGGGACTGTTCACTGGAACTCTGAAACTGTTTTCTATGCAAGAGCTTGTTCAGATTCCAGCTTCTCCTCCGCCATCTTCCCGGAACTCTCCAGAGTTTGGATTTCAATGCTCTGTTTCTGCAAGTGACCCACAAAAAAAAGGCGATTACTCAGAGAGATACAGAAAGTGAAAAAAGAAAAGGGAAAAACCTACACAGACAGTAAAGTGGGAAGAACCTTCCCCCACCCTTTGTTGGTGATGGGGCTCCCTGCTGAGCAGCTTAAGTGGTGGAACTTTGTGCCAGGTTGCTTAAGTGTCCTGGCTCTGGACCCTTGGAGGACCACACACCCACAAGCATCCCAAGGCTCACAGAAGTCTCCCAAGGTCCAGTGCCAACCCAGAGAATACAAACTGAAATCTCAGAAGACAGAATCGGCATGAAGATTCCCCTCAACCTCCCTGGCATGGCACCTCTGCCTGGCTGGTGCAAGCAGACCAACCCAGTCAGGATCAGCAGCAGCTGTCAGCAGTGGTGAACGACCCTAGACACGCAGTGTGGCACCTCTGTCCTGCTGGTGTAAACAGCCTACCCTAACCTGGAACAGCAGCAGCAGCTCTCAGTAGTGGCAAACCATCCAGACTTTGTGCACAATGCCTCTTGGCACTAGCCCACAGGAACAGCCCAGACCAGCCCGGGGTGGCAGTGATAACTGTGGCAGGGACAGCTGCAGTGAACAACTCCAGACCGATGCCGGTTTGTGCCTCTCCATACTGGCCCGCATAAGCAGCCTAGCCTAGCCTGAGGCAGCAGCACTGGTTAACCCCCTGACTCGTGGTAGGGTGGAGCGCCTCTCCATACCGGCTTGCATAAGCATCCAAGCCGAGCCCATGGTGGCAAATGTGGTGAACAACCCCAGACATGACGCAGGGTGTGGGGCTGAACAAGCCCAGAAAAGCCCCATGAACTTTCCTGCCTGGTCTGGCTTTGAACCTGAATACACAGATCTGAGCCTCCTGAGTAGCTACAATTACAGTCATTCACACCAGCAGGGTCTAACTCTTGCCAACCCCTTTACTTTTTCTACAATAGATCATTTCTTAGTTCATACAAGGAATCTAAGTAAATACAAGAGGATCGACATAATACCCTGTATTCTATCTGATCATAGTGGAATCAAACTAGTTCTCAATAACAAGACATAAAGTAGAAAAAACTTAAACGCATGGAAATGAAACTGCACTAAGTTGAACAATACTTGGGTCACAAAAGAAGTTAAAGAAGAAATTAAAAAGTTCTTACAATTCAGTGAAAATGAAGAAACATCACAAAGAAACCTATGAGACCCAGCAAAAGCAGTCCTGAGGGACAAATGTATTGCTCTCAGTGCACATATCAAGAAAACAGAGACCAAGTAAACAATCTTATGATACAACTAAAACTGCTACAGAAACAAGAAAAAAATTGAAACTCAAGTTGCTAGACAGAAAGAGATAACCAAAATAAGAGCTGAAATTAATGAGATAGAGATTGAGAAAATTATAAATAAAATTAATAAAACAAAAACTGTTTCTATGAAAAAATCAATAAAACTGACAGACCACTGGCAAGAGTAGCTAACAAAATAAGAGAGGAGACCCAAATCGATATTATCAGACATATCACAGGAAAAATTACAACAAATATCCAAGACAATCATAAGGAAATAATTCCAGACTCTACTCACAAAGGAAGGAAAACCTAGCAGAGGTGGATGAATTTCTACAGAAATACAAATTGCTATTCCCCCTTTCCTTTTTGGCCCTGCTTCTCCACCATGTATGGTGGGGGCAGCAGTTCGGTAAATAAACTTCTTTTCCTGCCTTCATGGTTTGTGGTATTCTCTTCATAGGCTACTGAATGAAACCTAACTATTTAATATTACATTTGATGCTGTGACTCAGATGATGTTTTGAGTTGGAAATGTTAGAATTTCCTAACCACTTCTTTTCTGTGAACTAAACTGCCTTGAGACACCACGCGAGACTTTTCACCAATACCATTGCTGGCCTTCACATCCACGTCCACACCACTTCTCTTCTCTGGTGAGTGCAACTACTCTCTACAGTTCTCTGTTGCTCAAACTCTGTTCAGATGTGGCGACATGCCAGAGAGCTCCTATGGCCTTTAGCTGAAAGGCTGGTCACCTCTGAATCCGAGGATGCTTGGTTAAGGGGTCTTGGCCATTTCTCTCTAAAGCTCTAGGGGAAGCAGGGACATCGCTTCTGCCTGGTCAGCTCTCCTTCACTCACCAGACTGACTCTCCTACACATTTAACAGGGTGCTACGAGTCATGCCCAAGCCATGAAACCCCTCTAAAATGCCTCCTGCGCTACCTGGATAGCCAGAGCACCTAATTTTTTTATGCTTTTCTCAGATTTAGACAATTTTTGCCTCTGCAATGGTATATGGTCAACAGTCTGTTCACTTTCAGGATCTCTTTGCTCTCTGTTAATCATGTCCAACTTTCTATAACTCTCCCTGTCTTTTCTACAACTATTTGTATTGTGCCATGAAGCGAGGGACATGGGCTGGGTCCAGGGGACCCATTCTAGGTTCCCTCTAAAAGGCTAGCCAAACTAGGCTTGATTTTTTTGTTCAGGTTTTCTTTGCATTTTTTTAGAAATTTGTCATCTTGAGTTCGCCATCTTGGCCAAATGGTGGGTGAAGGATTTGGCCCACTCCAATCCTTACCCTACCACCAAGCTTTCTTCTCCTCCATCCATCTATTCAACTGTGCCTTGTTAACAAGTTGCTCTTTTCACAGACTCTGGTAACTGAGGCCCAACCATCTGATGTGCTTTGTTAGCAAAGATGTCTAAACATTGTTGTCTAAAATTTTAGACTTTGAGTTTTGTCTTTTTTGTTTTGTGTTGTTTAGGCTAGTACTGACTACGTGATTCTAAAATATTGGGCATATCTGTGTTAAGATTCTCGCATCTAACAAGTTTTATCATTGTAGAATATTTGGTCAATTCTTGATAAGGACTAGGTAAGCTCTACTTATTCTATTTGATCTCCTTGTTTCTTTAATTGGAAATAACAAAGGGTTTTAATGACAAAAGTTGCAATTCAAATCCAGCCCAGGCTGAAAAATCCCTAAGACTCCATCTCCCAACTAACCTGCAAAGAGCCAGGCTGGACGTTGGCTCAAACCTCTTATCTCCAACCAGAAAACACTGCAAGAGTTTCTATAACTCAAAGTGGTAGAGTGCTAGACTTGAGCAGAAGTGCTCAGGGACAGTGCCCAGGAATTGAGTTCAAAGCTCCTTGAATACCACCTGGGACAAACCATCCCACCAACAACACTTAGGATTTGGTAAGAAGGAATCAAGGATTTGATTGGACATGAAAAACAGTGGGGGATACATAAAGCAGCATGGTCCTAATAATGAGCAGGTCCCACTAATCAATGTTGCCCCATGACCTGGCCCACTGGAGTGCATGGGGCATGCCACACAAGTGAGCAGGGCATGCTGATGGAGGGGGTAGGATGTCATCCTCACATGATGAGCTGCGAAGAATTGATTGGGGAACAGGCAGTTTGTGAAGTGATGGTTGAAAACTGTTAGGTAGGAGACCCACTGGAGTGATGGAGGAGTTCAACCTATATATAGGCTGCATGGTCAGAGCAATGGAATTGGAGAAAATCAGGGGAAGACCTGCAACGAAGGAAATGGTGAGACAGCAGGAGGTGAAAGACCAGGGAGAAGAGGAATTTGAGGGCGAGCAGGAGGGGAAGGAAGCCAATTGGCCACAAGGCCAGAGAAGTGTAGTGGAGAAGCCTAAAGAGAAGAAGGAAGTGATGGAAGGGAAAAAGGGAAATGAAGGAAAGGTCTTTAAAGAAGGAAGGAATAAGGGAAAAGGAAAAAGCCTTACCTATTGAAGTTTGGAGTGTGGAGATGGTAATTTGGGTGTTTTGCAAACCAATTAACTATGCCTATTGGACGTCTGAGGTTTGGTGGTTGGGGCTGGGCTGTCACTGAGTGTACGGCTCAAGACAAGGTAAATGCACGCCCAGTTCTAGTGTAAATAAAATTATCTTCAATGTGCCTCATTGGATTGCCTTGTGTTTCATGCATTATAAGTGTACAAGTTCACATGTTAATAGTCTCAAAGGCCACGATTTTTGTAAAATGTTATGAGGTCAAAATAGGTTTGAAAATCTCAATGGAACAATGATATCACAATGGCAATATGATGTCACAATATTGAGTGATAATATTTTGATGTTATACTTAGTTGGTGATGCCATAATGGTAATGAGGTCACAATAGGTTTATGATATTATAATAAGTAACAATAGGTTTTTTTTGTGAAAATACTGTACAGAGGGGTTACAATTACATGGGCAAGATAATGTGTACATTTCTTATCAAGCATTATAGCCTCCTCCTTTGTTTCCTCTTCCCATCCCTTCCTGTGGAGAGCTGCAGGGTCCGTGACCAAAGATGGCGCTGGCTTCCGCCTTCTGCCTTCCCGATGGCGAGTGCTCTCTGTGAAAAACAACTCCTTATATGACTATGGCCTGGCTACTGGCTTGCTTCCGTGTTTGCGACCCTATTAGTATATGCCGCATGGCACCTCGGGATTGGCCATCCAGGAGGCTTATAACCAGAGCACGGGTGCGGGGGAGGGAAAAGATTTCAGAGAGAAGCTTGCAGACAAGGTTCCTGAATAAACTGCTTTGAGAAGAATCCCGGGTCGTGTCTTCCTTGCTGGTCGAGGCGGTCGTGACGAATGGTGGCCCGTACGGGGAACTAACTCCACAAGGGATTCAGAACTCCTGGCAGTCAGGGTGGTGCACCGGTAAGTTCCCAGGTAAGTGGGAATCCACGATTAAATCAGGCATAATACGGGGCTCTTCTCTGTAGATAAAGAGAGAGCGGGAACCCGGGAAGAAATAAAATACAGGCCTAACGTGAAAGTAAAAGAAAATAAAATTTTTAATAACTGAGATGGGCGCCGCGACATCACATCCAATTTTTCTGGCCCTGGAAGAGCTACTACGCTCGAAAGGACTAAAGTTAAAAAAAGGTACCTTACAGAGGTTCCTTGATGAATGCGATATTGTGGCTCCTTGGTTCATAGTGTCCGGGAGCCTTACAGTAGCCTCATGGGACAAATTAGGGAAGGATTTGGACTTTGCCTATGAACAGGACACATTAAAGACAGGAGTCCGCCCCATTTGGAAATTGATTAGGGGCTGCCTGGAGGACCAGCACTGCTGTGAGGTTATAGAAAATGGACAGTCAGCACTGGAGCAGTTACAGGAGGAGAGGCCAGAGAAGGCGATCAGTGAAAAGGGAGACAGTAGACAGGGCAAAAGGGGACAACTATACCCAGATCTGTCTGAGCTAAAATCGGAAAGAGGTAGTTCCAGCGAGTTAGAGGAGGAAGGCGTGAGAGCACTTATTCAACAGATGAAAAAGAGCCGTATAAAAAAGGGGGAACGTAAGCTAAGCCAACCTGTGCTTAATGAGGACGTAGAAAGAACTTCTGGTCAGACCCCTTTAGATCCTCCTCCATATCAACATGGAGCCAATGGGCATACTTTTTGCACGGACACTTGGCGAACTGCTCGAGCAGAACTCGCCTTCCCAGTTTTTCAAGACGATAATCAACAGAGATTCCATGAGCCTCTAGAATTTAAAGTAATTAAGTCCCTGGCTGAGTTTGTTCAGACGTATGGGATTACAGCCTCTTTTACCATAGCTCAAGTGGAAGCTATAAAGAGATACTGCATGACCCCTTCTGATTGGGCGAGCCTAGCACGGGCATGTTTGAGTCCAGGCCAATACTTGTATTGGAGGGCATTTATGCTGGAATTTTGTAATGAACAGGCAGCCATCAATCAAGCGAACGGACACCAGGCTTGGGACAGAGACATGCTCTTAGGACAAGGCCGCTTTGCTAATGCTCAGACAGGTTATCCCCCTGAAGTGTATCAACAGATAAATGATGTTTGCATTAAGGCGTGGAAATCACTACCACATAAAGGGGAAGTTAGCAGCAATCTCACCAAGATCCTGCAGGGGCTACCGAGCCTTTTTCAGATTTTGTGGCCAGAATGGTGGAAGCAGCAGGCAGAATTTTGGGGGACCCTGACATGGCCATGCCTCTTATAAAACAATTAGTTTATGAGCAATGCACCAAAGAATGTAAAGCCGCCATTACCCCGTATAAACATAGAGGGTTGGAGGCATGGATGAAAGTGTGCAGAGAGCTGGGAGGACCTCTAACTAATGCAGGCCTTGCCGCCGCAGTACTCCAGTATTCAAATAGGCACGGGGGAAATTCTGGAGTGACATCTGGAGCATGCTTCAAGTGTGGCAAGGCTGGTCATTTCAAGAGAGATTGCCCAGAGAGAAAAGGAACCGAAAGAGTTGGAGGAGTTACAACGGATAAACAGCCAGGGCTGTGCCCCAGATGTAAAAAAGGAAAGCATTGGGCCAATGAATGTAGATCAGTCAAAGATGTTAACGGCCAGCCCTTGGGCCCCATCACGCAGCCAAAAAACGGTCAGAGGGGCCCCCGTCCCCAGGGCCCGCAAATGTATGGGGCAATGGAGAGCCCAAATGAGGAAATTTCCCAAGAAGGATGGCCTACCCTGAGGCATCCCAAGAACCGCGTAGAGCCACTACAGGCTCGGCGGGACTGGACCTCCGCGCCACCACCAGACTCGTACTAACCCTGCAAATGGGCGTTCAGTTAGTAGAGTCAGATTTTCAAGGTTCTTTGGAACGGGGCACAGTGGAGTTACTAATGGGCCGGTCTTCCGTTGCAGTTAGAGGGCTTAAAATTCACCCAGGAGTTATTGACCCAGATTATACAGGTATAGTTAAAATCATGTTAGAAGCTCCAAAAGGCATTGTAGCAATTTCCCCTGGAGACAGAATTTCCCAACTGTTACTCCTGCCTAGCCTGCTTGAAAAATTTCCTGCCATACAGTCTGAGAGAGGTGGAAAGTGTTTTGGCTCCTCCGGAATTGAGTCAGTGTACCTAGCCCTGGATTTAGACCAGAGACCCACGCTTGAACTGGAGATTGAAGGAAAAAGGATTATAGGACTGTTAGACACAGGGGCCTATCGTAGCATTATTGCAAAAAAGGATTGGCCGAGAGGGTGGCCATTACAGGCCTCAGGACAAACCCTGAGAGGGTTAGGCTATGCCAAAGCTCCTGACATAAGTGCAAGACCCCTCAACTGGAAGGATGGAGAGGGACACTCTGGAAACATCCAGCCTTAGGTTTTAGAATTGCCTGTCTCCCTGTGGGGTCAAGATTTACTAAAAGAGATGGGGTTTTGCCTTAGTAATGAATATTCTCCTACCTCAAAGGAAATGATGTTACAAATGGGCTACTGCCCAGGGCAAGGACTGGCAAAAAACTTGCAAGGCCGTAAAGAGCCTATTGATGTCCACCAAAAACTTCATAGACATGGGCTGGGTTTTTCATAGGGGCTGCTGAGGATCAAGTTCGCATTACCTGGAAGACGGAGGAACCGGTATGGGTAGCTCAGAGCCTCTATCCTCCGAAAAGCTTTTAGCCGCTCATAAACTGGTAGAAGAACAAGTAGCCCTGGGCCATGTGAGACCCTCAGTTTCACCATGGAATACTCCAATATTTTTGATAAAAAAGAAGTCGGGTAAATGGCGATTACTTCATGATTTTCGTGCCATAAACGCACAGATACAAATTATGGGCCCTGTACAAAGAGGGTTCCCTTTGCTTTCCGCACTTCCTGCCCATTGGCCTATTATGGTAATAGACATAAAAGATTGTTTCTTTTCTATCCCCTTGCATTCCGCTGATTGTCAAAGTTTTGCCTTTACTGTGCCCTCTTGTAACCATGAGGAACCTGACCAAAGATATGAGTGGGTCGTGCTGCCTCAGGGTATGGCCAACAGCCCCACTATGTGTCAGCTGTTTGTTGGCAGGACTATAGCTCCTGTTAAAAAAAAGCATCCAAAACTAAGGGTGGTCCATTATATGGATGACATTTTGATAGCTCATAAGGAAGAGGCTGGGTTACAAAAGGCCTATGCAGAATTGGTTTTTGCCTTAAGGGAACAGGGTCTTTATCCGGCGCCAGAAAAAATACAAACAGGCAGAGTGGTGGAGTATCTGGGAGCCAAGATACGTCCCAGGTCGATCATGCCCCAGAAATTGACCCTGAGAAAAGATAACTTAAAGACTTTAAATGATTTTCAAAAATTGTTGGGGGATATTAATTGGATAAGGGGGTATTTAAAATTGCCAAATTAAAACCCTTATTTGATATACTAAAAGGAGATATAGATTTAAACTTCCCACGAGACCTGACTGAGAGCGCCCGATTTGCTCTCAAAAGGGTGGAGGAGGCTTTAAGTGCCGCCTGTTTAAACAGGCTACAAGATGGCTAACCCTTTGATTTATGCATTCTTCCCACTGAGACCCAACCAACTGGGTTACTTTGGCAAAAGGGGCTGTTGATGTGGTTACACTCTCATGTTTCCCCCGGAAAGGCGCTGGAGTATTACCCTGAGGGGGTAGGGGACTTAGCTCTGCAAGGAGTTCAACAGAGTTTACAATTTTTTGGAGTTTATCCGCACTCCACCATTGTTCCCTACAGTGCCTACCAAGTTCAGACTTTATGTGCCACTATTGATAATTGGTCCACTTTGAGATGCATGTTTCCAGGAGATATTGATAATCATTTGCCCAAAGACCCCCTACTAAGATTTGTAAAGGAACATCCAGTGATTTTTCCAAAGGTAACTGCCCGAAAGCCTATTAGAGGGGCTATAAATATTTTTATGGATGGTATACATTGCAGGTAACCAAGACCCCGTACAGCATCAATTTGTCCCCGGTAACCCACAGATTGTTGAGTTGATGATTGTAATTGAAGTATTTAAAGCTTTCCCCTGCCCCTTTAATTTAATATCAGATTCAGCCTATGTAATAAATGCTTTAAAAATATTGGAAGCGGTTGGTACAATAAAGGCTACCAGTTCTGTTCTAGCTCCCTTTACCTTGCTACAATCCCTTATATGGCAACGCAAGGAACCCTTTATTCTAATGCATATTCGAGCACATACGGGCCTCCCAGGACCACTGACAAAGGGTAATGCCCTAGCTGATGCACACACTCGTGCTGAGTGGGCGCACCATGCTTCTTCTGTTGACTTAGCAAAAGATTTTCATGCCAAATTTCATGTAAACGCCAGGACTTTACAAAGCTGCTTTTCCCTTTCTAGAGTGGATGCACGTCAAGTGATAAAGGAGTGTCCCCGATGTATTATTTACCATAAGCCCCCTACGTTTGGAGTTAATCCACGTGGTTTAAGACCCTTACAAGTATGGCAGATGGATGTAACTCATGTACCTGAATTTGGCCGCTTAAAATATCTACATGTTTCTGTTGACACCTTTTTGGGTGTTGTACTTGCCACCCCCCTGCCAGGGGAAAAGGCTACTGATGTAATATCTCACTGCTTGGAAGCGTGGGCGGCCTGGGGAATGCCAAAACAGCTAAAAACTGATAATGGTCCGGCCTATACTGGGCAGCGGTTTGTTTCCTTTTGCACTCAAATGGGTGTTACCCTGGTGCATGGACTGCCCTATAACCCTCAAGGTCATTGCACTATCAAGGAAATGTTACAAAAACAAAAAGGGGGAGCTGGACCCCTGATGGCTACAGCAAGACAAAGAATAGCCATGACACTTTTTACCCTAAATTTTTTGAATTTGGATAACGCTGGTCGCTCAGCGGCGGATAGGAATAACAGTTCCACTCCTTTGGCCTTAGGATCGGCTTTGTGGAAGGATGTGCTCACGGGGCTCTGGAACGGGCCTGACCCCGTGCTGGTATGGGCATGAGGATCTGTTTGTGCTTTTCACCAGAATCGTTCGGATCCAGTGTGGGTGCTCGAACGACTTGTGCGGCGAGTCCAAGATGAACGGAACCCGGAAGAAACAAAAGATTGCGTTGCTGATCATACAGCTCCTGATGATCCAACAGGGACAGGCGGTAGCGAGATGGGGGATACTGTCTGCATTCCCGAGGCCCATGCCCGTGAGACATGACGCCTCTCTTTTCCCTAGATTTTTCACCACAAGTAAGACTCTTAACCTTCCCTTTTACCCAGAGGATAAAAAAAGGCAGGGGTTGGTGAAGCTAGAAATATTAGCTTGATGGGCACACTATGCTTTTGCTTAAGTGATGCGACCCTTAATGGTAGTTGCATAGCCTTGACTCATTCCCCTGCCGCTTATTTTAGATATTTGTATGGGAATCCGGGATCAACTGAGGTTTGGGAAAATGCTACTGGATTTGTTGGTACTGTTTTAGGCAGAGATTATGAAAGCTTAAAGTTAAGCATTGACCCGTGGAGTGTAAAACAACCTAAATGGGCGCCCTTTTGCTTGCCTGACCGTATGGGGGAGGCTTGGCATTGGACAGGTTGCCAATCACGACAAGTTGTTTGGGCTGATGAGTCTAAGCGTTTTTCATTCTCCCCTAGTGTTTTGTCCAATGCTAGTTTACTATTTAGGGCTGGAATTAATCCCTTTAATAATTGGCTGTTATGTGGTCTTAATGGAAGTTGCTTGCAGGCCGAACCTATAGTTATGCTGCAAGGGGGTCACATTTTTATAGCAAACATGACTTGCAATTTGACTAGTACTGCCCGTACTGTGGGTGCCAATTGTCATTTTAGTAAAAATTATACGGTATTTAGCTATCAGCCTACCTCCGTGTGTGTGGTTTCCCCTTTTGTGTTCTTGGTAATTAACAACACCTCTGTATGCTCAGATGATGTGTGTGCTTGTACTAATGAAACCTGCTATTATGCTACCTGCTGGAGTTCTCAGTATCCGTTAGCTATAGTTGCATGCATTCTGCGTTGGGTGCCTGTGACAGTAGATGATTCTCAAGCTGTAACCTTGTTTAGGCATAAGAGAGATTTTGGCATCACTTTGGGCATTGTAACTGCTATAGCTGTGGCTGCTGCGGGTGCGACGGCTGCCGCTGTCGCCATGTCACATACTGTGCAGACGGCTCAGACTTTAAATAACTTGTCGGCTACTACAGCCAGAGCTCTGGATTTACAACAAGTGGCCAATGCACAATTAAAAGGAGGACTGATGCTGTTAAATCAAAGGATTGATCTTGTGCAGGAGCAGGTTAATATCCTGTGGCAGTTGGCTCAGCTGGGATGTGTTCAAAAATATGAAGGGCTTTGTATTACCGCTGTTCAGTATTATAAGTATACCCAGGCAGAAAATTTGTCTAAACAACTGTCAAGTTATCTTTTAGGCAACTGGACAGGGGAATTCGACCAATTGATGTTACAGCTACGATCGGCCATTGTCGCGGTAAAATCCACCCGGATGGATGATGCCCTGTTACAAGATGTTTCCTCCTGGATTTTGACAGCTGTGGATCATTTGAAGGAGTGGGCGGGAATGGGCTCCCTTATCTGTATCCTGGCATTGGTGATCTTGCTGTGCCTGTGGTGCATATGA